>NW_027361814.1:15170000-15637500 GCF_039654945.1 Dendrobates tinctorius | reverse complement strand
CGGAGGAGGAAGAGACCAGAGGGGTCTAGAGGAGGAAGAGGAGGCCAGAGGGGTCCGGAGGAGGAAGAGGAGGCCAGTGCGGTCCGGAGGAGAAAGAGGAGGCCGGAGGAGGAAGAGGGGTCCAGAGGAGACAGAGGAGGGAAGAGGGGTCCGGAGGAGGAAGAGGCCAGAGGGGTCCGGAGGATGAGGAGGAAGAGGCCAGAGGGGTCCGGAGGAGGAAGAGGCCAGAGGGGTCCGGAGAAGGAAGAGGCCAGAGGGATCTGGATGATGAGAAGGCCTGTGCTGTATATCATGTGGGGCTGTGCTGTATACTATGGTGCTGTATACCATGTGGTGCTGTGCTGTATACCATGTGATGCTGTGCTATATACCATGTGGGGCTGTGCTTTATACCATGTGGGGCTGTGCTTTATACCAATGGGGGGCTGTGCTGTATACCAATGGGGGGCTGTGCTGTATACCAATGGGGGGCTGTGCTGTATACCAATGGGGAGCTGTGCTGTATACCAATGGGGAGCTGTGCTGTATACCATGTGATGCTATGCAATATACCATGTGGGCCTGTGATTTACACCATGTGTGCCGGTGCTTTATACCACGTGGGGCTGTGCTGTATACCTTGGTGCTGTGCTGTACACCAATGGGGGGCTGTGCTGTATACCATGTGATACTGTGCTATATACTATGTGGGGCTGTGCTTTATACCATGTGGGCCTGTGCTGAATACCATGGTGCTGTGCTGTATACCAATGGGAGGCTGTGCTGTATACCATGTGATGCTGTGCTATAGTCCATGTGGGGCTGTGCTATATACCATGTGGGCCTGTGCTTTATACCATGTGGGGCTGTGCTGTATACCATGGAGCTGTGCTGTATTCCAATGGGGGGCTGTGCTGTATACCATGTGATGCTGTGCCATATACCATGTGGGGCTGTGCTTTATACCATGTGGGGCTGTGCTTTATACCATGTGGGGCTGTGCTTTATACCATGTGGGCCTGTGCTTTATACCATGTGGGCCTGTGCTTTATACCATGTGGGCCTGTGCTTTATACCATGGCGCTGTGCTGTATACCAATGGGGTGCTGTGCTGTATACCAATGGGGGGCTGTGCTGTATACCAATGGAGGGCTGTGCTGTATAGCATGGTGCTGTGCTGTATACCATGTGGGGCTGTGCTATATACCATGTGGGGCTGTATTATATACTATGTGGCTGTGTTATATACCATGGGGGTACATTATACATTATATTCTATGGGGGAGGCTGTGTTATATAATATGGGGGCTACATTAAATTCTATGGGGAGGTGGGCTGTATTATATTCTATTCGGGGCTACATTATATTCTATGGGGGCTGTATTATCTTTATTATATTCTATGGGGGTGATCACATCATACTTTACGAAGGGGCTACATTATACTATATGAGGAGGCTACATTGTATTCTACGGGGGGCTGCATTATATTTTATGGGGGGCTAGATTATATTGTAGGGGGGCTTTATTATACTTTATGAGAGGGCTACATTATATTCTATTGGGGCTGCATTATACTATTTGAGGAGGGCTACATTGTATTCTATGGAGGGGCTACATTACACTATATAAGGGGCTGCCATATATTTTATAGAAGGGCTGCATTATACTATATGAGGGGGGCTGCATTATATTCTATGGGGGGTTGCATTGTATTTTGTGGGGTGGCTACATTATGCTCTAAGGGGTGGCTGCATTATACTATAGGAGGGGGGCTGCATTATATTCTATGGGGGTTACATTATATTGTATGGCAGGGCTGCATTATACTCTGTGGGGTGGCTGCATTATACTATATGTGGGGTGCATTATAGTGTATCGAGGACTATGGGGAATACATTATACTATATGAAGAACTATGGAGTGCATTATACTATGGGAAGTGAATTGTACTACATGGATGACTGGCGGTGTATTATACTATATGGAGCACTATGAGGAGTGTATTAAACTATATGGAGGACTGAGCAGTGTATTTTAATATATGGAGGAGTGTATTATATTATATGGAGGACTGAGTGTATTTTAATATATGATGGACTGAGGAGTATTATACACCATATGGAGGACTATGGGGCAGATTATATTATATGGAGGACTATGGGGTGTAAACTGTAGATATGCTGCTGATAACATTATACTATATGGGGACAGATTGATCCATTAGTGATTTTTCTGTCCCCATCATTCGTTCTCAGATGGTGGAAAGAGGCCGGGAAACAAGTGTTGAACGATTTCAATATTGTCAGTCACACTCATTTAGCATCCTGAATAGTGTTGAACATTCCGATACCGCAAGTATCGGGTATCGGCCGATATTCGCTGTATCGGAATTCCGATACTTAGTTCCGATACTTCTTTCATATCGAATACCGGAATCGGAAGTTCCCATAATGCTATGAGCCCGCTCGATTTGATTCAGCCAATGGGAATCCTCAGAAGAGTGGGCACATCCTGTTAGGCATGTAGGCATGTTAACTATTGGCATGACTGTGATTGGCTGCTGAAATGATGTCATGATGCACTATAAAAGCCGCCGCCGCCATTTCTGTTCACTCTGCTGTGAATTCAGTTAGGGACAGGCTGCTGTTGAAGACTGTGAGGGACAGTTAGAAATAGCGATTCTCAAAAAAATATTGTGCTTTACCCAGGCTACATAAATCACCACTGTAGCTTTCTTTTGCCTAGCAGCAGTGTTCACAGCTGTCTGCAAGGGCTGTGTGAGTGCAGCTCACGCTGTGTAGTGGGTCCTTCAGCCACATCTGGTTGTAGGCCGCCCAGCGTGCCTCACTGCTCCCTCATACATATTTTTCTTTTCTAGCTGCTTATTTTTCATAAATTCTATCTAGTGTGCTTCCATCCGTATCCATATACGTTGGTTGCAAACACTAGTAGTAGACAGCGGAGCCTTTCTACAGCCTTTCAGTGCTAGTGCCCATTTCTCTGCACTGTTCACGGCTGTCTGAGAGGTCTCTGACTGTGTGTGAGTGCAGCTCACGCTGAGTAGTGTGTCCTGCAGCTACGTCTGGTTGTAGGCCGCTCAGCGTACGTCACTGCCTCACACATTTTTCTTTTATTGCAGCTCCTTTTTTTTCTCCTATTAGTGTGCATCCATCCGTATCCATCTACATTGGTTGGTTGCAAACACTATATAGGAATAGATAGAGGAGCCTTTTTTTCTGGCTTGTGCCCTTCAGCTGCAGCCAGATTAGTATTACACAATTTTTTTGGAGCCTCATCTTTTGTAGGTTACCTGCCTGCATTGTAATAGCTCCAAAAAGTTTGTGATACTATCACTTTCAAATCTTTGGTTACATCCTTTTAGTTTGTTTTCATAAAACAAAACAAAATAAAGTTCAACAAACACTACATTTGACAGTTGTGTAGGCCACATTAGCTCCTATTAAAGTGTAGTCCACACACACACTTCATAAAATTAGTGTTTCTTATACCTGTTACCAGCTGTTCAGGAATAAGCACACTAAGCCCCCCTTTGTACTTTTCTGCCTATCTTTATCAGTCTAGCAAGATGAAGAAGGCAGGGAGTAAGGCACGTGGGCGTGGAGTTTCAGCAGGGAGAGGACGTGGGGATTTTGCAGGGAGAGGACGTGGGGATTCTGCAGGGAGAGGACGTGGGGATTCTGCAGGGAGAGGACGTGGGGATTCTGCAGGGAGAGGACGTGGGGATTCTGTGCCTGCTGCTGGCACCAGTGAGTCAGCATCCCCCAGTTTCACCAGGCAACAGTCATTTATGTGCAGCTTTGTAGGACCTCGCCGTACCCCACTGCTGCGGGAGGAAAAAATTGAAGCCGTTGTCGGATGGATGGCAGCTAACGCATCGACTTCAATGACTTCCACGTCCTCTCAGGGCCAGAGCACCGAAGAGCAACCATCTGTCTCTTCACCACCTGCCAAAGTGCCTAGGCAGTCAGAGAGCCCTGGACAGGAGCCATCACAGTCTCTACTTCTGTTCTCGGAATCTGTTGGCTTGGAAAGAGGGGGCCAGCCAAGCAGCATTCAAGAATGTGAAGAAGAGGGAGTATGCAGTGATGCGCAACTTCTTTGTCCCTCGGAATCTGAAGAGGCGGGTGGGCCAGTGCCTATGGTCAGCACACCTCAGTACGCATCAGATGATGACGAGACTCAGTTACCACTTTCTGGTGCGTACAGTGCTGGCGAGACAACCCAGGAGAAGCAGGTGTTTGAAGAGGGGAGTGTAGATGATGAGGTCCTTGACCCATCATGGCATGAGGAAGGGGAAGGTGGTGGGAGCAGCTCTGAGGAAAAGATTCAACGAACTGCAAAAACAGGAGGGAGAGGGAGGGGGCAGACTTGGTTGCCTGTAGCCTCCACTTCGGCACCCGGTAGGAGCATTCCTCTTTCAAAAGGCAAAACGGGCGCTCCCAAGACTTGCAGTGTGTGGTCCTTTTTTGACACAGTTGCAGATAACATTTGCTTTGTCAAAGGCAAGCTGTGTCATCAGAAAGTCAAAAGAGGGAAAAATGTCAGCAACCTCAATACCACAAATATGTGGAAACATGTGCGGACCAAGCACGAGGTGGAGTTACAAAGACACACTGAAGACGTAGGCCAACGTACAGCACCACCTACCACCTCTTCAGCTCGTGTTGGGGCCTCTTCCTCCAGCTCACACACAGCTGGTTCGGCTTCCTCACAGGATCGCCAAGGAAGAACCTCTTGCAATGTTGTCCGGAGACCCAGTGAACTTCCACTCACAGCACCACGTTCCCAGTCCTCCTCACACTCCCAGGCCACTCTACAGCCATCGGTAGCACAGGCGTGGGATAAAAGGCGGCCATACTCGGCAAACCATCCCCGAGCACAGGCTCTGAATGCTGGCATTGCCAAACTACTGGCACTTGAAATGCTCTCATTCAGATTGGTGGAGACTGACACCTTCCAGGACTTGATGGCATTGGCAGTCCCACAATACACCGTGCCGAGCCGCTTTTATTTCAGCAGGCGAGCCGTCCCTGCCCTGCAAAAACATGTGGAGGGAAAAATACAACATGCGCTACTAAATGCTGTCAGTAGCAAGGTCCACCGATGCGTGGACCAGTAACCATGGACAGGGACGATACCTTTCCCTCACTGCCCATTGGGTCAATGTTGTGGAGCCGGGTACAGATATGGAGAGTGGCTCTGTATGTGTTCTGCCAACTCCATGGATTGCAGGAATCCAGTCTGTACACATTGACTCCTCCTCCTACTCAAGTTCCTCAGAAACAGCGCAGCAGGAGCGTGTTATGACCGATATGTGCACAGCCGTGGCCAAACGTCAACAGGCCATACTCAAATTAATTTCTTTGGGGAATCGAAGCCACACAGCGCAGGAGCTCTGGAATGCCATCAAGCAGGAAGGCGACGTGTGGTTTCTGCCAGCGAATCTCCAGCCGGGCTTGGTAGTGTGTGACAATGGCCGAAATCTGGTGGCAGCTCTTGGCCTAGGCAACCTCACTCACATCCCATGTCTGGCACATGTGCTGCACTTGGTCGTGCAGAGCTTTCTGAGGGACTATCCGGATCTTGCTGCACAAGGTCCGCATAGAGTGCGCTCACTTGCGACGTTCCAGCACGGCAAGATCGCGCCTTGCTGCTCTGCAGCGCCGATTACGCCTTCCGGAACATCGCATCATATGTGACATACCCACCAGGTGGAATTCAACGTTACATATGTTGGAGCGGTTGTGTGAGCAGCAGGCAGCAGTCAGGGAGTACCAGCTGCATCAGGCGCAAACAAGTCGCACTGTGCGCCGGTCACACTTCAGCACCACTGAGTGGGCCTCTATGAAGGACATCTGCCTCGTTTTGAGTGCCTTCGATGATTCCACGCGGATGGCGAGTGCAGATGATGCACTAGTCAGCATGACTGTCCCCCTTATCTGCCTGCTTCAAAGAACACTGCAAGCACAAAGGGAGGAGGTTTTGGAAGAGGTGGAGGAAGAGAAGTCACAAATGCCATCTGCTTCTGGACAGTCTGCGCTACGTGGTTCCTCACAAAGGCCTAGGTAGGGGACACTTTGTGAGGAGGATGAGGAGGAGTCGATGGAGGAGGAAGACATCTCTCCAGAGGAGGGAGGTACACAATCCTCTAGTCAGTATGTACAGTGAGGGTGGGGTGATGCAGAGCAGGCAGAGATGACGCATCAAGCAGGGGACAGCATTTCTTTGGCAGTTGGGAGTATGCAGCACATGGTTGATTTCATGCTGCAGTGTTGAGAAACGACCGCCGCATCGCCCACATTCTCTAAACTGCTGATTATTGGGTGTACACCCTCCTAGATCCTCGCTACCGGGACAACATACAAAGCCTCATACCAACGTTGAACCGGGAGCGTAAACTGCGGGAGTACCAAGACACACTGGTGCAGTCCATCATGTTTTCCATTCCACCCGACAGCAGTGGTGCTAATGCTTTACATAGCAGCTCTGTGCATCGAGGCAGTGGAGGAAACTCAGCACAAAGAGGGAGCAGAGGCAGCGCCTCAGCACAAGGCAAGACCACTATGGCCCAAATGTGGCAAAGTTTTGTGTGTCCGCCACAATTGTCTACACCATCACAGACGGCTCCAGTCAGCAGGAGGCAACGTTTCCGTCAGATGGTGACAGACTACATGTCTTGCCCTGTCAGTGTACTCCCAGATGGCTCTTCCCCCTTCAAGTTTTTGGTCTCTAAGCTGGATACATGGCAAGAGCTTAGCCAGTATGCATTGGAGGTGCTGGCTTGCCCTGCTGCCAGTGGATTATCGGAACGCGTCTTTAGTGCCGCAGGTGGTGTACTAACAGACCGTCGCACGAGACTATCTTTTGATAACGTTGACCGGCCTACTTTTCTGAAAATGAACAACGCCTGGATCTCGCCAGAATTTGCCAGTCCTCTTCCAGAATAAATAATTGGTTGGCAACAGTATCCAGGTCTCCTGTTGTGTTCTTGTTTCTACCACCTGAACTATAATCCCTGGGCTTCAACACAGCCAGTTGTCGCTCAGAAATGTCATCTGCACAGAGAAAAACACTAGGTCCTGTGTTAGTGGGATTCAATAACGCCAGCTGCTCCCCTGCTGTGTGGACGGCAAAGTCTCCTGCTCCATCCACATTCAAACTACTACTGATTTTTAACTGTGCTCCACTTAGGCCTGTGGCTCCACTGTCTCTAGTTTTTCCCCTGGCCTCCAACCCCGCCAGTTGCTGCTCTGAAGTGGAGTCTGCACAATCCACACTTGTTCCTGTGTTACAGGGGCTCTGTCACGTCAGTTGATCCCCTGATGTGTGTCCGGCAATGTCTCCTGCCCTGTCCACATTCCCATTACTAGTAGTGTGAATGAGGACAGAGCAGGAGATCTTGCCGGACACACATCAGGGGATCAACTGACGTGACTGAGCCCCAGTTACACAGGAACAAGTGTGGATTGTGCAGACGCCACTTCAGAGCTGTAACTGGCGGGGTGGGAGGCCAGGGGAAATACTAGAGACAGTGGTGCTAGAGGCCATAGTGGAGCACGGCTACAATCAGTAGTAGTCTACAACCTATATAAAACCTGCTGCAAGTTCGCCTCCGCCTGCTGCATGATTGATCCTGTGCTCCAACAACGCCAGTTGGTGTTCAGAAGTGCCATCTTCACAGAGAAAAACACACTAGCTCCTGTGTTAGTGGGGTTCAGTAACGTCTGCTGTTCCCCTGCTGTGTAGACGGCAATGTCTCCTGCTGCCTCCACATGCCAAAAACATCAGGCCTCAGCCTGCTCCATGCTTCATCCTGGGCTCCAACAACGCCAGTTGGTGATCAGAAGTGCAGTCTTCACAGAGAAAAACACACTAGCTCCTGTGTTAGTGGAGTTCAGTAACATCTGCTGTTCCCCTGCTGTGTTGACGGCAATGTCTCCTGCTGCCTCCACATGCCAAAAACATCAGGCCTCAGCCTGCTCCATGCTTCATCCTGGGCTCCAACAACGCCAGTTGGTGTTCAGAAGTGCCATCTTCACAGAGAAAAACACACTAGCTCCCGTGTCAGTGGGGTTCAGTAATGCCAGCTGCTCCCCTGCTGTGTGGATGGCAAATTCTCCTGCTGCCTACACAGTCACACTACTACTGATTTTTTACCATGCTCCACTTATGCCTCTGGCTCCACTGTCTCTAGTATTTTCCCCTGGCCTCCAACCCTGCCAGTTGCTGCTCTGAATTGGCGCCTGCACAACGCACACTTGTTCCTGGGTTACAGGGGCTCTGTCACATCACTGGATCCCCTGATGTGTGTCCGGCAATGTCTCCAGCTCTGTCCACATTCCCATTACTAGTAGTGGGAAAGAGGACAGAGCAGGAAACCTTGCCGGACACACATCAGGGGATCCACTGACATGACAGAGCCCCTGTAACCCAGGAACAAGTGTGGATTGTACAGACGCCACTTCAGAGCAGCAACTGTCGGGGTTGGAGGCCAGGGGAAATACTGGAGACAGTAGAGCCAGAGGCATAAGTGCAGCATGGTTACAATCAGTAGTAGTCTACAACCGATATAAAACTTGCATCAAGTAGGCCTCAGACGGCTCCGTGATTGATCCTGGGCTTCAACACAGCCAGTTGTTGCTTGGAAGTGCCATCCGCACAGATAGAAACACTCGCTTCGGTGTCAGTGGGGTTCAGTAACGCCAGCTGCTCCCCTGCTATGTTTATGGCAAAGTCTCCTGCTGCCTCCCAAATCACACGACATCTTATTTTCTAAATGCTCCAAGTTGGCCTCAGCCAGCTCCGTGATTGATCCTGGGCTTCAACACAGCCAGTTGTTGCTTGGAAGTGCCATCCGCACAGATAGAAACACTCGCTCCGATGTCAGTGGGGTTCAGTAATGCCAGCTGCTCCCCTGCTGTGTGGATGGCAAAGTCTCCTGCTGCCTACACAGTCACACTACTACTGATTTTTAACCATGCTCCATTTAGGCCTCTGGCTCCACTGTCTCTAGTATTTCCCCTGGCCTCCAACCCCGACACATGCTGCTCTGAAGTGGCGCCTGCACAATCCACACTTGTTCCTGGGTTACAAGGGCTCTGTCACGTCAGTTGATCCCCTGATGTGTGTCCGGCAATGTCTCCTGCTCTGTCCACAGTCCCATTACTAGTAGTGGGAATGTGGACAGAGCAGGAGATCTTGCCGGACACACATCGGGGGATCCACTGACGTGACAGAGCCCCTGTAACCCAGGAACAAGTGTGGATTGTGCAGACGTCACTTCAGAGCAGCAACTGGCGGGGTTGGAGGCCAGGGGAAACACTAGAGACAGTAGAGCTAGAGGCCTAAGTGGAGCACGGTTACAATCAGTAGTAGTGTACAACCGATCTAAAACTTGCTCCAAGTAGGCCTCAGCCTGTTCCGTGATTGATCCTGGGCTCCAACATCGCCAGTTGCTGCTCAGAAGTGTCTTTAGCACGGGTACTCCCTCCTGCCCAGCCTGGTTCCAGCGCGCCTGCTTTTTCCGGGTAGTGTCAACGTCACTTTGCCACCAATACGTTGTCCTGTCGTGTTGCCATCGGGTTAGCCGAGCCTATGGTGCCCGCAGTTTAGGTGCTTCCTATGTGGGCTGCGGATTCTGGTAATAAAGGCTGGTTCCGTAGTGCCAATAAGACAAGCACCCCCTGTTGGACTGTGGGTTTCGGTAACTGCGGCCGGCTCACGGCCTTGCAACTTTGTCTTTTTCATGGGTACCTTCTGGTACCCATCCGGGTTCCAGCACCGTCAGCTGGTTCTCGGCAGTGCCTTTGGCCTAGGTGCCTCCTTCTTGGTATCCGAGTTCCAGCAACGTCTGCTGGTCCTTGGTAGTGCTTTCTAGCACAGGTATCTCCTGCTTAGTAACCGAGTTCCAGCATCGTCAGCTGGTCCACGGTTGTGCCATTGGCTGTTTTTCCTTCTGCTGCCCCTCCGGGTTCCAGCACCGTCAGCTGGTTCTCGGAAGTGTCTTTGGCACAGGCACTCCCTCCTGCCCAGCCTGGTTCCAGCACGCCGGCTGTTTCTGGGTAGTGTCAACGTAACTTTGCCACCAATACGTTGTCATGTCGTGTTGCGGTCGGGTTAGCCGAGTCTATGGTGCCTGCAGTTTTGGTGCTTCCTATGTGGGCTGCGGGTTCTGGTAATAAAGGCTGGTTCCGTAGTGCCAATAACACAAGCACCCCCTGTTGGACTGTGGGTTTCGGTAACTGCGTCCTGCTTGTGGCCTTGCAACTTTGTTGATTATGGGTACCTTGTGCTACCCATACGGGTTCCAGCACCGTCAGCTGGTTCTCGGCAGAGCCTTGGGCCTAGGTGCCTCCTTCTTGGTATCCGAGTTCCAGCAACGTCTGCTGGTCCTTGGTAGTGCTTTCTAGCACAGGTATCTCCTGCTTAGTAACCGTGTTCCAGCACCGTCAGCTGGTCCACGGTTGTGCCATTGGCTGTTGTTCCTTCTGCTGCCACTCTGGGTTCCAGCACCGTCAGTTGGTTCTCGGTAGTTCCACTGACTCTTGTAGCTAATGGAACCCATCCGGGTTCCAGCACCGTCAGCTGTTTCTCAAAAGTGTCTTTGGCACGGGCACTCCTTCCTGCCCAGCCTGGTTCCAGCACGCCTGCTGTTTCCGGGTAGTGTCAACGTCACTTTGCCACCAATACGTTGTCCTGTCATGTTGCGGTCGGGTTAGCCGAGTGTATGGTGCCTGCAGTTTCGGTGCTTCCTATGTGGGCTGCGGGTTCTGGTAATAAAGGCAGGTTCCGTAGTGCCAATAGGACAAGCACCCCCTGTAGGACTGTGAGTTTCGGTAACTGCGGCCGGCTCACGGCCTTGCAACTTTGTCTTTTTCATGGGTACCTTTTGCTACCCATCCGGGTTCCAGCACCATCAGCTGTTTCTCGGTAGTGCCTTTGGCCTAGGTGCCTCCTTCTTGGTATCCGAGTTCCAGCAACGTCTGCTGGTCCTTGGTAGTGCTTTGTAGCACAGGTACCTCCTGCTTAGTAACCATGCTCCAGCACCGTCAGCTGGTCCACGGTTGTGCCATTGGCTCTTGTTCCTTCTGCTGCCCCTCCGGGTTCCAGCACCATCAGCTGGTCCTCGTTAGTTTCATTTGCTCTTGCAGCTTCTGCTACCCATCCGGGTTCCAGCACCGTCAGCTGGTTCTCGGCAGTGCCTTTGGCCTAGGTGCCTCCTTCTCGGTATCCGAGTTCCAGCAACGTCTGCTGGTCCTTGATAGTGCTTTGTAGCACAGGTACCTCCTTCTTAGTAACTTTGTTCCAGCAACGTCAGCTGGTCCACCGTTGTGCCAATGGCTCTTGTTCCTTCTGCTGCCCCTCCGGGTTCCAGCACCATCAGCTGGTCCTCGCTAGTTTCATTTGCTCTTGCAGCTTCTGCTACCCATCCGGGTTCCAGCACCGTCAGCTGGTTCTCAGCAGTGCCTTTGGTCTAGGTGTCTCCTTCTCGGTATCCGAGTTCCAGCAACGTCTGCTGATCCTTGGTAGTGCTTTGTTGCACAGGTACCTCCTGCTCAGTAACCATGTTCCAGAACCATCAGCTGGTCCACTGTTGTGCCATTGGCTCTTGTTCCTTCTGCTGCCCCTCCGGGTTCCAGCACCGTCAGCTGGTCCTCGCTAGTTCCATTTGCTATTGTTCCTTCTGCTACCCATCCGGGTTCCAGTACCGTCAGCTGGTTCTCGGCAGTTCCTCAGCCTTCTTGTGCCTTCTACTACTTTTCCAAGTTCAAGCTTGTGGAATTGTTTTTTTGATTCTCACTCTGAATCTCCCTGGCGATGACCCTGAAAACGATGACCCTGAAGACCACACCGAAGAAGACCAAAAAGATGACCCTCAAGAAGATGACCAAGAGGACAAAGAACATGAAGACAACCACCAAGATGCAGAACAACAAGCGACAGAAGACCAAGAAGCAGAAAAACCAAAAGCATTAGAACATTAAGCATAAGACTAAAAATAAGAGCAAATGATATTATCTAAATTATAAGCAGAAGAAGACTTAGCAGTGTATGGGGGTAAGTCCGTTCCTCCTCGTGGTGCCCCTGGAAAATGCCTGCTGCTGCAGGCCAAACTGAACGTGGACAAATCCTGTTGTAAATCTTTTGTGACAGGCAGAATGGAAGGTGTAATCTTCAAACTTTTATAGATAACAACTACAGGAATGCCTGTCACAAATAAGAATATGATGAAGAAGAAGAATAGGAAGAAGATGAAGAAGTAGAATATGAAGAAGAATAATAGTTGAAGAAGAATATGAAGAATGTAAAAAAAAGAATAATAGGAAGAAGAAGAAGAAGAAGATAAATAAGGTGAAGAAGAAGTTGATGAAAAAGATGCTGCTGCTGAGGATGATGAAGGAGAAAGTATGGGAGAAGTAAAAAAGAAGGTGAAGAGCATGGAAGTAGTGAAACATACATATCTGACAAAATATAAAAGAGGTGAACATAGTCAATATCTTTGCAACTCCAAACGTCTTTAAAATAAAAAAATTATTACTGCTATTCCATTTGATTGGGCTAAAGCTCTATGGCTTTAATGTCTCCTCCACCTCCCACAATACATTCTACATTATTCTTAGTTGTTTTTCTTCATGTAGAATTAACCTACAAGGAAAGAAAGGGTTTTTTTCAATTCCGATATTTCTGTTCCATTGACTTGAATGGGACTTCCGGGTTCGGAATCGGCGATACCCGATATTTTTTTTAGATCGGCCGATGCAATCCGATCTGATATTTTTCAATATCGGGTGGTATCGCTCAACACTAGTCCTGAACTCAGCGCATGTAACAACAACCGAAATACTTCTGTGTGATGTGCAATATGTTAGCATTTGGGGCCCCATTTTAAAATTGGCCTAGGGCTCCACTTTGCCTTAAACCGGCCCTGCTCATACACATGACATGATGCAGCATCACAGATCACAATCTCTGCCAGTGCCTCCTATATATGATACACACACACCACACTCTTATATGGCCTAATATGTCATATGAGGCCTGTATACCGACAGTACAGACCGCACTATCATCCTCCTGTATGCCGTACATAGGCAGAGAGTGTGGTCTGTACAGTATCTAAGAGGGCGACAGTCTGTATGTCTTATAGGGGGCCTAATAGGAGGCCGACACCCTGTATGTCTTATAGGGGGCCGACGCTCTGTACGTCTTATGGGGGCCTAATAGGAGGCCGACACTCTGTATGTCTTATAGGGGGCTTAATAGGAGGCCAACACTCAGTATGTCTTATAGGGGGCCTAATAGGAGGCCGACAGTCTGCATATCATATACGAGGCCAATATGCCATACATACCACAATATCGGCATCCTATATACTATACATACCACACTCTCAGCCTCTTATAGAAAGTATCTGTTATAGGAGACCGAGAGTGCGGTCTGTACGATATATAGGAGGCTGAGAGCGTTCTCTTGTGCACACTTTACAGCTTGCTAAATGGCACATGTTTTAGTGGGAGAGCCCAAAAAATGAACATGTAATAAAACAGTTTATGGTAGCCATAGGGTGGGCCCCTAGAGTCAATTCCCCTGGTGGGCCCTAGGCACCCCAGTCCGACCCTGTGCATGTGTGATTCCGGCCATACAATGAGCGTTTTTTTTTCAAAATTCAACAGAAAATGCCACTATTACTTATTACTGCAGCCTCAGAAATATTCAGCATCTTAATATAAAAAGTATAAAAATAAGTGCTCATTCACACCGTGGTATAATACGGATGAGTGCAATGGGAGAAAACATTGCATTGCTCTCTGACCAAGGTTATTAACCCCTTAACATCCAGAGGCATTTTTGCATTTTCATGTTTTGCTCCCCTTCTTCCCAGAGCCATAACTTTTTATTTTTTTGGTCAAAATGGCCAAGGGAGGGCTTGTTTTTTGCAGGATGAGTTGTACTTTTGAACGACACCATTGGTTTTAACATATCGTGTACTGCAAAGCAGGAAAGAAATTCCAAGTGTGGTGAAATTGCAAAAAAAGTGCAATCCCACTGTTGTTTATTTTTTTTTTACTTTGTTCACTAAATGCTAAAACTGACATGCGATTATAATTCACCAAACATGTATAGGTTCTTTTTTATTTTTATCGCCTGTATGTAGTAGAAATGCTCACTTGCTATGAGCACTGACCACCGGGCGACGCTCATAGCAAATCCGACAGTGACAACCATAGAGGTCTGCTGGAGACTTCTGGTTGTCATGCCAACTCATCGGGGTCACCGATGTTTTTCCGGTGTGCTTGCCGAAAGCGAGAGTTAAATGCCGCTTTCAGATATTGACAGCGGCATTTAACAGATTAACAGCCACAAATGGATTGTGATTCCACCCACGGCTGTTTCAGGCACATATCAGGTGTACAGATCAGCGGTCATGTGCCCGAAAAGGTGTGGGCTTAGCGTCAGAGCCCACACCAAACATGGGGAGTCCAATATCAGCATACTATTACGGGTTAAATGAGTCAGTGCCTCATCTGCAAGTTTTTTCTCAGCTCAGAGCAAACTTAGAAAAAAATTACAGCATGCTGCTAATGGATGCAAGAAACAGATTGCACTCACCAATCCAAGTTAATGGGTGCTACAAAAAAGTAACAAGGCACATGGACCATGCGCGTGCCATGCGATTTTTCCACACACATCTCAAAGGAAACCCAACATTTCAACACCCAACTACCGTAAAATCATAGCCCAACCTTCAGAATAGAGAGAATAGATAGAATAAATAACTATACTAAACGAACACCCTTTAATGCCTTTCATGTGGCAATAAAGGGTATTTAGCCTTATTTCACCTATTAAATGAATAAATAAAAAAAAAATTATATGTAGGGTCCCCCTTATTTTTCATAACCCGCTATGGGAAAGCAGGCAGCTGCAGGCTTATATTATAAGGCTGAGATGGGCCAGATAACCATGGAACTTCCCAGCCTATTAATATCAGCCCACAGCTGTCTTTGTGGCCTTTGTTGGTTATCTAAAATTAGGAGGACCCTAAAAAATGATGTGGGGTCCTCCCATTTTTGATAACAAGTAAAGGTAATGTGGACAGGTGTGGGCTAATATTAATAGTCTGGTAAGGTCCATGGTTATGTGGCCTCTCCCAGCCTAAAAATACTAGTTCGCAGATGCCTCAGAATTGGTGCATCCATTAGATGTGCCAATTTTGGCTCTTTACCTCAGCTCTTCCAGATTGAAAATCGGGGTAATACATTTGTGTGATTGATGCTAACATCAGCATCTGTTGCTGACATCAAGCTCTGGGGTTAGTAATGGAGTACAAGCTCATGACAGACTGTGACAGTGATGGCTGTAATAAATGCCTCACATGAATTTACATCATTCTACATCAAATAGAGGATGTGCTTCCTATACCTCATCATGCCTCAGAATGCCTGACTGGACCGGAGTGGACCATAAAATACCCAAATTCTTTAATGGTGAACTTTTTTAATATTATATTATATTAATATTTCCCACACAACAGGACTTAGGAATAGTGCAGTAATAAGTACGCTATGTGACTTTTCTGATACTCTATGAAGCCATACCTGAAAAATTGACCTTATTAGTCTCAAAAGCTTGTTGTTTGTTATTAGCCATTAAAAGATATCAACAACCATGTAGGAAGCAAGGAATTACAATTGCTATTTTTTTTTATCTACATGACAAGAGGCTTTAATATTTATTAGAGCTTCTCTGGTTGTTAATATCTCCTATAAACATAATACATAGCTACATACTAGCTTCTGGCAGCATTCCTTAGGAATTTTAGCCCATTCCTCATTAGCAATGGTCTCCAGTTTACTAGTAGTTTTGGGTTGTCAAGAGAGTGAAGAGATAATTGCCTTGGACAGACAAGAAAAACATGAGAAGAATGGTTTGCAAGTTGAAATGTAAAGGATCACTGGCTATACTACCTGGATGTGTCAGAAAGAGGAAGCTGTCACACAGCTGCTAGCAGATTCCTGAGGATGTAAGTGGTCAAAAACATTCCAGTGATTACAAAAGATCTGCAGCAAGATTTGTCTTTAGCAGATACTGAAGTTTAAGGCTGCACAGTAAGGCACATTCTAAACACTAAAGGTCTCCATACTCCTCTACTGACTCAAAAATGCAAGAATAATTGGCAGCACTAAAATGATAAAAAACATATAAATAAGCAACAGTAGTTCAAAGATTATGCTCTGAGGAGTAAAGAAATGCAATGGGAAATTATCAGGCCTATGAATCAGCAAGATATCTGGAGGCAGAAGAAATAAGTAAAATTCTAAAAAAAAACCACCTACAGCGAGGCATGGCGGTGCCTTGGTGATATTCTTTCACAGCTTTGCTTTGTCTGGAACTATAAAACTGCAGCATGAGGAGGGCAAGATAGATTCAATCAAACATCGAGATATCCCAGGAGAAAACATGATTTCTGTGACAAAGCTGAGGTTGGGGTTTTATTAGAACTTGCAACAGAACAATGATCCCAAGTATACCTCAAACTCCACCAGGGCTTGGTTTCAGAAGTAGTCCTGGAGAATTCTGGAGCAGTCATTAGTCACTTGACTTGAATCAATATAAAAAATCTTTGGTGAGATTTGAACAAGGCATTTACAGCATGGAACCCATTGAAAATCAAAGAACTGTAGGCCATTGCACATGATGAATAGACTAAGATTCATCAGGAAAGCAGCTAGATACTGGTGTCTGGCTATACATCATATTTTCAGTAGGTTAGAGCAATCCAAGAGGCTCTATATATTACTAAATACACCTGTTATAAATGGGTTTTATAATTCTGAAACTAAAATAATCATTAAAATTGACATTTTGTGTTGAATTTGGAGAAACCAATTGGTATATTAGTTTGTTGCAGTATTTAGAGTTTCTGTCTGATTAATTTACTGCAAACATCGAAAAATGTGTACATTTTGGTAATAAATCTATTTGTAATGACAGTTGAATAGTTTTTAGTTAGAACTGTGCATAATACAGTGACAGAATGAATAAAATGGAGGCAATAACATGATTATAAATTTTGCTGCCCCAGATGGGAAAATTTGGTTTGCAGAAAGTGTTCATACTCAAGAAGAATTAGGTCTGTTCTGTCTCCAGAAGAAAACCATTTTACTTACTTTGGCTATCTTTTTGGTCTTTAATGTTTTCTTTATGTTCGTTAAAAGAGACGACTGTATTTTTGTCTATAAGCTGTAAAAACATGGAAAGCAGGTAATATGTGAGTAAGAAATACATTCCTCTCATTATTGCTGTTCTACTATAACAAAAGGCAGGGAAGTAGTTAGGGGAGTCAGCTATTGGGCGCCAACAAACTACTTAAACTTAGCCAGAGAAAGTAGACACACAGCTGAGGTAGAAAACGAAACCTTTGTCTATAATGAAAATAAGCTTAGGCTGGTTTCACATTTGCGTTTTTTTGCGCTGGAAAAAAACGCATACGTGCGCATGCGTTTTTCCCCTATATTTAACATGGGTGCGCATACCTGCGCGCTGGTAAGCGCACGTATGCGATTTTCATGCGCTGCATTTTTTTGGGGTGTGCGTTTGTATTTTCCAGACGCAGCATGTTGCATTTTTTGGCCCTGCAAAAAATCGCATGCGCACGTATGCGCACATTTTGCGCTAAAATTGGCCATTATAGCCTATGGATGCGCATACGTGCGCACTGGCATGCTCATGTATGCGTTTTTTTGCACATGCGTTTTTTTTTTACCATTAGTTTAGACAATGGAATTTAGGGGTTTGGGTAAAGTTAGGGTTAGTTAAGGGGGTTTAGGGTTAGGGTTAGGGTCAGGGTTAGGGTTAGGGTCAGGGTTAGGGTTAAGTATGGTTTGGTTAAGGGTTAGGGTCAGGGTTAGGGTTAGGGTCAGGGTTAGGGTTAAGTATGGTTTGGTTAAGGGTTAGGGTCAGGGTTAGGGTTAGGGTCAGGGTTAGGGTCAGGGTTAGGGTTAAGTATGGTTTGGTTAAGGGTTAGGGTTAGGGTCAGGGTTAGGGTTAGGGTTATGGTCAGGGTTAGGGTTAGGGTTAGGGTCAGGGTTAGGGTTAAGTATGGTTTGGTTAAGGGTTAGGGTCAGGGTTAGGGTTAGGGTCAGGGTTAGGGTTAAGTATGGTTTGGTTAAGGGTTAGGGTTAGGGTCAGGGTTAGGGTTAGGGTTAGGGTCAGGGTTAGGGTCAGGGTTAAGTATGGTTTGGTTAAGGGTTAGGGTTAGGGTTAGGGTTATGGTCAGGGTTAGGGTTAGGGTTAGGGTCAGGGTTAGGGTTAGGGTCAGGGTTAGGGTTAGGGTCAAGGTTAGGGTTAAGTATGGTTTGGTTAAGGGTTAGGGTCAGGGTTAGGGTTAAGTATGGTTTGGTTAAGGGTTAGGGTTAGGGTTAGGGTCAGGGTTAGGGTTAGGGTTAGGGTTAGGGTTAGGGTCAGGGTTAGGGTCAGGGTTAGGGTTAAGTATGGTTTGGTTAAGGGTTGGGGTCAGGGTTAGGGTCAGGGTTAGGGTTAAGTATGGTTTGGTTAAGGGTTAGGGTCAGGGTTAGGGTTAGGGTTAGGGTCAGGGTTAGGGTCAGGGTTAAGTATGGTTTGGTTAAGGGTTAGGGTCAGGGTTAGGGTTAGGGTTAGGGTCAGGGTTAGGGTCAGGGTTAGGGTCAAGTATGGTTTGGTTAAGGGTTAGGGTCAGGGTTAGGGTCAGGGTTAGGGTTAAGTATGGTTTGGTTAAGGGTTAGGGTCAGGGTTAGGGTTAGGGTTAGGGTCAGGGTTAGGGTCAGGGTTAGGGTTAAGTATGGTTTGGTTAAGGGTTAGGGTCAGGGTTAGGGTTAGGGTTAGGGTTAGGGTCAGGGTTAGGGTTAAGGGTTAGGGTCAGGGTTAGGGTTAAGTATGGTTAGGGTCAGGGTTAGGGTCAGGGTTAGGGTCAGGGTTAGGGTTAGTAAAGTCATGGTTTGGGTTAGTGTGAGGGGCCACCTAATGTTGGAAAAAAACGCAAACGCGGTAAAAACGCACTAAAAACGCATACAAACGCATAAAAACGCTGCGTTTTTTTCATGCACGCTCATAAAAATGCTTGAAAAAAACGCAGCAGTTGTATGCTTTTGTATGCGTTTTTTCAATGCGTTTTTTTGCGGGAAAAACGCGCTGCAAAAAAAAGCAAGTGTGAAACTAGCCTAAGATATTGCTTTTGATAAAAGGTGTTCAAGAGGTTACTCTTGCTTACAGTGGATACGGAAAGTATTCAGACCCCTTCAAATTTTTCACTCTTTGTTTCATTGCAGCCATTTCTAAAATTCAAAAACGTTCATTTTTTTTCTCATTAATGTACACTCTGCACCCCATCTTGACTAAAAAAAAAAAAACAAGACTGTAGAAATTTTTGCAAATTAATTAAAAAAGAAAAGCTGAAATATCACATGGTCATAAGTATTCAGACCCTTTGCTCAGACACTAATACTTAAGTCACATGCTGTCCATCTCCTTGTGATCCTCCTTGAGATGGTTCTACTCCTTCATTGGAGTGCAGCTGTGTTTAATTAAACTGATAGGTCTTGATTTGTAAAGACACATGCCTGTCTATATAAGACCTCACAGCTCACAGTGCATGTCAGATTAAATGAGAATCATGAAGTCAAATGAACTAGCCAAGGAGCTCAGAGACAGATTTGTGGAAAGGCATAAATCTGGCCAAGGTTACAAAAGAATTTCTGCAGTATTTAAGATTCCTAACAGCACAGTGGCCTCCATAATCCTTAAATGGAAGAAGTTTGAGACCACCAGAAGTCTTCCAAGACCTGGCTGTCCAACCAAACTAAGCAATCGTGGGAGAAAAGCCTTGGTGAGAGAGGTAAAGAAGAACCCCAAGATCACTATGGCTGAGCTCCACAGATGCAGTAGAGAGATGGGAGAAAGTTCTACAAAGTCAACTATCACTGTAGCCCTCCATCAGTCGGGTCTTTATGGCAGAGTGGCCCGACAGAAGCCTCTCCTCAGTGCAATACATATGAAAACCCGCATAGTTTGCTTAAAAAAAACACATGAAGGACTCCCAGACTATAAGAATTAAGATTATCTGATCTGATGAGACAAAACTAGAACTTTTTGGTGATAATTCTAGGCGGTATGTGTGGAGAATGCAAGGCACTGCTCATCATTTGCACAATACAATCCCAACAGTGAAACATGGTGGTGGCAGCATCATGCTATGGGGGTATTTTTCAGCTGCAAGGACAGGACAACTGGTTGCAATTGAAGGAAACATGAATGCGGCAAAGTACAGAGATATCCTGGATGAAAACCTCTTCCAGAGTGCTCTGGACCTCAGATTTGGCCGAAGGTTCACCTTCCAACAAGACAATGACCCTAAGCACACAGCTAAAATATCAAAGGAGTGGCTTCAGAACAACTCCGTGACCATTTTCGACTGGCTCAGCCAGAGCCCTGACCTAAACCCAATTGAGCATCTCTGGAGAGACCTAAAAATGGCTGTCCACCAACGTTCACCATCCAACCTGACAGAACTGGAGAGGATCTGCAAAGGAAGAATTGCAGAGGATCCCCAAATCCAGGTGTGAAAAACTTGTTGCATCATTCCCAAGAAGACTCATGACTGTACTAACTCAAAATGGCCCTTCTGCTCATTACTAAGCAAAGGGTCTGAATACTTATGAATATCTGATATTTCAGTTATCCTTTTTTTAAAAATGTCTCCTTTTTTCAGTCAAGATGGGGTGCAGAGTGTACATTAATAGAAAAAAATGAACTTTTTTGAATTTAACAAATGGCTGC
The DNA here is from genome assembly GCF_039654945.1 of Dendrobates tinctorius. NCBI lineage: Eukaryota > Metazoa > Chordata > Amphibia > Anura > Dendrobatidae > Dendrobates > Dendrobates tinctorius. The sequence goes on along the minus strand of NW_027361814.1, from coordinate 15,616,684 downwards.
AATGAAACAAAGAGTAAAAAATGTAAAGGGTTCTGAATACTTTCCATACCCTCTGTAAGAGACTCTGTGTGAATTGTGCTGCCAAAGTGATGAGTGCCCTTGTTATTAGTAACATTGAACTGTATGAAAAGGACTGTGACTCTGCGGTGTTTTATGGATCCTGGAAACACAGAGCTGGAATGACAGCAACCATAAGTATTTGGCTGTGCACGCTGCACATGCAGCAGAAAGCACTTTGAATTTCATCTGTGGGGTGCCAGGGTGTGGTAAAAGACCAGCCCATCGCCAGGACTACCACCCAGGCCACCTTACAGAATTGGCATAGTCAGTAGGATTGCGATGCCTTATGTACTGAGAGCGGAGGAGCCTTGAAGATGGCAAAGATGGCGGCTCTTAGGGAGTTAAAGATGGCGCAGAACATTGATAGGAAGATGGCGGTCAGTGACACAAAAGCTGAGAGCGGTGCCGCCCACCGTGGGCATCCTAAATGGAAAAGGGTGCGAAGATGGAAGCAGTGGCCCAAGACGAGGTCACATCCCATAGTGATTGGGGCCCGCCTGGGATGAGCGCGGTAGAAGAAGCCCCCATCTCTACAGCAGGTTCTGGAGAAACGGGTGGAGCAGCTGGAAGTAACTCCACCCATGAACGAGTGGAGGCCAGAAGAGCAAGACGGCATGTCTGGAGGAGAGGCGCCATTACCCCACAAGTTACTCACTGAGATGCAGAGCAGGAGCATGTCCTGCCATGTGGGCATTGGTCAGCAAGACGGGGAGCGGTCCGTGGCCTGGGCGTAATCAGGCCCAAGCCCCAGATAGAAGAGCTGGAGGATTGGTTCCCCTTCGGTCGGTGGGGGAAGGAGATTACCGAGAGCAGAGGCACTATGGACACGAAGGAGCTGGATCTGGAGGAGGTCATAGAGAAGTTGGAGGCTGTATAGAGAGGAATCTTCGAGGCAGTGATTCCCAGTTCGTGTGACCAGCATGGAGGACTGTCACAGCTGGCTGCATCTTCAGTGAGTGGAGAACCTAAACCCACCTCAGTTCCCACACTGATTCCTGTGCCGTCACCTTCCCTGGCCCCTACGTCCTTCCATAACGCCTACCCAGATGAACCACGGGCTCCCACAGTGGAGGAACCCAGTGGGTAAGGAACGTGATTGAAGAGAAGAAACAGTGGGAATGCCAGATCTTAAAGGAGCTGCAGCGCCCCGCTGGGAGAGCCATGTCATGCCAGATGACATGCGGGCTCATCAAATACTTTAATCCCACCAGGGGGTATGGATTCATCCACGAGGCCGAGCCCGAAGACAAGGTGTATGTGAACGTTGGGTCCATTGATTGTAACGGTCCGTTGCAGGAGTGGGACAGAGTATCATTTATAACGGAGCAAGGACTCTGGGGACCATATGCAGTGATAGGGAAGATTGACTCCATCATTGAGGAGAGACAGGCGCGGGAAGTGTGGTATTGTGTGCCGCCACCTGCAACGGTCGCAGCCCCTGCAGTCGGCCAGGAAGCAGAGGTGCCATTAGTGGACACGACGGTGGCCACAGTCAGGTCACGGGAGCTGGAGGCTCAAGGGGCTCTGAATTTGCCACTGGAGGAGGGGAGTAGCAGAAGAAACAGTGGAGAATCCTACTCCAATGGGTCTTTGGACCATACTTTTATCTTTATCCAGTGCCACAATGCGGACCACCATGCTGGTCAATGACTCTGCATTGACTGAAGTGACCTCTTTAGGAGAGTTGTGCTAGTTGCACTAGAAAAGAATACAAGAGAGACTGTTCCGCATCTCCTGAAGGTGCAATGAGCTCCGGACGGCACCAGGACAGGGTGCCAGCGGTGACCAGTATGGTCACAATTGAGTAACTTTTTTTTTTACCCGCCCATCCAAGTTTTACATGAGCACGTTTGCGTACCCCCTGCTGGATTACGAGACAGAACCCTTGAAAGGGTTAATCACCTTTGAAACAGGACTGTGCGCAGCTGCTCTAAGTACTGAACTGTTTTAACTCTGAACTTTTACTGTTTTAACCCTGAACTGTCCCCTGAAATTCTAAAAGCAGCGCTCTTATTTTTAAAGGGATCATACTCCACTGAAGGAGTGAGGAAGGGAGCAACTGCATAGGAAGACCCAAGGAGTGAGCCGGGTCAGGACTAAATGGACCATTGCTGAGTTGATTGTCAGGCCAGTGTGCTTGTTTATGGAAGATTCCGGTGTTTGGCTACCCAGAGCAGGAAAGGACTGTCCCATGGGCCTAAACTGTTGTTGTATCCAGGTCGCAGGGACCAGAGGAACGAGGTCAATCGGACCCACACTTAAGGAACTTGAATTCTTTTGTTCCGGGGCTCCAACCAAGTGGAGCCAAGTTCACGGTTGACCAACCAGAGTCATTAGATGAAGATTGTATTAATTGTAAATACATTTTAAAAAGAAAGAATTGAATTTACAGGTGCCGCAATGGTCGGGGTCGACCATATTCTAGGAGGGAGGAGTGTAAGGAGATTACGGGGACGCTCATGTGCTTCCTCTCCGCTAGTATCTGCTAACAGGATTACATTCGGCACCTAATTGTCTATTATTGTGAAATGTAATGTTTATGCACTGTAATGTCATGTACTATGTTTAGGATTAGGGATAGAAGTTAGCATACAGTAACAGTGAGGACAGAATAGAAGGGGGGCACAATAGAGAATAGATAGGATTATTACTTAGAATCAGGCAGCATAGGGGTTATGTAAACGGGAGGGACCACAGGGTATAGCAGCACTGAGCAGTGAGATATAGGACAGGCAGTTCCTGATTAGAGCCAGAGCTTGGGTGTTAGGCACCGGGACTCTCCCACTGTGCAGGATAGATCCCAACCATTATCTGGTGCTGTGGTCTTCCATTCTTACCCAGCCACTGGGACTGGTGATAACACAGTACATCTAAGGTGAAAGCTCGCTGTTTAGTTCCATCATCATATACACTAGCAGCAGGTTCAATCTCTGCATGGTGGACCCTAGGTTGCGATTGCACTTTTATTTTACATTTTAATTAGTGCAATCCTCCAACGCTAACACCGGGCAGCCTTGCCCAGGTCAAGGTGCATGCAGTGGATGAAGCAGACGCCTGGCTGTGGGGATAAAGCTGTGATGGCAGTAAGGGGCCCCAGGCAGATAATAGTACAGATGGGCACCAGTTCAGCAGGACCAACCCTAATCAGGATCCAGGGTCTAAGACCAAAGCAGGAGCTGCTGGGATGGCACTCCTGACACCTTTCCCAATTGGAAACGGATGAGGGGCTGACACGGAGGTGGTGACGCAGGAAGTGCGGATAGGACAGGTTTTGTCCACAAAGATGGCAAGGATTGCCATGAGAAAAGAAAGAGAGGATACAGAAGGAATAGAGTCGACTCAGAAGGCAGGGAAACTGCAGAATTCATGACTCTGTGTGAATTGTGCTGCCAAAGTGATGAGTGCCCATGTTATTAGTAAAGTTGAACTGTTTGAAAAGAACAGTGACTCTGCGGTGCTTTATGGAACCTGGAAACAGTAACTGTAAGTTGTGCACGCTGCACTTGCAGCAGAAAGGACTTTTCATTTCATCTGTGGGGCGCCAGGGTGTGGGAACAGACCAGCCCATTGCCACGACTACCACCCTGGCCGCCTTACATGTACAGTAAATGGGGGCATCCTGAGAGGGGAGACAGTTCTTGATAGAGAAGAAAAGAAGATTGTGTTCAGAGAGCGGAAGAGGGGAGTTAGTAAAGTCACACACAGAGCAGAGCCATGAGAAGACCAGGTCCAGAGTACTCCCATCCTCATGTGTAGAAGAGTTAGTAAGCTATGAAAGGCCAAAAGAGGAGATTAGAGAAAAAAGATGAGTGAGAGATTTGGCAGATTGGATTATCAATGGGGATGTAAAAGTCCTCCATGATGAGAGCAGGAATTTTACTGGATAGATAAAAGGTGGAAGCCAGGTGGGAAAGTGATTGAGGTACTTTTGGAAGTGCTTTGAGCAGCAAGGTGGTGTGCTGGTGAAAGGGGGAAAAAAAAAAAAACTCTTTTAATTCTTCTTCCTGAGCGAGTGTGAATGAGCTGAGTGTGACCTGAGCGTAAGTGCGAACTGTGGTAAGTGTGTGACTTGAAATTCAGTGACTTTAGATTCAGAGAGTTTCCAAGGGAGGTCTTACTGAATTGCTGTTATAGTAATACTTTTTTTTTTTTTTTTATTTACTTTTGCTTATCTTATTGTCTGGTGCAATCCCCATTAGGATGTGCTCCACTATTGCCAATGCCATCCAGTGCACGTCTTGCCGCATGTATGAAATCCTTGAACAGCCGGTCGAGGGTGCATACTGCTGTGCAAGATGTGAGCACGTTGTGCATTTGGAAGCCCAGATACTGGATCTAAATGTGCAGCTGGCAACACTGAGATCCATAGACAATATGGAAAGGAGTCTTCTGCTCACTGAGCAGACGCTCAATGGGATAGATGAGGGGGGGGATGCTAGGTTGGAGCTGCAGGACAATGAAGCAGCTAGCTGGGTGACAGTTAGAAGGCGGGGTAGAGGGAAGAGCACCAGGGAGGCTAGTCCTGATCTGGCACACCCCAATAAGTTTGCAAAGTTGGCAGATGAGGGGAGTGTTAGTGCAGGAGTAGCACTGCTGCAGCAAGGCATGTCCTCTGAAAGCCGGAGGAGTGTCTTCTCCAGTAAGGGGGGAAATAGGAGAGCAGGGCAGGCCAGACAGGTTCTGGTAGTGGGAGACTCAATTATTAGGGGAACAGATAGGGCAATCTGTCACAAAGACAGGGATCGTCGAACGGTGTGCTGCCTACCTGGCGCTCGAGTCCGACACATCGCTGATCGGGTTGACAGATTACTGGGAGGGGCTGGTGAGGATCCAGCGGTCATGGTGCACATTGGCACAAATGACAAAGTTAGAGGTAGGTGGAAGGTCCTTAAAGATGATTTCAGGGAATTAGGCTGTAAGCTTAAAGCAAGGACCTCCAAGGTGGTATTTTCGGAAATACTTCCTGTACCACGTGCCACGCCAGAGAGGCAACGGGAGATTAGGGAGGTTAATAAGTGGCTCAGGAATTGGTGTAGGAAGGAGGGGTTTGGGTTCCTGCAGAACTGGGCCGACTTCTCAGTTGGCTACAGGTTCTACGCTGGGGACGGGCTGCACCTCAATGGGGAGGGTGCAGCTGTGCTGGGGGAGAAAATGGCTAGAAGGTTGGAGGAGTGTTTAAACTAGGGACGGGGGGGGAGGGTATTCCTTTTATAGGAGGGGAAGACAGTGCAGATAGAGACCTGGGCACAAATAATGACATTGGGGGTGGGGGTGGCATGGGGGGTGGGGTTAGAACAGTTAATAATTTAAGAAAGAATAGAGGTACAGAGAGATACATAAAGTGCATGTATACTAATGCCAGAAGTCTCGCCAACAAAATGGAGGAATTGGAGTTAATGTTGTTGGAACATAATTATGACATGGTGGGGATATCTGAGACATGGCTGGATGAGAGCCATGACTGGGCAGTTAATTTACAGGGCTATAGTCTGTTCAGAAATGACCGTACAAATAAGCGAGGGGGAGGCGTGTGTTTATATGTAAAATCATCCTTAAAACCCATCCTTCGTGATAATATATATGAATCTAATGAAAATGTAGAGTCCCTGTGGGTAGAGATAAGGGGAGGGGGGAAAAATAATAAATTACTGATAGGGGTTTGTTATAAATCTCCAAAAATAATGGAAGCTACAGAGAATATCCTCATAAAGCAAATAGATGAAGCAGCGACTCAAGGAGAAGTCATTATTATGGGGGACTTCAACTACCCTGAAATACATTGGGGAACCGAAACCTGCAGTTCCAGCAAAGGTAATAGGTTTTTGACTACTATGAGAGACCATTACCTTTCACAACTGGTTCAGGACCCAACAAGAGGGGGGGCACTGCTAGACCTAATATTATCCAACAGGCCAGACCGCATATCAAATGTAAGGGTTGGGGGTCACTTGGGTAATAGTGATCACAAATTAATAAGTTTTCATGTATCCTTTAATAAGATGTGTAGTAGAGGGGTTACAAGGACACTAAACTTCAGGAAGGCAAATTTCCAACGGATGAGAGATGATCTTGGTGCAATTAACTGGGACGATATCCTGAGACATAAAAATACACAAAGAAAATGGGAGACGTTTATTAGCATCCTGAATAGGATCTGTGCACAATATATACCGTATGGGAATAAACATGCGAGAAATAGGAGGAAACCACTATGGCTAAATAGAGCTGTAAGGGGCGCAATAAGAGATAAAAATAAAGCATTTAGAGAATTAAAGCAAGTAGGTAGTGATGAGGCATTAAATAAATACAGAAGATTAAATAAATTCTGTAAAAAGCAAATCAAGACAGCAAAGATTGAGACAGAGAGACTCATTGCCAGAGAAAGTAAAAATAATCCCAAAATATTCTTTAACTACATAAATAGTAAGAAGCTAAAAAATGATAGTGTTGGTCCCCTTAAAAATAGTCTGGGTGAAATGGTGGATGAGGATGAGGAAAAAGCCAATATGCTAAATGACTTTTTTTCAACAGTATTTACACAAGAAAATCCCATGATGGATAACATGATCAGGGATAAAAATTCTCCATTAAATGTCACCTGCTTAACCCAGCAGGAAGTACGGCGGCGTCTACAAATCACTAAAATTGACAAATCCCCGGGCCCGGATGGGATACACCCCCGAGTACTGCAGGAATTAAGCACAGTCATTGATAGACCACTATTTTTAATCTTTAAAGATTCCATAATAACAGGGTCTGTACCACAGGACTGGCGTATAGCAAATGTGGTGCCAATATTCAAAAAGGGGACAAAAACTGAACTTGGAAATTATAGGCCTGTAAGTTTAACCTCAACTGTGGGTAAAATCCTGGAGGGTTTTCTAAGAGATACTATACTGGAGTATCTGGAGAAGAATAACCTTATGACCCAATATCAACATGGGTTTACAAGAGACCGTTCCTGTCAGACTAATCTGATAAGCTTTTATGAAGAGGTAAGTTCCGGACTGGACCAAGGGAATGCAGTGGACGTGGTGTACATGGACTTTTCAAAAGCTTTTGATACGGTGCCACACAAAAGGTTGATACATAAAATGAGAACAATGGGGATAGGGGAAAATATGTGTAGGTGGGTTAAGAGCTGGCTCAGGGATAGGAAACAAAGGGTGGTTATTAATGGAGCACACTCGGACTGGGTCACGGTTAGCAGTGGGGTACCACAGGGGTCAGTTTTGGGCCCGCTTCTTTTTAGCATATTTATTAATGACCTTGTAGGGGGCATAGAGAGTAGAATTTCAATATTTGCAGATGACACTAAACTCTGCAGGGTAATTAATACAGAGGAGGACAATTTTATATTACAGGAGGATTTATGTAAACTAGAAGCTTGGGCTGATAAATGGCAAATGAGCTTTAATGGGGATAAATGTAAGGTCATGCACTTGGGTAGAACGAACAAGTTGTATAATTATGTGCTTAATTGTAAAACACTGGGCAAAACAGTCACTGAAAAAGACCTGGGTGTATGGGTGGACGACAAACTCACATTTAGTGGCCAGAGTCAAGCAGCTGCTGCAAAGGCAAATAAAATAATGGGATGCATTAAAAGAGGCATAGATGCTCATGAGGAGAACATAATTTTACCTCTATATAAGTCACTAGTGCGACCACACTTAGAATACTGTGTACAGTTCTGGTCTCCGGTGTATAAGAAAGACATAGCTGAACTGGAGCGGGTGCAGAGAAGAGCGACCAAGGTTATTAGGGAACTAGGGGGTCTGCAATACCAAGACAGGTTATTACACTTGGGGTTATTTAGTTTGGAGAATCGAAGGCTTAGGGGTGATCTTATTACAATGTATAAATATATGTGGGGACAATACAAAGACCTTTCTAATGATCTTTTTACTCTTAGACCTGTGACGGGGACAAGGGGGCATCCTCTACGTCTGGAGGAAAGAAGGTTTAAGCATACTCACAGACGCGGATTCTTTACTGTAAGAGCAGTGAGACTATGGAACTCTCTGCCATATGATGTTGTAATGAGTGATTCACTACTAAAATTTAAGAAGGGACTGGATGCCTTTCTTGAAAAGTATAATATTACAGGGTATATACACTAGTCTCCTTAATATTGCGTTGATCCAGGGAGCTAGTCTGATTGCCGTATGTGGAGTCGGGAAGGAATTTTTTTCCCCAATGTGAAGCTTACTGTTGCCACATGGGTTTTTTTTGCCTTCCTCTGGATCAACATGTTAGGGCAAGTTAGGATAGGATATGGGTTGAACTAGATGGACTTAAAGTCTCCCTTCAACCTTAATTACTATGTTACTATGTTACTAGTTGGTTTTGCTTGGATGGCAAAACACAACCACCACTCACAGGGAGAAGGTTTTGAAGAGTCTAACGGTCTAAGGAAACATGAGTAAGGGTAAAAGGGGGATTACCTGGAAACCACATTGAGATGAACGGAGCAGAAAAACACCTCCACCTTATCTGCTCTCAGGTGAGGCGGTTTAACTGCAATGTTGAACTGTAATAAATATTTCAACTACTGTATCTTGAAGACTGATAACAGAAATTCAAGAGCTTATTGGGATGCTGATAACCCATAACAGATAAATTTGTCCTGGGCTTAAGAAATCAGTTGATGAAGATAAAGGCATAATGAACTCAAAAAGTTAAAGAAAGATAAGTCAATAGAAGCTTGTATGGAATTCTTGAAAGGGATGTTAAGAGAATTCATCGAGATTCTCACACTGCAGAAAGAGAATGATACGGCAACACCATGGAAGCTGCGGTGGGGAAGACAATATTTCACCAGGAGAATTAGCTGGGTAGAGGGCAAAATGAGCAATTCTAAGTACACAGTGCTATATGATGGGATGATTGAAATATATGAAGGGGATAAAAACTTTGATGGTAGTGCTTCTTTAAGAGTGGTGATATTAAAAACAGTAGGTTACACTGAGGCTTAGAAGCAGTGGCTTGTGACAGGGATATAACGACATAAAGATAATAAAGATGGCTTATGAAATGTAATAAAGCAATTGGTGAAGCAATGGGATTGGCTAACAATCAATGAAGGTGTGTTGAATTGACAGGTTAAATTGCCAAAAGAAAGAAATCCCATCTGGCAAACAGTACTGCCTAGAAAATAAGCTAGAGCAGCAGTGATTGGATGTATGAAAAGAAGGGACTCTTTGGTAGTACAACGATTGTCGGCTAGTTACATAAGTTTTACTATCATCCTAAGTTACACAAGATCATTTACAATGTTAGAAAGCAGTGCAAGAAGTGTAATTTGGCAAGAAGGGGAACAAAGAAGGACTTTATAGTCACCTAATTTCCATCATGGAACACTTTACTAAGTTTGCAATTATGTTCTCAAATATGGATCTGACCATATCTGTGGACGAAGCTTTGTGGGAGAGTTTTATTTTGTCCTCCACATTTAATCTTTGATCAGTGTAACCGCTTGCATTCCCAATCCTTAGCTTCTTCAAGAGAACACTATTGCTGAAATGCTGAAAGCAATGTGTCAATCAAACAACAAACTATAAAGTACTATTGAAAGTGCTAATACAGAGATAAATATACTGCTCAAAAAAATTAATGGGAACACAAACAGTCTGTTGCAAATGGAATAGTGTTCCCTTTATTTTTTTGGGCAGTATATATCTCTGGTACTGAATGGTAAGCTTGTGTAGGGAAGTGGACTGACCCATTGACCTGTCTGAAGAAGAAAAGTGAACATAAAGATGTGCAGTAAATATACTTGATGTGAATTAGTATATGCGTGTGGGGAAACAGCTGGAATTAGGAAGAGACGGTGTAGGACCGGGTTATGGCCACTAGGGGGAGACAAAGAATAGCAGGAAAAGGAGACGGTGCAGTACTGAGGGTTGGCCACTAGAGGGAGACAAAAGAAAGTAGGGAAAGGACATAACAGCAGCTAACCGCAAAGTCATGGTAAGCGGGGTTACGGGGACTCAGGAGGGGAATTCCCAGGCAAGGGAATCAAAGAGAGAGAGAGAGCCCCAGGGAGAACCCAGTCCAAGTGGAGTTCAGCGCAGGAGGAGACTGAAGAAGGACGAGCTCCGGAAGGGACTGGAAGGAGAGACAGTCAGGGGGGTGGCCCTGACAGGATATCCGCAGGACAGAGGAGGCCTGGGGGTACCAGACAGACGGACTCAGCCAGGGGAAGTGCTGTGGTGGTGGGCCTAAGGCAGGCGCAGTGAAAGAAACGCGAGGGACATTGCCTTAGGAGAAGGCAGAAGATGAAAGGTACCCAGGCCTGTGCATAGAAGCTGTTGTGTTGCTGTGGTCGTCGAGAGGATGGCCAATAAAGAGGACCTGTTTGAACGCACGTTGGTTTCTGTCTCCAGTCTGTTTGCTGCAGAAAAGGACCACCCCCCAGTCGGCCCACGATCCTACAAGTGGCGTAGTCGACAGGATCATCACCACCAATCCACAGTCAGCGATGAGACAGCGCCGAAGATTTAAAGGACCCGGGCTGAGCAGGTTGAAGAATTTGCTGCAATTTATGGACTGGACTAGATTGAAAGAATCCGCAAGGAGCGGGTTGAAGATTGTGATCTGTGGACTTTACTTGACATTATCGGATTGGATTACAAGTACCCTGAAAGTGACTTTGGCAAACCAGTGAAATGTCAGCTGTCGAAGTGGAGGACTACAGCACCAAAAGAGACTGCCGGGGTGAGTTAAGCCGAGCCCACCCCTGGGGGGAGCGGTGTACATCCAGTGACAGCTGCCCATTCCCCCTAAACGCTGGAAAATGGGTGGAGGGGCCGGCCAGAGTCCCACCCAGGAACAGGAGTGACATTGTTAACCAGGCTGGGTGCGGCTGCCTAGCACCATTAAGCTTCTGGACATCGGACACGATGCGACTCTGCAGCGGCCAATGCCTTGGATGGATGAAGTGGCAATTGCGGCGGGAGATCAAGGGCTGCCGAGTTACCCGCACCTGGGTGTCACTGCCAGTGTACAGGACACTCACCCTGGAGGAAGACTGACCTGGGACCCCACTACAGCTGCTGATGGCTGGACCTGCGGAGCTGGAGATGACGGTGTGCTCGCCCGCGGCACAGACCATGCCGGGGCAGCCACTGGAGGAACCTTTGCCGACTCTCCCTGCAGAACCATAGGGCCTGGAGGCTGGTCCTCATAGAATCATAGAATCATAGAATCGTAGAGTTGGAAGGGACCTCCTGGGCCATATGGTCCAACCCCCTGCTCAATGCAGGATTCGCTAAATCATCCCAGTCAGATGTCTGTCCAGCCTCTGTTTGAAGACTTCCATTGAAGGAGAACTCACCACTTCTCCTGGCAGCTTGTTCCACTCATTGATCACTCTAACTGTCAAAAAGTTTTTTCTAATATCTAATCTGTGTCTCCTCCCATTCAGTTTCATCCCATTGCTTCTAGTCTTTCCTTGTGCAAATGAGAATAAAGTTGATCCTTCTACAATATGACAGCCCTTTAGATATTTGTAGACAGCTATTAAGTCTCCTCTCAGTCTTCTCTTTTGCAAACTAAACATTCCCAAATCCTGCAACCTTTCCTCATAAGACAGGGTTTGCAGACCGGTCACCATTCTGGTCGCTCTTTTCTGAACTTGCTCCAGTTTGTTGATGTCTTTTTTTAAATGTGGTGTCCAAAATTGGACACAATATTCCAGATGAGGTCTGACCAAAGAGGAGTAGAGGGAAATAATGACTTCACGTGATCTAGACTGTATTCTTCTGTTAATACATCCTAGAATTGCATTTGCCTTTTTTGCTGCTGCATCACACTGTTGACTCATATTCAGTCTGTGATCTATTAGTATACCCAAGTCTTTTTCACATGTGCTGTTGCTTAGCCCTATTCCTCCCATTCTGTATATGCAATTTTCATTTTTATTGCCCAGATGTAATACTATGCATTTTTCCCTGTTAAAAACCATTCTGTTAGTTGCTGCCCACTTCTCCAGTTTATTTATATCTTTTTGAATCCTCTCTCTCTCTTCTCTAGTATTAGCTATCCCTCCTAGCTTTGTGTCATCAGCAAATTTAATCAGTTTACCCTCAATTCCTTCATCTAAATCGTTGATAAAGATGTTGAACAATACAGGACCCAGGACAGAGCCCTGTGGTACCCCACTTGAGACATTCTTCCAACTGGATGTGCAGCCATTTATGACCACTCTTTGGGTCCGATCACTAAGCAAGTTATGAATCCACCTAACAATTGCCTTGTCCATTCCATACTTAGTCATTTTTTCAATAAGGATTGTATGAGATACTTTGTCAAATGCTTTGCTGAAGTCAAGATATACTATATCTACAGCATTTCCTTGATCCACCCAATCAGTGATTCCGTCATAGAAGGAAATTAAGTTAGTCTGACATGACTTATTAGTTACAAACCCATGGTGACTCTGTTTAATCACTTCATTCTTATCCAGGTACTGACATACATGTTGTTTAATAATTTGTTCAAAGATCTTTCCTGGTATAGAAGTCAGACTCACCGGCCTATAGTTGCCTGGGTCCACCCTCTTCCCCTTTTTGAAGATAGGAACAACATTTGCTCTTCTCCAGTCTTCTGGGACTTCTCCTGTTCTCCAAGAATTTTCAAAGATTATGGAGAGGGGTTCAAAAATTTCTTCTGCTATCTCCTTCAGTACTCTGGGGTGTAATTCATCTGGACCTGGAGACTTGAATTCATTTAGGTTAGCTAAGTGTTTCCTCACTATCTTTCTGTTTATAGTTATCCTGGATTCTTCTATTCCCTTAATAGGACAGTGAAGAACCGTTGATGTTACATTTCCTTTCTGAGAGAAAAAAGATGCAAAATAGGAATTTAAAAGTTCGGCCTTCTCAACATTCTGTCTTACCATTTCATCATTTTCATCCTGTAAAAATCCTATAGCATCTTTGACTTTTCTTTTACTTTTGACATATCCCCAAAATCCTTTATTATTGCTTTTGACATCTCTTGCAAGCCTCAATTCATTATCAGCTTTACATAATCTGATTTGTGCCCTGCAGGTTCTGCAGACAGAATTATATTCTTCTTTAGATATGCCTCCCTCTTTCCATTTTATAAACATTTTTTTCTTCCTTTTTAGCATGTGCTTAAGTTCTGTGTTCATCCATCCTGGCTTCCTTAAATGCTTCCTATTCTTCCCTCTTTTCGGAATTGTTAACAATTGTGCTTTGAGAATTTCATTTTTCAAGATTTCCCATCCTTCCTGGACATTTTTGTCCGTAAGGATATCCAGCCATTGGATCCCACCAATTCTCTTTCTGAATCCCTTAAAATCTGCCTTTCTGAAATCTAACCTTGACGTCTGAGTCTTCACAGGTCTTCCTCCTCTAGTTATCCAAAATTCTAAAATAGCATGGTCGCTACCTCCTAGGGTCCCAGCCACTTTTACCTCCTCAACCATTTCCTCCCTGTTTATAAGGATTAGATCCAAGGTAGCAGTTCCCCTTGTTTTCTCCCCTACCTTTTGGAAGATAAAGTTGTCAGCAAGAGAGGATAAGAATTTCCTTGACCTGTTAGTTTTGCCTGAGAGAGATTCCCAACAAATGTCTGGATAGTTGAAATCTCCCATGACAACTATGTCATATTTTTTGGAGAACTTGGCCATTTGACGCATAAAGAGTTCATCCATATCTTCAGCTTGCACAGGCGGCCTGTAGTAAATGCCTCCAATGGTGTCCTTTCCATTCTTCTGTCCTTGTATTCTTACCCAAACAGTTTCTAACATACAATGAGACACCTCCACCTCGTTTATCAAGTCTGTTTCTTGCAAATAAGTTGTATCCTTCTAGTCTTGTATTCCAATCATGTGTATCGTCCCACCAAGTTTCAGTGATTCCAATGACATCATATTTCTTTTCCTGTGTTAGTAGTTCCAATTCTCTTTGTTTGTTGCCCATGCTTTGTGCATTAGTATAGAAACATTTTTGTGATTGGTTTCTCTTTCTCCAATATTTTTATTATTTAGATTCTTTTGTCTTTGTTCTTCCTTTCCACTTCTAATAGCAGAGTTCTCAATAGCATTTGTCAGGTGTATGGCTTTTTCTGGCCTTTTGCTTCCCTTCCCATGTTGTTCTAGTTTAAAGCTCTCCTTACAAGTGTAGCAAGGCGACTTCCAAATACATGTTTTCCAGTCTTCGTAAGGTGCACCCCATCTCTAGCAAGTAGTCCATCGTATAGGTAATTCACTCTGTGATCCATAAATCCAAATCGTTGCTGACGGCACCATCGACGTAGCCAGTTGTTCACCTGCTGAATCTTATTCCACCTCCTTGTTCCATGGCCATCCACTGGGAGGATGGAAGAGAAGACCACCTGCGCTTCCAGTTCTTTCACTTCCTTGTCTAAGTCTTCAAAGTCTCTGCAGATGGTTTCCAGGTCGTTTCTTGCGGTGTCATTTGTCCCTACATGTAGTAGCAGGAATGGGTAGTCATCTGTAGGTCTGAATAGTCCTGATATCCTGTCAGACACATCTTTAATTTTCGCACCTGGAAGACAGCACATTTCTCTTGAAGTTATATCCGGTCTGCAGATAGCGGCCTCTGTTCCTCTCAACAGGGAATCCCCCATGACCACCACTCTCCGTTTCTTCTTCACAACATTTTTCTTTCTCCATCAAGGAGTACTCTGAAGGCGTACAAGGTTGCTGTTTGTGGGCAAAGTCTTATCCTGATGTATTTCTTCATCGTTTTCATGCGTGAGAGCCTGGTACTGGTTCCTGAGAAGTATGGGTGCTGACTGCCTCCTGATCCTCCTGCTTCTCTGGGTCACATGTCTCCATTCCTCTGTTTCTTCAGGTGCACTTCGAATTTCTTCTCTTTCTGTAACATGAAGAGATAATTCTGCTCTGTCTAAGAACTCTTCACCTTCCTTAATGATCTTCAACGTAGATAACCTCTCTTCGAGATTTTGCAACTTTTCCTCCAACAGGGACACAAGCTTGCATTTGTGGCATGTGAAGTTTGGCTTTTCCACTGGTAAGTCTGTGAACATGTAGCAGGTAATGCAGCTCACCAAATGGCTCCTGGATTCTTCCATATTGAGATTTCTTAAAAACGATGAAAGATGAGCCAGAATTTGCGCGCCGACAGCGTTGATTCTTCACCTATCCCAGAAGGCACTGGGAATATGCAAATGATCTCCTCAAGACTCTTCCCCTGGTTTTCCGACTACCTCTTTTCAGCTGCAACTGCCAAAACCCAGTGATCGTTGAGCTCTCGGAGACTCTTCACCTATCCCAGAAGGCACTGGGAATATACAAATGAGCTCCTCAAGACTCTTCCCCTGGTTTGGTGGATGGCGGGATGAAGAGCAGCGGTGCACTCCAGACGATGGGATCGGGAGCATCGAAGGAGCGACTGAGACCAACGACACTTCAGGCCCTCCAGTCGCACAGAGGCACCGACTCCTGGAAGAGCTGCAGGGCGGCCTGAAGGGAGCTGCGGCACCGGGGAAGGTGAGCGTTCCCCCTGCCCTGCCGGCGGCACCACAGGCAGTTCCCGCCCCCACGCCCCGTACACGAGCCAGGCCCAAGGGCCCCGACACTGGCCCTCAGCCTCCCCCTTCAGCCTACCCTCATCCAGCGCCCCCAGATCCCGATGGATCCGCGGCCAATGCAGGGCCGATCGATGTCCACGCCATCGACCCCGAGCTGCCCCGCCCGGCTGCTCCCCATCCCACATCTTCGGTGCGGAGCGGATCCGCGGCCTACTCACTAAGGCCTGCAGTCACCTCTGCCCCACTCTCAACTCTGGGTGCGGCTTATTCACTGGTACCCATTGCTGCTTCTTCCCCACTCTCAGCCTCGGCTGCAGCCTACTCACCGGTATCAGCGACCGCCTCTGCCCCGCTCTCGGCTCCGGCTGCAGCCTACTCGCCAGGCTCCATGGCCTATACTGGGCCCTTTGTCTGGATTGCTGATGTCATGTCACAGAGGAAGGCCAAAGAGTGGGAGGTCTGGGCGCTGCTGCACGAGAAGGGGGAGGCAGCCATGTCTGTCCCTTGGTGTACCGGCAGCTCGTGTACATGAATGTCGAGAGGGGCTACGGTTTCATCAGAGAAACGGAGACTGGCCACAAGGTGTACCTGAACATGGCCTCCATTAAGCATGGGAGGGCCCTGCGGATGGGAGACAGTGTATCCTTTTACAAGGAATACTGCCCCTGCAGCTACTATGCCTTGGCAGTTATTGTGTACCCTGAGGAATGTGGAACCCCGTGAAGGGGAGGTGGACTCCTGAGTCTCGGGCACTAAGGACACTCGGGGCCCAGGAGCAGTCAAGACATCCCGGAGCACCATGGCTGCGGAGTTCCTTGCTGCTGGCGGAAAATTGGCCATCAGGAGACGGCCTGGAGCACGGACTACCAGGATTGCTGTGCACTGTTGCGCAGCATGGGGACTGTTCCACGTCCCCTCAGGAGTAAAATACCCCAGCTCTTGATATGGCAGGGATGTGTGGGGGGGTACTTTCCGCAAAGGAAGCGGGTGCACTAATGTTTTGTTTTCAAAAATGATTCTCCATGCCATATGTTGAAGAAAATAGTTTAAGTGTTATAATTATTAAAAGCAGTACGTGTTGAAATTATGTATAGTTAGCTTAAAATGTTATACAAAAAGAAAATTGTTCAACAGGTCCAAAGTGCAAAACTAGAAAAATGCTTGCCATGACTGATTATACCTGAAAGTACAAGATGGGTTGTGAAAATTGAAACAGACAGTGGTCCATGGATCAGGTCCAAGGTGACCAAGATACTGTCACGATCTATTTTTGGATCGATGTCAGATCTGGATCCCGATATATAAGCTTTTTTCCTTTCAAGCCATGGGGGCTTATGTTAGTTTTTGCCCCCGGTGGCCGCTGGTGTTACTACAACTCTAGTTACTCTGCTAATGGGTTTTTTCCCCCGGTGGCCGCTGGTGTTACTACACATTGAATTAGCCAGCAGGTGTGACCACCACCCCTCCTTCCTATAAAAGGCCAGCAGCTGCTCCAGATCACTGTTGTCATTCACTAACCAACCTTGCTGATGAGAGGAGTGTTATGAGCTCATTTTCTGCTCCACCAGTTGAGAGTTCTCCTTCCGTTCTCCCTCTGGTGGTGACAGGAGGTTGTGAGGTTTGTTTAAGTGGTAGTGATCTGCCACCTGATGAGGAGGATAACGATTGGATCTCTGGAGTATCAGACTGGATATAAGACAGCCGACGCCCTATCCTGGTGCTGGTGATTCGGTCTGCTTCTCAGGTCTTGGACTTCAGCTCTCTTACAGTCTTCTCAAGTTAAGTTTGTTTTTTGCTAATGTTCACACTAGCGCTTGTTGGTCAATTCAGTTTCTTGTGTGGATAGCTTGCCCCTGCTGGGGCTGTGCTGAACTTCCACTCCTATTTATCTGTATTTGCCAATTTGCCTTTTTGTCCCTTATTAGATTGGCCTCTTTTTGCTCTGTTTTAGAATATTTCAGAGTGCTGATATAGTGGGAGAAGTCTAGTGACTTCAGGGTTAATTTTGCTATCAGACGTGTTGGACATTATTTTGGTAGGGTTTTTTGGCAGATTGCAGACAGTGGCTTTCCTTTCCTGTCCTTTCTAGTTAGTAGGACCCCATCGTTTGCTCGGCCTATTTTCCTGCCTGTGTTTGTGTTTTCATCTTGCTTCACCGTCAATACATGTGTGGGGGCTGTCTATTCCTTTGGGGTCTGCTCTGGGGCAGTTAGTTTTGCCTTTTCTTGCCGGCGGTGACGAGGCGTCTAGGAACATCGTAGGAACGCTCCACTGCCACTGTTAGTTGTGTGGTTAAGATCAGGGATCTGCAATCTGCATAGTTACCAACCTCTCTGGTTTTCTGGGACTTAGCTTTTTTGTTGTTCCTCCTCGGTGACCCATTCATAACAGAGGAGCTATCTGGAGCAGTGCTGTTGCAGCTTATCTAGAGCCTTGGTGTTACTGCTGGAAACGGTGTCTGGGTGCTTGACTGCTGAGCAAAGCTAAGTGTTGTTTGTTTTTCCCTGTCTGTTGTTTTCTCTGGTGTTTATTAGTACAGCGGCGAGGACCAGTGTCCGCGCTTGCAAGTTCCCTAGTAAGGGATAGGTGCAGGGCAAGTGAGGGACTGAAGTATCCTGGTCGGTGACAGGTTGAAAGAACCTGTATAGGGAACGTGAGGAGAGTTTAGGGCTCTTCCTTAGGAGAGTGCAGGAGGTGTCCACTTCCCCGTTCCCTATCATAGGGCCCACCGTTGTAATTGATTCCCCAGTGTCCCCTTGTCTGTCTGGTGGTTTTGTGGCCAATGGATCATCAGGTCGCATCACGCAGAGCCAGACATATTGTGACAGATACCCAAAGTAAAGGAGGGGAGCACACGGTGACCAGGTAGGCCGGAGACTCAGTCGTGTTACCCTAGAGAGTTGAATGCAATTCTGAAATTGAGAAAAGTGGGGGAGAGCACCCGTTGAGGAGTCCGGGTGGTCCTACCCCAATGAAAGAGGAATTGTCATAGAGGCGCACATGCCTGCGAGTAGCTGTAAGCTACTCGGAGCTTGATTGCTCCCGGCTCTGTTCAGCACCCCGGTAGAGCTAGAAGGCTCAAGGCTCTGCTCAACAACCTGTCACATGGACAAAAGAAGGTGGGTAAGTTCAAAAATGGAAAACAAAGGGTACGAGATTGTCGGGGACGACAATGGTAAAAGGAAGGAGGTATGTAGGGAAGTGGACCGACCCATGGACCTGTCTGAAGAAGAAAAGTGAATGTAAAGATGTGCAGTAAATATACTTGATGTGAATTAGTATATCCGTGTGGGGAAACAGCTGGAATTAGGAGGAGACGGTGTAGGAGAGGGTTTTGTGGCCACTAGGGGGAGACAAAAGAAAGCAGGGAAAGGACGTAACAGCAGCTAATGCTTAAGAAACCGCAAAGTCATGGTGGGCGGAGTTACGGGGACTCAGGAGGGGAATTCCCAGGCAAAGGAATAAAAGAGAGAGAGAGAGCCCCAGGGACAATCCAGTCCAGGAGGAGTTCAGCGCAGGAGGAGACTGAAGAAGGACGAGCTCCGGAAGGGACTGGAAGGAGAGACAGTCAGGGGGGTGGTCCTGACAGGATAGCCGCAGGACAGCGGACGCCTGGGGGTACCAGACAGACGGACTCAGCCAGGGGAAGCACTGTGGTGGTGGGCCTAAGGCAGCCACAGTGAAAGAACCGAGAGGGACGTCGCCTTAGGAGAAGGCAGGAGGTGAAAGGTACCCGGGCCTGTGCGTAGAAGCTGTTGTGTTGCTGTGGTCGTCGAGAGGACGGCCAATAAAAAGGACCTGTTTGAACGCATGTTGGTTTCTGTCTCCAGTCTGTTTGCGGTGGAAAGGGACTACCCCCCAGTCGGCCCACGATCCTACACTTGTATTATACAAAACTGCTAAATATGATATGATCAATGTAATAAAACATAGTTCTTTCAATAATACTAATAATGTGACATTTAAAAATTACCAAAAATGGGAGGCTTTCCTGCAATTAGACAAATGCCCTTGAATTAACTTTTGTCATATAAAAGATCATGATAAATCATCGCAGGATCATAAGGATCCCATCATGCTTGTTATGTATCCTGTAAACAAGAAAACTATTATGGTAATTCCAAATATACAAAATGTACAATTATAATTCCATGAATAAGAATACTTACAATGTAATAAAAGTCAAGATGATCCGTGTCATCATTGAGGTTTTTCCTATGGATGTCATATTCCACAGTCACGGTCTGATCAGTGTTACAGGATATATCGTTCGGATGTTTTTGTATTTTCACTGAGCTTTCAGTTTTAGGCTCATATGGTGAAAGCCACAACATACATCGGGAAAGAGAGTAATGAAAATAATATCTAATATTGTCATAATCCTCAACATCACCATCGTGAGCATCAGATGAACAACGTGCCTGAGAAAAGAAGTCACAACTGGGTCTTTACAACATATATGTTTCTTACTAGCTGCTGGCCCGATTCTAAAGCATCGGGTACTCTAGAATATGGCCAGCAGGAGATAAAAATAAAAAATGTGATATACTTACCATCCGACGGCCCCCGGAATCTGTCCCTCTTCTCCACGCTGCCGGCATCTTCCGTTCCCAGTACTGCTTTGCGCCAAAGACCGTTGCTGACGTCCTCTCGCGAGAGCGCAATGTCATCAGCGGTATTTCGCGCAAAGCAGTACTGGGAACGGAAGATGCCGGCAGCGTGGGAGAGGAGGGACAGATTCCGGGGGCCGTCGGAAGGTGAGTAGATCACTATTTTTTACTTGAATTCTATTTTTTACATGTTTATGGTATCGAGGGTCCGAATGAGTCTCTTCTCCTCCGGACCCTGGGTACCGGCTAGCGCCGGGCATCTCCGGTTGCGTCGCCGCTGATGCCCGTGCGCCCGGAGATGACTCGCGGCAACCGTCGGGAGATCAGCGGCTAGCGCCGCTGATCTCCCGACGGCACAGTAGCGGTGGCGTGGGTCCTTCTAATTGCGGCCGCAACCTGTCAGCGCAGCGGGATTTTGGTTACAGACAGACATGATAAGGCGTTTATATATATAGATTACAAACGTCAGAAAATCTTCCGATTTTGGAGGGACAGTACAATGAAACTCTAAAATAAGTTTACAAAATTTATATTCTTGTATTTAAGTGTTAGTAGACTACATGTAATCCATGACATTATTAAAAAGAATTGAAAAGTACATTTCAGCATGTAAGTTGTTTTTTGCTGCGTAATGTACTTTTATGCAGTATAATGTACTCTTATGAACCTTTGTTGAAGTATTTTGAGCCCAAGTTCATTATACGGTCCACATGCAAAGTGCCATGTGCTATTACAGAGGTATTCGTTGAGCAATCTCTAGTTTTAACCATTTGGCATGTTATGTTTGGGACATGGGCTTAGACCCCCAATATTTATTAAACAGAAAGGTTACAGTGCTCTTCTGAACATTGTGTCCCTTCTTTTTAAATCACTGTGAATTCAGTATCCTTGAAATATGCTGATTAGATAATTGTTTGTAACTGCAATTGCTCCTTTAATGGAGCAAATCTGCACTGTTCTTCTGCACGGAAATTCAATGCATTTCTATATAAAGATCTTCTGACTGACTTACCGTTATAGTTATATAAGATTCCCAATCTGAGGTACTGAGTGTAAATTCTGCTATTCCATTGGAATCTGTCACCAGTTTTACATGTGTCACATTAGAATTCTCATCTATATGTATAAATAAGGTTATGTCTTCATTAACTTTGGGTTGTCCCATTTCATCTTTGGCTTGAAGCTGAGGGTGAGAAAAGGAACCAGTTGAGCAAACCCATTTCAAGCAGCATATCCTTTTGACATAAAGCCCAAAATTTATCTCTATGGATATCCCCCAAATTAATCCCCACCATTCCAATTCACAAGTGTAGCTCCTGAGAGCCTCATCTTTTATCACCTCTGGTGAAAATAAAAGAAACCACAAAAGCGCGCCCATAGGGCTTTACCAGATATAATAAGTAAAAATTGAATTGTTCAGGGTACTCACCCTAAGAGGTTGTATAGCGCCACAACTACTAAATACGCTCAATCCCATATAATGAAGCTGCAGCAGGAGGGTGTAGACAGACAGCATCTGCTTCCATTACTCAAAGAGGAGATCCCAAAAGGAAAAAAACACCTGGCTGCTATACTTCAACCCTCAAATGGAGGAAATCCAGTCGATTCTAGGAGTAGGTTCCAATATCAATGCTTTATTTCATGGTACATACAAAGACAACGCGTTTCGAGGTCCATTCCATGACCTCTTCCTCAGGTCGGATGTACAAGGATGAAGACTAGAGTTGAGCGAAACGGATCGAAAAAATTGAAAAGTCGCCGACTTTTGGCAAAGTCGGGTTTCATGAAACGAAACCCGACCCTAGGATGAGGTCGGCCACGAGGTCGGCGACTTACGCGCCAAAGTCGCGTTTCAAAAGTTTGTTTTGCGCTTTTTTTCAGCCAATCAGGATCCACGGACACTGTGGGCAACGTGATGACCTAGGCACGGGTCACCACCATCTTTCAGAAGGGCATGCAAGTGATTGGCTTGCTTTGGTGGGCGTCACAGGGGGTATAAAAGGGCGTGCACGCCGACCGCCATCTTACTTCTGCCGATCTTAGTATAGGGAGAGGTTGCTGCTGATTCTGTAGGGAGAGCGTTAGGCAGGGAAGAAGACAAAAAAACTGCTTCTGCTGCTAGCGATTTGGCCTGCACAACACACAAGTCACTGTGTGTGCAGTGCAAGGGGAGGCTATATTGTGGTGTATCAGTGGTGTTGGTTGTTGGGCTGCCTTTTAAGGCTTCCTGACACGATGGCATTGCTGTTTACCCACTGCTCCGCAAACTGCTTTTTTAAAAGCAATCCAATCTCCCTTATCCTCTAGTCACTTTTGTCACAGCTGTGCCATCGAGCGTGTCACATAGCGCTCAGATATCAGTGGGCCTCACACAATCCACAAGTGTCCAGTGTCCAAAAGTGTACGCAGAGATTCAAAATCTCCATTATCCTCTCGTCACTTTGGTCACAGGCAGCTGTGCCATCGAGCGTGTCACATAGCGCTCAGATATCAGTGGGCCTCACACAATCCACAAGTGTCCAGTGTCCAAAAGTGTACGCAGAGATTCAAAATCTCCATTATCCTCTCGTCACTTTGGTCACAGGCAGCTGTGCCATCGAGCGTGTCACATAGCGCTCAGATATCAGTGGGCCTCACACAATCCACAAGTGTCCAGTGTCCAAAAGTGTACGCAGAGATTCAAAATCTCCATTATCCTCTCGTCACTTTGGTCACAGGCAGCTGTGCCATCGAGCGTGTCACATAGCGCTCAGATATCAGTGGGCCTCACACAATCCACAAGTGTCCAGTGTCCAAAAGTGTGCACAGAGATTCAAAATCTCCATTATCCTCTCGTCACTTTGGTCACAGGCAGCTGTGCCATCGAGCCTGTCACATAGCGCTCAGATATCAGTGGGCCTCACACAATCCACAAGTGTCCAGTGTCCAAAAGTGTACGCAGAGATTCAAAATCTCCATTATCCTCTCGTCACTTTGGTCACAGGCAGCTGTGCCATCGAGCGTGTCACATAGCGCTCAGATATCAGTGGGCCTCACACAATCCAAAAGTGTCCACTGTCCACAAGTGTGTGCAGAAATTCTAAATCTCCCCTGTCCTATAGACACCTTGTACCTTGTTTTACATTACTATATAGTTTGTTGGATTTTGTCTACATTTCTACCAAAAATGATGAAGGCTGGTGGAAGAGGCCGTGGAATTGGGCGGGGGTTGGCAGCTGGTAATGATGGTGTTGGTGGTGGATCTGATGGTAGTGGCAAGAGCAAAATAGGACCGAATGCAGGAGGTGCTGACCCTGCGTCATCGTCTGGCTACATAAGGCCTCGAACGCTTAGTTTTCTAGGAGTTGGCAAACCGCTTTTAAAGGCAGAGCATCAGGAAAAAGTTTTGTCTTACATTGCTGACTCAGCCTCCAGCTCTATCGCCTCCTCTTCTTCAGTTGTAAAAAGTAAAAGCACTGAGTCGTCATTGGAGGCTCATGTTCATGAACCACACCTTTCCTTGTGTCCTTCACCCCAACCAAGATTGAAGGATGACGCAGGCCATACTACTGATTACTCCATGGAGCTGTTTTCACATACCATGCCTGGATTATCAAGTCAAATGGTGAATTACCCAGGCCAAGATGAATCTGACATGGAGTGCACTGATGCACAGCCGCTGATGGATGATTCTGCTGGTACATTCACTCAGAGCACTACATTGTCCTCGCAGTGTACAGAGCCAGATTTTGACCCTGATGAGACTCAGGTGCCCCTTCCCGCACACTATACCACCATACACGGTGACACAGAGAAAGGTGCACATGACATAGAAGAGGAGGTGATGGATGACCCAGTTGTTGACCCAGATTGGCATCCATTGGGGGAAGAGGGTGCTGCTTCCAATAGCTCAGATGAGGAGCATCCACAGCAGACATCAACATCGCAACAGCTGTTATCTGGCAGGCCCGGAGCACTCCAAAGACAGGTTCCAAACATCAAAAGAGTTGCTGGACAGCTTGTCCAGAGGGTCAAAAGATCACAGCGTGCTAGGCCGCAAAATGTCTGCCAAAGTAGGAAGAGTGCAGTGTGGCACTTTTTTGAACAAAATCCTCATGATCAGGCCAAGGTTATCTGTAAGAAGTGCGCAAAGACCTTTAGCCGAGGGAAAAATCTGAAAAATTTGAATACCAGTTGCATGCTTAGACATTTAACCAGCATGCACTTGCAAGCGTGGACACAACACCAAACCTCAAGTGCCACATGTGCAACTGATCACAACGAAGGTAGTCAGCAACGCTACATTGTTTCCCCCACTGTAAGCCCACCGGTTAGCACAGCAGCAAATGTTGAGGTGTCGTTGCAAGGCCACAGCAGTCAGGGAATCCCACTGTTATATCAACGAAAGACTGATTCTAGGCCATCAGAAAGAACACCAACTCCATCACCATCATCAACCCTCTCTCAGTCCGCACTGTCCACCGCTACTTCCACCATATGCAGCTCTCAAGTCCAGCTCACCCTCCCAGACACTATGAGTAGGTCAAGAAAGTCCTCAGTCTCTCATCCGCGTACACTGGGTTTGAACGCCCACATTGCCAAACTAATCTCGTTTGAGATGATGCCCTTTCGGTTGGTGGAAAGCACAGCTTTCCGCGAACTCATGGCCTATGCAGTACCACGCTATGACCTACCCAGTCGCCACTTCTTCTCTCGCAAAGCCATCCCAGCCCTCCACCATCATGTGAAAGACCGCATTGTCCATGCACTCAAGCAGTCAGTGAGTGGAAAGGTGCACCTCACAACTGATGCATGGTCCAGTCGGCATGGCCAGGGCCGTTACGTGTCCATCACTGCGCACTGGGTTAATGTGGTGGATGCAGGGTCCACAGGGGACAGCGGTGGTGGGACAGTGCTGCCTAGCCCACGGTATAGGAAACAGTTGGCTGTAGGTGTTCGACCCTCCTCCTCCTCCTCCTCCTCCTCCAGAAGCGAAAGCTCTTCCACAGAGCGCAGTCGTACGAGCACTCCATCTGCAGCTGCCACTGTTGCACACGATGTGTCCCCCTATCGAGCAGCTAGTGGAAAGCGTCAGCAGGCTGTGTTGCAGATGATGTGTTTGGGCGACAGACACACCGCCGAGGTGCTGGCCGAGTACTTGAAGCGACAAACTGAGTCATGGCTGGGCAGTGTACATCTTGAGGCAGGCAAGGTAGTTAGTGATAACGGCCGTAATTTTGTGGCAGCCATAGCCCTTTCAAAACTCAGCCACATACCTTGCTTGGCTCACACCTTGAACCTGGTGGTGCAGTGCTTCCTCAAAAATTATCCGGAGTTAACAGCCCTGCTCCAGAAGGTGCGAAGACTGTGCGCGCACATCCGCCGGTCGCCTGTACACTCCGTTCGTATGCAGAAGCTGCAGCGATTGCTCCACCTTCCCAACCACCGCCTCATTATCGACATTGCAACAAGGTGGAACTCCACCCTGCACATGGTGGAGCGGCTGTGCAAGCAGAGGCAGGCCATAATGCATTTGTGGGAGGATACACGGCCAGGCACTTTGAGAGCAGACATGGAGTTGACAGGTGTGCAGTGGTCGAAGCTGAAAGACCTTTGTAAAGTCCTTCAGTGTTTTGAGGAATGCACACGGCTGGTAAGCGCAAACGACGCCATCCTAAGCATGAGCATCCCACTTATGCGTCTGCTCATGCAAACTTTGACGCACCTTAAGGAGCAGGCGTCTGCAGCCAATGTTGATGAGGAGGAAGAGGAGGAGGGAATCCTTGATGACATTCAGCCATTGTCTGCTCAGGGACCTCTCCTGGACGAGGTGGAGGAAGAAGAGGAGGAGGAGGAGGAGGATGATGGGGATGATTACTTAGGGGATGAGGATGCATCTCGTGGGGCAAGTGAAAATGTTGGCGTGGCAAGGTCTGGTACAGGGTTTGTGCGTGACTGGAGGGATGTGGATTTGCCAGAAAGTGCTCCTCCACCCAGCACTCGCAGTGCATCATTGACACCGGGAACATTGGCCCACATGTCAGATTATGCCTTGCGGATCCTAAAAAGGGACCCCCGCATTGCCAAAATGATGAACGATGACGACTACTGGTTGGCCAGCATCCTGGATCCATGCTATAAAGGCAAATTACAAAACATCATGCCACAGGAGAACCTTGACCTAATATTGGCTAATAAACAAGCAACTCTGGTAAATCGGTTGCTTGAGGCATTCCCAGCACACAGCAGCGGTGATGGTTCTCACACGAGCCGTACGGGCCGGGGGCAGCTTGGCAGAGGTGTTCGTGGTGCACACAGCAGAAGTGGCGTTGGAGACAGGGGTTTCATGACAATGTTGTGGACTGATTTTTCAAATACCGCTCACACAACTGGTAATACTGCATCGATGGAAAGTGACAGGAGACAGCAGTTGTCAACTATGGTTACAAACTACTTTTCCTCCCATATCGATGTTCTCCCACACAGGTCATTCCCCTTTGACTATTGGGCCGCTAAACTGGACACCTGGCCTGAATTGGCCCAATATGCCTTACAGGAGCTCGCTTGCCCAGCTGCAAGTGTGCTATCGGAAAGAGTCTTCAGTGCAGCTGGATCAATCCTGACAGAAAAAAGGACCCGTCTGTCAACCCAAAATGTTGATGATCTAACCTTCATTAAAATGAACCACGCATGGGTTTCCAAGGATTTTGTCCCACCTTCCCCTGATGACACATAGGGTGACAGAAAAATGGCTTGCTTTGGTCCACCTCTTCCTGGGACTTCACCTATTTCGCCTTTTGCATCAGCTGAATGTCCAACATCAACATATGCCACTTTCTAAAACTCCCTAACTGTGCTGCCTCCCCCCACATGGCGGGGTAACCACCTAGCGCACGACACCGTGCGAGTGCCGTTGCCCTGGACAGGTGGGTAGGCCGACTCTTGGGCGCGGGCACTGGCACAGGGTCCCTCATAGTGCACTCAAGTGTCTCTGAGGGTGGTGGTGCACACCCGCCGTCAGACACACCGCTGTACTATGAGGGGCCCAGTGCCAGTACCGACGCCCAAGAGTGGGCCCCCCTTGCTTGGGCAGGGCCCCAGCATTTGCAATCTTTACCTCTCCCTGCTCCTCCGCTGTGTAATCTGGGCCGTCAAATCCATACTGTGCCTGACACCGTCTGAGCCTGCCTCCTGAGACATATATTTTGAATGTGTACGCTATCCATACATGTTATCCAGGGATACGGTACCCTTTCTAACCTTTGTGCAATGACGTGCAATCCGTACTGGGCCTAACACCGTCTGAGCCTGCCTCATGCTGTATAGACATATATTTTGAATGTGTACGCTATCCATACATGTTATCCGGGGATACGGTACCCTTTCTAACCTTTGTGCAATGACGTGCAATCCATACTGGGCCTAACACCGTCTGAGCCTGCCTCATGCTGTATAGACATATATTTTGAATGTGTACGCTATCCATACATGTTATCCGGGGATACGGTACCCTTTCTAACCTTTGTGCAATGACGTGCAATCCATACTGGGCCTAACACCGTCTGAGCCTGCCTCATGCTGTATAGACATATATTTTGAATGTGTACGCTATCCATACATGTTATCCGGGGATACGGTACCCTTTCTAACCTTTGTGCAATGACGTGCAATCCATACTGGGCCTAACACCGTCTGAGCCTGCCTCATGCTGTATAGACATATATTTTGAATGTGTACGCTATCCATATATGTTATCCAGGGATACGGTACCCTTTCTAACCTTTGTGCAATGATGTGCAATCCATACTGGGCCTAACACCGTCTGAGCCTGCCTCATGCTGTATAGACATATATTTTGAATGTGTACGCTATCCATACATGTTATCCGGGGATACGGTACCCTTTCTAACCTTTGTGCAATGACGTGCAATCCATACTGGGCCTAACACCATCTGAGCCTGCCTCATGCTGTATAGACATATATTTTGAATGTGTACGCTATCCATACATGTTATCCGGGGATACGGTACCCTTTCTAACCTTTGTGCAATGACGTGCAACCCATACTGGGCCTAACACCGTCTGAGCCTGCCTCATGCTGTATAGACATATATTTTGAATGTGTACGCTATCCATACATGTTATCCAGGGATACGGTACCCTTTCTAACCTTTGTGCAATGACGTGCAATCCATAATGGGCCTAACACCGTCTGAGCCTGCCTCATGCTGTATAGACATATATTTTGAATGTGTACGCTATCCATACATGTTATCCGGGGATACGGTACCCTTTCTAACCTTTGTGCAATGACGTGCAATCCATACTGGGCCTAACACCGTCTGAGCCTGCCTCATGCTGTATAGACATATATTTTGAATGTGTACGCTATCCATACATGTTATCCGGGGATACGGTACCCTTTCTAACCTTTGTGCAATGACGTGCAATCCATACTGGGCCTAACACCGTCTGAGCCTGCCTCATGCTGTATAGACATATATTTTGAATGTGTACGCTATCCATACATGTTATCCAGGGATACGGTACCCTTTCTAACCTTTGTGCAATGACGTGCAATCCATACTGGGCCTAACACCGTCTGAGCCTGCCTCATGCTGTATAGACATATATTTTGAATGTGTACGCTATCCATACATGTTATCCAGGGATATGGTACCCTTTCTAACCTTTGTGCAATGACGTGCAATCCATACTGGGCCTAACACCGTCTGAGCCTGCCTCATGCTGTATAGACATATATTTTGAATGTGTACGCTATCCATACATGTTATCCAGGGATATGGTACCCTTTCTAACCTTTGGCAATCACGTGCAATCCATACTGGGCGTGAGAACGGCTGGCGAGCTGTTAAGCAAGCTACAGCACCTGTCCAGACAAGTACAGGGATTCCCTAGCGAGGAGACTTATTTGATTGTTTTCAATGTTGGGACAGCAATTTTTGGGGAGCACTATACTCTGGAGAATGATAGATGGGGCCCACCATACACTGGAACATTCCAAAGGTGGACATCAGACACTGGAGCAGCATTTACAGGGCCCATTATACACTAGAGCATTAGAAATGGGGCCCATTATGTTTGGAGCATTATTTGGGCCCATAAGACAGTGGAGCTTCATCCATGGGGACCAACATATACTGTAGCATTATGTGGAGCTCATCATATACTGTTTCAAACATTATATGGGACCAATGATTCTGTATGGAGAAATAGATGGGCCTCGTCATGAGATGTAAAAAGTGAGGTATTTTTCATTGTACTATACCGCTATTTATCTGCCGTATCGGAGCATGATGAGTTGTGGTATGTGTTAAAGGGGCGCTCTTTCGCCCAGGGCACATGAAAACCTGCAGCCAGCCCTCCCCCCCCACAACTTTAGCCAAATAACACCCATTTTTCAGTGCGTAACTTATATTATGAAGTTAATTAAGGTTGACAAGCTTAAGTAAGAAGAATTGATGCTTTTGGCATTCAAATGGGCACTGTTGGTGTGTTTCCTGTCCTCCTCTCACTGCCGACTTTTATTTCCCATTGACTTACATTGGGTTTCGTGTTTCGGGACGACCCCGACTTTTCCCTATAATCGGACGATCTTGCTCGACCCGACTTTTGGAAAAGTCGGGTTTCACGAAACGAAACGCGACCCTAAAAAACCAAAAGTCGCTCAACTCTAATGAAGACAAATCAAAGGTTGACGGTTTATTTCATATCGGGGTTAATTACCCCGCTGTTCACAAAGAGGAAGCTGTGGGGTGGAGTAACCAAATGCAAATACATAAACATTTCATTACAAAACGAACCAATATTAAAAGACACAATAACTTACTCCCCATAAATCACAAATTGGACTGGATTAAAAAGAAAAACAAAAAAAACTTCTCATACCAGAATCAAACCTATAAGGTTGTGGGACTAAAAGTATGTATGTGAACTAAAATCATCCACTTTAACTAATAGTGCTATAGGCACACTATTATATTGGACTAAAAAGAGCCATCTATTTAAGAAAAAAAGTGAACATTATATACACAGAAAACCAAGACCGTGAATAACCAGACAGGTTTTCCACTTACAGTACTAACATAAGAAGTCAGGAAAACTTTTCAGAGTGACAGAAAAATAAACGCATCTGAGAAGAAATTTCACTCGAAAATATCGCACACCTCATTGGAGGCCATTTGGATTTATGGTATTCAACCTATAAATCCAGTAGTTTTCTCTTCTACACAAAGCCTGGAATCTGTTAGGGGTATTAGAATCAACCCGGTCAATAGGTAAAAACCGCAAACCCGAAAAATCCCGTCCATGTATGATAGCGCAGTGTCTGGACAGGCCGTGCTTCATAAAGCCTTTTTTGACATTGTGACGATGTGTGTTGTGAGTTCATTTTCCCCTTCACCATTGAGGTCTGATGAACTCCCTCTTCTGGTGAAGGAAGGTAGTGAGGCTGATTACCAAGCACCTGAGCAGAATGATGATGACTGGGTGACTGGAATTGCTGACTGGATATAAGGCAGCCGACGCCCTTCTGCCTTGCGGGTGAATTCTCTGAGGGATTCTTGGAGACCAGTCTGATTCCTGCTCCTCAAAAGCTAAGTTTTCTGCTCTGCTTTTTGCATTTGTGTTTTGGTTTTGTTTTGCATTGTTTTTCTGGATTTCTGCCATTCCCTGCTGGGGTGAGCTGAATTCCTTTTTGCTCTGTCTTCAGAAAATACCTGAGTACTGATATAGTCTTTTGAAGCCTAGCGTCTTCAGGGCTTTTTTCCCTATCAGTCGGTTGGCTCTTGTTTTTGATATGGTTTTGGTGGATTGCAGACAGCAGCTTTTCTATCCTGTCCTATTTAGTTAGCTTGGGCCCCATCATTTGCTCAGCCTATCTTTCTATCTGTGTGAGTGTTTTTTCATCTTGCTTCACCGTCATTATATGTTGGGGGCTGCCTATTGCTTTGGGGTCTGCTCTGGGGCAGTTTAGATTTCCCTTTCTGTCTTTAGGCTATTTAGTTCTCCGGCTGTGATCGAGGGGTCTAGGGCACCGTAGGAACCCCCCACGGCTACTGCTAGTTGTTGTTGATAGGTTCAGGGGTCTGCAATCCGATAGCTGCCAACTTCTCTGGTTTTCTGGACTTAGCTGGTATTTCTGTTTTTGCCTCCTACGGTGACTCATTCATAACACATATGGAGGAGCTGTGCAGGGATGTGCAGGGCTGTGCAAAACAGATGTGCATTAATTCTCTTTCTTAATGTTTCTGTTGTCCGCCCTATATACTGCTTATTGCAGCTGCACTGTATCAAATAAATGACCAAGTCCGACTCGCAGGACAACCTTTCACGTATGGGAAAAGATTCATTGGTGGAGGTAGAGCTGAAAGAGGACACATTATGAGTGATGCCTTTACAACTATGGCATTTCAATTTCCCACACCGAAACACTCCAACATTACTAGCTATTTTAATATTCACAGAGGGATTCAGGGTTTTTTCCTTC
The DNA here is from genome assembly GCF_039654945.1 of Dendrobates tinctorius. Lineage (NCBI taxonomy): Eukaryota > Metazoa > Chordata > Amphibia > Anura > Dendrobatidae > Dendrobates > Dendrobates tinctorius. The sequence continues at coordinate 15,584,977 of NW_027361814.1, read as the reverse complement.
AAACTACTGGGGGCTAATATATTTCTGATCGTGGAGCCCTCCTATAGGTGACCCTGGGGTTCTCAGGCAAGAACTTCCCCAAAACGGGATCACTGCGGAGGATGTGCCAATTCCTCCTTAATATATTTTTCATTTGTTTGTGTCACTTATTAAATGTAGTTAAACAATTAAACGAGAAGTCCCCATCCTCTCGGCTCTTTTTCTTTGTAAGCAGCGTTTCCTGATTACACTCAGTCTGTACATGTCTGAGGGAATTTTCAATAAGTTTTTTTGGATAGTTTTGTGCATAAAACCTTTTTTTTTAAAAAATCAGCCTGCTCCAAATAATCTTTCTCCTCTGTACAATTCCTCCTAATTCTCTTAAACTGATTTACTGGTATATTGAAAACCCATTTAAAATAATGCCCGCTTTCAAAATGTAAAAAACTATTAGCGTCCACCTTGTTAAAAAACGTCTTAGTGTGAATACTGCAGGATTCAATAAATAAATTTAAATCCAAAAGGGACTCAGCTCACTTGATTCAGCTTCTGAAGACTGTACAGTGGAAGGATTCATATATATTAGTGACCCTCGATGTTACAGCAGTTTATTCAAATTTCCAGCAGGATGTAGCTCTATCTTGTTTACAATTTTATTTGGAATCTGATGATCGGCTTTCGGCCCCCCAAAGAACTTTTATATATAAAGGTATTTCATTAATCATGAAAAATAATTTCTTTACCTTCTTGGGTGCTTTTTATCATCAATTAACGGGTGTGGCTATGGGATCCAAAGTAGCACCAACCATTGCTAATCTTGTTATGGGACGTTTTGAGAACATTTTTATAGAGAATTCTGTTTTTAAAAACGAGATCATTTTTTATAAGCGCTTTATTGATGATCTGATTTTAATTTGGGATAATCGGCACAATAACCTTGGTGTTTTTATTGATCATCTTAATTCTAACAAATGGGGTTTTAATTTTACTCCACATTTTAGTGATACCGCCATTGATTTTTTGGATTTAAATTTATTTATTGAATCCTGCAGTATTCACACTAAGACGTTTTTTAACAAGGTGGACGCTAATAGTTTTTTACATTTTGAAAGCGGGCATTATTTTAAATGGGTTTTCAATATACCATTTCACTTCATGTTTTTTTTATATGTCTTTCATTAGTAATTAGATGAGGGTTGATGTGTAAAATTTGGGAGGTGTAGGTCTTAATTTAAGGGGTTAATTTGTTGTAAAAAAAAAATGTGTGGGCTCCCACGGTAATTTGTCAACGCGGGAGCCCACGCATCTTTTTACAACGAATTAACCCCTTAAATTAAGACCTACACCTCCCAAATTTTACACATCAACCCTCATCTAATTACTAATGAAAGACATATAAAAAAAAACATGAAGTGAAATGGTTTACTGTATGTAAACCATGTGTCATTTCATGTCGGGTTGGGGAATGATATGACAAAAGCCGGCAATTGAATTAGCGGCTATTCTGCTATGAAGAACTCTGTGAAATATAAATATATATATATGTGTCTCAATGACATATATATATATATATATGTATTCTATGTGTCTATATCTATTCTTTCGTTTATGTTATAAAACCTGTCATAGGGCTCCATAATATGTCCATTTTGCAAGCTGGCGAGAAAATCTCAGCATACGGATGGCATACGGATGCTTACTTGCCCAAAATACACGACCACACCTTGCTTACGGATGACATGCGGAGCACTATTTAGGGGTCATTCATCCGTATTATGCCTGTAAACTAATGACCGTATTTTGCGTCGGTTAGTGTGACCCCGGCCTTACAAAGAAAAAGAGCCGAGAGGATGGGGACTTCTCGTTTAATTTTTTAACTACATTTAATAAGTGCACAGACAAATGAAAAATATATTAAAGGAGGAATTGGCACATCCTCCGAAGTTTTTTTTTTTTTTTTTTAATCTAGTCCAATTTGTGATTTATGGGGAGTACGTTATTGTGTCTTTTAATATTGGTTCGTTTTGTAATGAAATGTTTATGTATTTGCATGTGGTTACTCCACCCCACAGCTTCCTCTTTGTGAGCAGCGGGGTAATTAACCCCGATATGAAATAAACCGTCAACCTTTGATTTGTCTTCATCCTTGTACATCCAACCTGAGGAAGAGGTCATGTAATGGACCTCTAAACGCGTTGTCTTTGTATGTACCATGAAATAAAGCATTGATATTGGAACCTACTCCTAGAATCGACTGGATTTCCTCCATTTGAGGGTTGAATTATAGCAGCGCGGGAACCAGGTGTTTTTTGTTTGTTTTTCCTCTTGGGATCTCCTCTTTGAGCACCTCTGGGGAAAGGAATCCACACAGCATTACAAGTTGATGTGAGGCTGTGAGCACTTTAATGCAATCATAAATCATCATCACACAGTGGGTTGGGAAAGTATTCACCCTCTTGGCATTTTTCATATTTTGCTACCTCACAACATGGAATTTCAATGTTTTTTTGAGGGTTTGAATCAGTTCATGTAAATAGCATGCATTCAACTGTGAACATTTGGCTTTCTTTTTATTGTGAAGCAAACAACAGATAGGACAAAATAAGTGAAAACTTCAGTGTGTATAATAATTCACCCTCCTAAAGTCAGTACTTTGTAGATCCTCGTTTTGTGGCAATTACAACTGCGAGTCATTTCGGATAAGTCTCTATGAGCTTTCTATATCCTGCCAATGGGATTTTTGCTCATTCCTCAAGGCAAAACTGCTCACTGCTCCAGCCCCTTCAAGTTAGATGGTTTCTTCTTGTGAACAGCGATATTCAAATCTGACCACAGATTCTGAATTGGATTAAGGTCTGGGCTTTGACTAGGCCATTCCAAAATATTACCACATTTCTCCTTAAACTACTTGAGTGCTGCTTCTGCAATATGCTTTGGATCATTTTCTTGTTGAAAGATGAACCTCCATCCCATTCTCAAATATCAGACTGACTGAAACAGGTTTTGCTCAAGGAAATCCCTGTATTTCATACTATGCATCTTCCCCTTGACTTGGACTATTTTCCCTATCCTTGCTGCCAAAAAACATCCTCACAGCTTGATGCTGCCAGCATCATGTTTCACTGTGGGGATGGTATTCTTGAGGTAATGAGCTGTGTTGAATTGGCACCAAACATAGCATTTAGCTTGGCAGCCAAAAAGTTCAATTTTGGTCTCATCTGATCAAAGCACCTTCCTCCGTACATTTGGGGAGTCTCCCACATGTCTTTTGGCAAACCCAAAATGAGCCTTACATTTTTTGTGTGCAATGAAAGGTTTTTATCTGCCCACTCTTCTATAAAAGTCACCTCTATGGAGTGGTCATATGGACAGATTCTCCATTCTTTGCTTGGGAACTCTGCCGCTTCTTCAAGGTTACCTTTGGTCTCTGTGTTGCCTCTCTGATTAATGACATCCTTGCCCAAACTGATAGTTCTGGTGGCTCTCTCTTGGCAGATTTCTTGTGGTACCAAGTTCTTTCCATTTGATGATAATGGATTTGATGGTGCTCCGGTGGATCATCAGAGATTGGGATATATTCTTCTAACCCAACCCTAAATTGTATCTCTCAACAACTTTATCTCTGACTTGTTTGGAGATCTCCTTGATCTTCATGGTGTTTGGTTAGTGGTGCCTCTTGTTAATGGTATTGTAGCCTCTGTGGCCTTTCAGAAAAGGTAAAGCCAAAAGAGCTGAATACTTTTGCAAGCCACTGTAGGTGCCAAGGTATAGGATCACAGTCTGTCAAATTGGAGCTTTTCGTTCAGCTTGTTGGTAGTAATAGACGATTAGAATAATGTTGGTTTACAGGGAGTGCGTCAGCCCCAAAATGCCAATAAAACTGCATAAACATTAATATAGGGTACATAACCCCTCTAAACATCATACCAGGCATATACAGTTTAACTCACTATGTGCTAAAAAAAATCTAGCTTTGTTCTCTATGATAAGGAGTACGCTTCAGTTCAACCTTGGCATGACCTATGTCTTGGTGCACTGTTATGCACTCCTATTTGCATAATAAGGCCAGTCCTTTGTATTAATTGACAGAGTTTCATTGGGAACTGGAGGAGCACCGTGGTCAGCACTAGAGGAGCACAGTAACATGTTCAGAGTGCACAAAATGTGGCAGTGGATCTGCTCTAATACCTTTTTCCTGCCTGTCTTTAGACACCGTTCGAGCTACTTCAGCGAGAAGAATTGGACATTGAAGTGAGCAGGCAGCATGCACAGGTCACAATGTCTTCTCATCCTCACTAAAGCCAATCACTCACTAAACTTCAAGGTGCACTCTGGAAGGTAAACTAATCATGCATTTATAAAGTACCTAAAGAGTCTAATATTGGAATACCCCCTCCCTCTGTAACACACATCTTAAGAAAGTTGAAAGAACTTAAAGATTTTCTGGAGTGCGAATTTTGCTTAGCTGGCTTTCTTTATGGGGGGCATATCGTAAATGAGCTGGTGGGTTTTGTGTGCTAGAGCAGCTTTCAAATTCCCAGCTGGCGCTGGTTTACCCCAAAGTTCATAGTAACTGTGTCATTTAAGTGGTTAGACAGTGGTTAAACTCTGTTTCCCCATCGTTGCCTAATACCTCCTCCGCCCACCACTGCCCCCTCCAACCTCCCTCATCTCTGCTGAGGACTTTGCCACACACTTAAAAAATAAGATCGACCAAACAAGGCAAGTCTTCATTGTTCAACCACCACAACCCCTTTGTATACCAGACCAATGCCCAAACCCCATAACCTCCCTCTCCAACATCACTGAAGGGGAGCTTAATTGCCTCTTCTCCAAATCGCACATCATGACCTGTGCACTTGACCCCATCCCATCCCACCTCCTCCTCAACCTCACCACCACACTTATCCCATCCCTAACCCACCTCTTCAACCTATCGCTAACGTCCGGTGCCTTCCCTTCTGCTTTTAAACATACCATAATCACGCCTATACTTAAAAAGCCAACCCTCGACCCAACCGCTATGTCCAGCTATCGTCCAATATCACTGCTCCCATTCACTTGCAAACTCCAGGAGATGCACGTCCACGCTGAACTTTCCTCCCACCTCTCATATAACTTGCTCTTTGACAATCTACAATCTGGTTTCCGCCCCCATCACTCCACTGAGACAGCCCTGACCAATATTACAAACAACTTCCTTACAGCCAAAGGAAACGGACCATACTCTATACTCCTGCTTTTAGACCTGTCCTCTGCATTCGACACAGTTGACTACTGACTCCTACTACAGATCCTCTCCTCTTTTGGCATCAAAAACCTCACCCTATCCTGGATCTCCTCATACCTTTCAAACCACACATTCAGCGTCTCCCACTCCCACACTACCTCCTCATCCCATCCTCTTTCTGTTGGAGTCCCCAAAGGCTCTGTTCTAGGACCCCTACTCTTCTCAATTTTTACCCTTGGCCTGGGTCAACTCAAAGTCCCATGGATTCCAGTACCACCTTTATGCTAATGACACTCAGATCTACCTCTCTGGCCCAGACGTCACCTCTCTGCTGCCCAGAGTCCCGGAGTGTCTATCAGCCATATCCTCCTTCTCCATTTGCTTTCTCAAGTTAAATGTGGACAAATCTGAACTCATCATCTTTCCTCCATCTCACAGATCTTCCTTACCTGACCTATCTATCACAATTAATGACATCACGCTTTCTCCAGTACCGGAAGTCCACTGCCTTGGAGTAACCCTTGACTCTGCCCTGTCCTTCAAACCGCACATCCAAGCTCTTTCTACTTCCTGTCACCTCCAGCTCAAAAATATTTCCAGAATCCGTCCTTTCCTCAACCCTCAATCTACTAAAATGCTTGTGCACGCCCTCATCATCTCCCGCCTCGACTACTGCAACATCCTTTTCTGTGGTCTCCCTGCTAACACCCTCGCACCACTCCAGTCCATCCTTAACTCTGCTGCTCGACTAATCCATCTCTCTCCTCGCTACTCCTCCGCTTCTCCCCTCTGCAAATCTCTTCACTGGCTTCCATTCCCTCAGCATATCCAGTTCAAATTACTAATACTGACCTACAAGGCCATCTATAATCTGTTTCCTCCATATGTCTCTGAACTAATCTCCCAATACCTTCCCTCACGTAATCTCCGGTCATCCCAAGACCTTCTTCTCTCCTCCACACTTATTCGTTCATCACCCAACAGCCTCCAAGACTTCTCCTGAATAGCCCCCATCCTCTGGAATTCCTTGCCCCAACATGTCCGACTATCAACCACATTTGGATCCTTCAGACGGAACCTGAAAACCCACCTTTTCAAGAAAGCCTACAGCCTGCAATGACCCTGCTGCCTCCTCACCACTACCGGAGATATCACTTCAACCAACACCAGAACTGCTGCAACCCATCAACCTACTGTCTCCTTCCCCACCATCCTGTAGCATGTAAGCCCGAAAGGGCAGGGTCTTCTCCCCTCTGTATCAGTCTGTCATTGTAAGTTTGTTTACTGTAAGGGATATCTGTAATTTGTATGTAACCCCTTCTTATGTACAGCACCATGGAATCAATGGTGCTATATAAATAAATAATAATAATAATTGCAGGGGACAAATGGGTTTTCCTGACAAATAAAAGCGTAATGTAGGCTTCTTAGTTAACTGGGTTGCATAGGAGAGAACTGTCAGGACAAAACACTGCAGTACAGAAGTATTAGAGTGCATTCTACCAGGAACTTTTTGAAAATATAAAAAAGCAAAATATAAATGTTCAAATAAAGTTACACTTATTCTCATTTGTTAAAAAAAAGCAGTAAAAAACATTAAAAAATGTAATTGATATCACCACGTTCATAAAAGTCAGAGATATTTGTTTTGTTATATATCCTGTCAGAATTGCTGCTTTTTTTCTGGCCACCTCTCAATCCCCAAAAAAGTGTAAAAAAAAAAATACTTATCACAAAAATATATATATACTCATGATAGGTCTAAAAAATTTGAAAACACAAATCAAATTCTTAGTTTTTAAAATTATGTTATAGTTTTTTTAATATATTTTGCTATATCAGTTTTGTATCATTGTTTTATTCTTAACCCACAGAATAGCAATGGCATTTTTGCAACACTCAGTCATCATGTGCCTTTAATAGACATAGGTGGAGCTGTGAGATTTAACGTGTGCTGGCAGGAAGCAAGTTATATGTCCGGGGGGTGCAATGAGTTGTCATGATGGTTGGCGTTCATAGGAGATCGTGCTTTCTGCTATACAGTTGTGGACAAAAGTATTGACACCCCTGCATTTCTGTCAGATAATTCTCAGTTTCTTCCTGAAAATGATTGCAATCACAAATTCTTTGTTATTATTATCTTCATTTAATTTGTCTTCAATGAAAAAACACAAAAAGAATTGTCCTAAAGCCAAATTGGATAAAATTCCAGACCAAACAAAAAAAAAGAGGGTGGACAAAAGTATTGGCACTGTTAGAAAAATCATGTGATGCTTCTCTAATTTGTGTAATTAACAGCACCTGTAACTTACCTGTGGCACCTAACAGGTGTTGGCAATAACTAAATCACACTTGCAGCCAGTTGACATGGATTAAAGTTGACTCAACCTCTGTCCTGTGTCCTTGTGTGTACCACATTGAGCATGGAGAAAAGAAAGAAGACCAAAGAACTGTCTGAGGACTTGAGAAACCAAATTGTGAGGAAGCATGAGCAACCTCAAGGCTTCTAGTCCATCTCCAAAGACCTGAATGTTCCTGTGTCTACCGTGCACAGTGTCATCAAGAAGTTTAAAGCCCATGGCACTGTGGCTAACCTTCCTAGATGTGGAAGGAAAAGAAAAATTGACAAGAGATTTCAACGCAAGATTGTGCGGATGGTGGATAAAGAACCTCGACTAACATCCAAACAAGTTAAAGCTGCCCTGCTGTCCAAGGGTACAACAGTGTCAATCCGTACTATCCGTCGGCGTCTGAATGAAAAGGGACTGTATGGTAGGAGACTCAGGAAGACCCTACTTCTTACCCCGAGACATAAAAAAGCCAGGCTGGAGTTTGCCAAAACTTACCTGAGAAAGCCTAAAACGTTTTGGAAAAATGTTCTCTGGTCAGATGAGACAAAAGTAGAGCTTTTTGGGCAAAGGCTTCAACATAGAGTTTACAGGAGAAAAAAAGAGGCATTCAAAGAAAAGAACATGGTCCCTACAGTCAAACATGGCGGAGGTTCCCTGATGTTTTGGGGTTGCTTTGCTGCCTCTGGCACTGGACTGCTTGACCATATGCATGGCATTATGAAGTCTGAAGACTACCAACAAATTTTGCAGCATAATGTAGGGCCCAGTGTGAGAAAGCTGGGTCTCCCAGCAGGACAATGACCCAAAACACACTTCAAAAAGCACTAGAAAATGGTTTGAGAGAAAGCACTGGAGACTTCTAAGGTGGCCAGCAATGAGTCCAGACCTGAATCCCATAGAACACCTGTGGAGAGATCTAAAAATGGCAGTTTGGAGAAGGAACCCTTCAAATATCAGGGACCTGGAGCAGTTTGCCAAAGAAGAATGGTCTAAAATTCCAGCAGAGCATTGTAAGAAACTCATTGATGGTTACCGGAATCAGTTGATCGCAGTTATTTTGGCTAAAGGTTGTGCAACCAAGTATTAGGCTGAAGGTGCCAATACTTTTGTCAGGCCCATTTTTGGAGTTTTGTATGAAATGATCAATGTTTTGCTTTTTGCTTCATTCTCTTTTGTGTTTTTTCATTGAAGACAAATCATTTTCAGGAAGAAACTGAGTATTATCTGACAGAATTGCAGGGGTGTCAATACTTTTGTCCACAACTGTAGATAGCAGTGCTGAAGTGCAGAGCTTCTTTTATTGTGTGACATCAGCTAAACAGCTAAACATAGAAAAATATATAAATCTGGTATCTGTCAGAGACACCGCACTACACTTGCTCATAGAGCCAGTGCGTGTGTCCTGAGTACAGAAGCAGTGCTAAGAGTTACCTGGGGAGCAGGGCAGCAGAGGTGACCATGCGTGCTTCAGGCTAATAGTGTCAGGGTCCAGTCAGTGCTGGAAAGTAAAGAGGCACAGGACCTGCGGACACTGAAACTGAATAATGTGCACGGGACCTATGGTCATGTGACTGCAAGGGGGCGGGGCTTGGTGACCTGTATTCAGATAGGACAGGACACCACACAACAACTCAGAGTCAGGCAAAACAGAGGTCACAGCAGTACGGGCAAACGAGGTACAGAGGGACAAACAGACGGGTGGTCAGACAGAGCCAAAGGTCATACACAAGAGGGCGACGTGGTACCAAGGGGACGAGCAGAGAGAAGTCGGGTCACAAGCAGAGAGTCATACACGAGAGGTAGCGCAGTACAAGAGGGTCAGGCAGAACTTGTAACAGGGACAGAACCAGATCACAACCGAACAAGCAAGCAAGATATCAGGCACAAGGCACACGTATACAAGAGGTCACTTAACTCAGCCGAGGGCTGGAGTATAACTGACACCGGACCCAGGTCCAGTGAGCACTAAATAGCCTCCTGCTGCCAGAGAGAGGCAGCACAATTAACCCATAGTCTAACCAGGACGGGTCAAAGCGAAATCCCATCCTGGATCATGACAGTATCACCATAATTGCCCCGACCCAAAGAATAAAGTCGTCTAATCACTTATACTGCAAGAGAAACTGCGTAAAAAATAAATAAAAACAATTCTTGACTTCTTGACTGTTCATTCTGCCTCCCAAAGATTGCAGTAAGGCTAAGCCCTTACACCGGGGTTTCCATGTAAATCTCTGAAATAGGTGATTCAGGCTAATTTCACACTTGCTTTTTTTTGCAGCGCGTTTTTCCCGCAAAAAAGCGCATTGAAAAAACGCATACAAACGCATACAAATGCTGCGTTTTTTTCAAGCATTTTTATGAGCATGCATGAAAAAAACGCAGCGTTTTTATGTGTTTGTATGCGTTTTTAGTGCGTTTTTACCGCGTTTGCGTTTTTTTCCAACATTAGGTGGCCCCTCACACTAACCCAAACCATGACTTTACTAACCCTAACCCTAACCCTGACCCTAACCCTGACCCTAACCCTAACCTTACCATAACCCTAACCCTAACCCTGACCCTAACCCTGACCCTAACCCTAACCCTGACCCTAACCCTTAACCAAACCATACTAACCCTAACCCTGACCCTAACCCTAACCCTTAACCAAACCATACTTACCCTAACCCTAACCCTAAACCCTAGCTAACCCTAACCCTAGCCCTAAACCCCCTTAACTAACCCTAACTCTAACCCAAACCCCTAAATTCCATTGTCCAACTAATGGTTAAAAAAAAACGCATGCGCAAAAAAACGCATACATAAGCATGCCAATGCGCACATATGCGCACCCATAGACTTATAATGGGTGTCTTGCTGTAAAAAAACGCATTGCGTGCGCATGCGTTTTTTTGAGGCAAGTCGGACGCCCAAAAAATGCAACAGGATGCATTTTGTGCGCCCGAGCGCATACCGCAAAAAAACGCATGCGCGGAAAAACGCATACAAACGCATGTGTATGCGCACATAAGCGCATCCCATGCATAGTATAGGGAAAAAAAACGCATGTGTTTTTAGCGCTAAAATACCGCGAAAAAAAACACAAGTGTGAAACCAGCCTCAGATGGAGCCCCGGATGGCATCCGTGTGCTATACACAGTTTTCACGGACTTATAGACTTGTATTGGCTCTCATCATCTGTGCTGCCAGAAAAAAACAGACATGTCTCAGTGTGTTTTGCGTGAATATGAGGTTAGGCTATAATGCATATGTGTGGCATCAATGAAAAAAATGGATACCACATGTACTGGAAACATGGATGCGTGAAGGAGGCCTTATTTATAGGTGTCATTTACATGTTTGTAATTCTGATTGATATGCATTGTCCTAAAGATGTGTAATATGTGCCCTGTTAGGATTTTGCTCTACTTGCTGATTCAAATAATTGTCACATGATCACTCACTGATTGGTCTGGTTAGTCCAATTAGCTGATTCCTGCCACTGCTGGCTTACACTGTCCTCCGACACAGTGATGCTGAAGGAGGAGGAAGGGGAAGGGTTTGGCAGAGACTGGGGGCACGGTGTCTGTTGTGAGGTTATGTCCAGTGTCTGCCAGACAGGAAAACTATAGAGGGATGTGACCAGCTCCTCCGGAATAAGGAGAGAGCTGTTTACATCCCTAAGTGTGGTATCTAGGCAATAGTGCAGAATGCTGACAGGGTGTATATTATGAACTGTCAGCATTTTTCAGCATAGGAACAAAGAATGGGAAAAAAAAAGCTGGACAAACCCTTTAAGCTCTGAGCAATAGCAAAGAGGTTTAAGAATGCTATAAAGCCCTTTAATACTGATATCTGTAAAGGATTCCAAAATAACAAATTTCCGCAATGATTATCTCATATTTTTATTGGATCCTTCATAAATGAGTATACATATAGTATTGTATATATTGTATGTGGTAGTGTGCTTCATAGAGTCTCATCAGAATGTTAACCAAAGAACCTTATGTTCAGTTTGTACATTTGCGGCTAGCGGCATTATGTCAAAGTATGGATATTGGGATATGTGGCCCATGTCTTTTCTACAGTTATAGCTCATAGCATACTGTCCCCTTTTTTTACTTGGACCAGCACTCCTCCTATTTGACCCAGGTTTTTTTAAATTAGCAGGAGACTGCAAGAGGGGTTCCATCTATTTTTGCTCTCCGTCCACAGTCTGAGAGCTTGTGGAAGTTGAGCTTTTTACATCTATTCACCTGATGTTGATACTGTGTGGCTGGCATTGTTGCTGTGGTTTTGTGCCTGTGGGGCGGTGTGGCCTGGAGTTATGGGGACTCTGTCTCGCAGTATGGGTGCTGTGGAGAACAAGGTCGTCCTCCCTGCTAGTGCACATTGGCTGTGACTGTGGGTTGAGCATGGCGCCGCACCTTTCAGGCTAGGGACCCACTGAAAGGTCACCGTGACGTGGTAGTGGGCTTCATACAATCTGATTAGAATCTTAAACTAAGAACCTCATGTTCAGTTTGTAAATTTTTGCCTCGCTGCATTAGATCACAGTATGAATATTAGGATGTGCGGTCCATGTCTACAGTTATAAAACATACTGTATTACATCATAACCACATGAACAAGAATTTCTCTCTCTTAAAATATAAAATAAATTGTTCTCTTGCTTTTACCTTACCTTGCAATGGTATGGAGAGCCTCTAATGTAATTTTTTTTACATTCCATAAATTCGATTGGTTTGCTTTGTACGGCGTACACAATAGTTAATGCTTTTTCACTATGACCTAAAAGAATAAATACATATGTTAGGAGGGAAGGAGAGTAAACTTTGTCCATGTATTATAATTTGTAACATTTAAGGAATTCATTACTATACTTTTGGTGAATGGCAGAACCTGTAATGATTTATAATAGAAAGTCTGTTTTCTCTTAGTCCTATCAGCAACACTATAAATGGAGAAATGCTTCACCCTGAGAGAACAGGTGGAATTTTTGATTGTGGTTTTTGTACAGAAAAAATAATGGCTAACAAAAATCATGTCCACAACCAACCAGTAAAGTCAGAACGCACAAACTGTTCCACACATGCGTAGAGCAGAGAGTTCCAGAGGACACAAAACTAGTAGGGATGAGCAAACGTGTATCTGGGTGCTTGGATGTACTTGGTGCTCGATTTAAAGCTCAAATCCCTGAATGTCTGGCGCCTGTTACACAGCTAATAAGCATGTGGGGATTGCCTGCACATCACTGTAATACCCTAACCATCTTGGTTGTGGCATTACAGTGATTGGCTTGCCATGTGACATCATCAGGGGTTATAAAAGAACAGGCGCAGCCTGGCTCGGCACTGCACAGGCTCTGTGACAGTTCATATTGGAGGGAGACAGTGCTTGTCCAGGCCTGTGTGTGCACATTATAATGAATCAGAGTCCTGTACTGTTGATACTAGTTCTGAAGCTGAACCGTCATACTCACATCCCTTCTAATCATTTGCTCTGCTGTTTGTATCACATACATTCTGCATTTAGTCTATTGAGGGAGAGAGAGTTGCAGGAGCAGGGACAGTGGCAGAATACAGTCTGTGGAAATGGATTAGAGCTGTGCAGACTCTTGCAAAATATACAGCTGCAGCATTTTTTGCGGGTGAAAAAATATTATATATTCTTCGATCCATTGAGTATTATGTGCTTTGTGGCACATTTTGGTGTTATATAACACTCCAAAAAAGTGATGATTTTTTTTCTGGATTAAATTACTCACTCAGAGTATTCCATGCTCTGGGGTACATTTTTGTTTTATCTAACACTCCAAAAAAAGCATTTAAAAATGTTTCTGATATAAAATAAATACTCACGCATACAGTTTCTATCAATCCACAAAAGCACAAAATTTTTTTGCTGGGTTAAATTTCTCAGCCAAACAGTATTCCGTGGCATGGGGTACATTTATGTGATATCTAACACTACAAAAAAGCATTTAATTTTTTTTATGGGTTAAATTACTTACCCATACAGTATTCTGTAGTCTTGGGTACATTATTGTGATATCTATCACTCAAAAAAAGTATTCAGGCATTTAGCTGGGTTAAATTTCTCAGCCACACAGTATTCTGTGCTGTGGGGTACATTTATGTGATATCTAACACTACAAGAAAGCGTTTAAAATTTTTGGGGGGTTAAATTACTCACCCATACAGCATTGCATGGTTTGGTGGTATATTACTGTGATATCTGTCAGACCAAAAAAGTGATTAAAACATTTTCTGAGTTAAATTTCTGAGCCATACAGTATTCTATGGTCTGGGGTAGATTTATGTGGTATTTAAAACTACAAATAAGCTTTTAAAAATTTGTTTGCATTAAATTACTCACCCATATATTATTCCGAGTTGTGGGGTACATTTCTGTAATATCTAACACCTCCAAAAAGTTTTGAAAATATTTTCTGCATTCAATTCCTCATCCATATAGAATTACGTGGTCTGTGGTACATTTATTTTGTATGTAACACTCACAAAAAGTGTATAATTACTCTTGAGTCAATAATTCATCCATATGGTATTACATGCTCTGTGGTACATAATGGTGGTATTTAAACAAAAAAATGCTTTGACTGCAGCTGGTCCAGATGTGTTCGAATCCCAGAATTCCAAGCAGCGGAAGTTCACTGACCACCATATTGGGACACCCAAGTGATGGGTGTCTCAATGTGGAAACTGCTGGTGGTACCAGCTTCTTGCGTGGTACCATAAGCAGAACACCGTCACACCACACACACACACACACACATACATACTGTATACGCCGTACGCAGCCTCTTGCATGGTACCACCAGCGGAACATCATCGCGAACATGCTGTCGTCGGCATCAGCCGAATGATTCACTGACTGCCACCATCTTTGTACAGGAGGTGCGCATGCACAGTTTTAATGTGACCGCCGCTATCTGTCTGCACAAAGATGGCGGCTGTCTGACTTACTGCGCCTGCATGAATTCTGTGCAGGCGCAGTGAACCATTCAGCTGATCCCGGCCGCAGATGCGTGACGTGTCTACAGGCAGAGGAAGCTGGTCACATTAAAGAGGTTTTCCCACGAGTGAAAGTTCATTTTAAAAATTGTCTGTGTCTGACCGTGTAAGGAGCACACATCTCCTGGGCAGGGGATGAAGCAGAAGACAATACTGACATTACAGCAGGGGATCACAGAGGATTCATTTTTTAAGGTAAAATATTTCACTGACTGTTTTTAAACAATATTTTACCTCACAAAATGTATCCTCTGCGATCTCCTGCTGTAATGTCAGTATTGTATTTTGCTTCCTCCCCTGCTCAGGAGCTGTAATATGTTCTGTACACGGTCAAACACAGACAATTTTTAAAATGAACTTTTGTTCATGGGAAAACCCCTTTAAAAAGCAAATATTAATGCCAACATGGCTCCTCCTAAAAAGTACACCAATGACAATGAAAGGAAAGCAGCAAAGGCACAACGTTAAAGACAACAACGGGCAAAAGAGACTCTTGAAGAGCAACAGCATCGCTGGGACAAAAACAATGCATATAAGCACCTGCCCCCATTGTGACATTACCGCCCTCCCAATGCGATAGCATCAGGCCTCCATCTAGTATATATATATTGATTTAAAGAGACATAGCAATTAGAAAATGAGTGCAGAAAGGGATGGGGAAGTGGAAGTGATGTTGATGGTGCACGCAGATGCAGAGGATGTGGGGAAAGTATAACTACACCTGTTACTGAAGTACAATAAAGTACAATAAACATGCCCATGTACGACACATAGGTTCCTTTACAGGGAGGCACAGTACACAACTTCTGAAGCCAGAGAAGTGCGAACAGGTGGTCAGTCGGATAGCAGATAATGCTTCCAATATGCTTGGCAGCACAGCACCACCAGGTCTTTCAGACAGTTCAGTCTCTCCATCCAACAGTCTGGATCACTTCATCCCAAAAATTGTAAAAAAATATATCAGTATTAAATTTCTCATTTATAGAGTATTACGTCTTATTGGGTGCATTTTGGTGGTATCTAACACATCAAAAAATTGTTCATATTTTTTCGGTATTGTATTGTTCATTCATATGGTATTACACATTCGTCGGTACATTATGGTACCACCATAATGTACCTTCAAAAAATTGTTCAAAAATGCGTTGGTATTATATTGCCCATCCATGCAGAATTTTTCATTCTTTTGTACATTTTGATGTTATTTAACCCTCAAATAAATTGTTAAAAAATGTATCGATATTATATTGCCCATCCATAATGTATTACATTTTCTTGGGTTTCTTTTTTAGTAGTGTATAACCCTCCAAAAAATTGTTCAAAAATTTATTGGTAATGCATTGCTCATCCATACAGTCTTCTTGGGTACATTTCGGTGGTATCTAAGCCTCCAACAAATTGTTCAAAAAATTAACAGGATTACATTGCTCATCTATAGAGTATTACATCTTCTTAAGTACATACTGTTGGTATATAACCATCAAAAAATTGTTCAGAAGGTTATTGGTATTATATTGCTCATACATTCAGTATCACATCTTCTTGAGTACTTTTCGGTGGTATATAACCCTCAAAAAAAGTTCATATATTTATTAGTATTATATTGCTCATCCATAGAGTACTACATCTCCTTGGGTACATATTGGTAGTATTTGGTTTACGTGCTTTCTGTTACATTTCGGTGATATGTAAAAATAAAAAAATGTGAAAAAATGTTTATGGATTCAATTATTCATCTATGTACTGTAACGTGGTTCTTGTTAAATTTCCCTTGTATATTGAACTCTAAAAAAAAGCTTCCTAATACTTTTATGGATTCAAAGATTTATGCCTACAGTTTAATGTGCTTTGTGTAAAACTACCGTTGATTAAAATTTTTAAAAACTGCTTGGCTAGGCACATTTCACGCAAGTTTTTTCGTCACAAAATTGAATATTGTCATATATACTGTAGAAACTGCTTTGTGTGAAATTTTGTTGGTTTGAAATAAAAAACAAAATTGGCCTGCTACAGGTATACATTTTCCTAATATTTTAATGAGGCCATCCAGTTGTTGCCTTCAGTGCTGTACAGATGACCCTACTTGTAATTTTTGGGAAGCTTTACACTCTTCATAACCTTTAGGAAGCTAATTACCGTGGGAAACTTTCTGACTTTTTTCCCAAGCACATTAGTTCACTTCAGGTCACCCGGGGACTCCCCTGACCTGAAGTGAACTAATGAGCGTGGGAAAAAAGTCAGAAAGTTTCCCACGGTTATTAGTTCATCTCTAGGCAGCCAGTGAGGCTGCGCAGAGCTGAAATAAGTCATTCTGCAGTAGATTACAGTGTGGTCACATTAGCACCGGTCCTCATTGTAAACTATTTAACCCCTTGTGAAGGATTGCAGCGTGGGACATGAATGAGCAGCGGAGAAGTAAGGATATAGTTGCTTTTTTATGTTATTTTTTTGCAGGTCATGGTTGTATTTTTGATTACCAGAGGAATACAAATTTGTCAAAACCTAGGTGTCTTTCTTTCATTAAAATACTTTTTAATTAATGTCTATGTGTGTTTTTTAACACTTTCATAGTCTAGGGTTAATAATGGATCAGTCTCTTATTGACACCTCTCCATTATTAATCGACTTAATGTCACCTTACAATCGAATGGTGACATTAACCCTTTGTTATTAACCCATTTGCCACCTCTACAGGGCAATGGGAATAGAGAGGATAAGTGCCAGAACAGGCACATCTTATAGATGCGCCTTATCTGGGGTGTCTGGGGACAGATTTTTGTAGCCGGGGGGGCCAAAAAAATGGTCCCTCTCAAGGCTATAAAAATCTGCCCTCACTCACCTGCTTTACCTCTCTGGTTGCGATTTTACCACGGGAGCCCACACATTTTTTTACAACTAATTAACCCCTTAAATTAACACCTAGACGTCCCAAATTTTGCACACAAACCCTCAGCTAATTATTAGTCAGGGACATATAAAAAAACATGAAATGAAATGGTTTACTGTATGTAAACCATGTGTCATTTCATGTCGGGTTGGGGAATGATTTTACAGAAGCCGGCAATTGATTTTGCGGCTATTCTGCTATGTAGAACTGTATGAAATATAAATATATATATATATATATATATATACACTGTATATATGTGTCTCAATGACATGCATATATACATATATGTATTCTATGTGTCTATATCTATTCTTTCAATTTCTGTATTAACCTGCCATAGGGATCCATTATACGTCCATTTTGCAAGCCTCCGACAAAATATCGCCATACGGATGCTTAGATGCCAATAAAATCAGATCATCGCAGGAAATTCGGATGACAGACGGATCACTGGTCAGGAAACATTTGTGCGATTTCGGACCGTAAAAATCGGACCGATTTTTTATCGTTGTGTGTGACTCCAGCCTAAGAGTACCACTACATGACCGTTTGAACAGAATGTGCATGAGGTTCTCCATTATGTCTAATACAGGGTGTATCTGAGTCCCTCTTACATCACATTTTTGGCAGTACCTGCTTCCTTCATAAATTACACTGAAATTTCCAATTTTTTACTAAAAATTTCAAATTTAGTTTACTTAAATTATTATTTTTTAAAAAATCCATCCTTTTTAAATATTGCCTTATATAAAATTCATTTTACAGGAAAGAATGTTTCCAAACATTTTTTTTCATGTAAACTCCAATTTCTTGTCAATTTTGAATGTTTTTGTCAGTCTTTAAAGTGGAGTAAAAGTGTTACACCATTGTTCTCAGCAGCGATATGATAGTCAGAGATGCTTCCAGGGGTCTTCCCTATCCTGTTCTCCTTCCATTCAGCACTTTTTCCATCCATTTGAGCTTTTTCATTGACCCACAGACCTCTTTATAGGGTCTGATGGAAAAAGGCTAGGGTTTCCCATGTCTCCCATTGTACTTGTTACTCAAAACAAGCATTCGAACATTAGGTTCAAGTAACAAGCATGTGAGCATTTTAATGCTCGCTCATCTTTAAAAACTAGCCAAAGAGATTGTTCTTCCTGGACAGAAGCAGCGACCTGCTACTTAAGCTCACAGAAGTCTTTAGGTCACAGATATCAGCTACGTGTGCAGGAGACGCATACAGCAATTCAGAGGAGACAAATAAAATCTCAAAACTTGTGTCACTGTCCAAATATTCAAGAAATCACATTTACTTTTCTTGGAGTGATAATTACAGCAGATATTCTGCATGAAGAGCTCACTATTTATGCTACGTGGGAACATGGCCTTGGGGTCTTTTTATAGACTTAGGCATAATAAATAATTCCACCTGTCTTATTAGTTCGCAGGGCAGAGAAATTCACTATATTATGTGATACTGTAAAGACACAAAAGAACATCAGTAATTATAATAATACCTAATTTAATCATAATTTCTGTACCTCAATCTTTGGATTATTTTCAACAATTCCGAAATTGGTGAAGTTGTTAGTCCAGTGACAGGAATAATCCTGGAAATTTAGGCTGTCTCAAGCTTAAATGTTTGATGTTCACACAAAATCTATCCGAAAGTGTTGCTGGGGTTCACTGGGTGGCAATGGAGGCAGGACATAAAAGTCCCTGTGCTACCAACACTAATGTTAGTTTTACACTAGCGTATGGAGGAGCTGTGGAGGGATGCGGACTTCCTCCGTGACGCTCTGCCCATGGCTGCTCCTCCTCCGGTCAGCTGCACCTCCGTCGGCATGCGGCCTGCGTATCCTATCTTTAGCATTAGGTACGCAGGCCGTGCCGTTGTATGCGGATGTCTCCGCATGCATCGTTTTGACAGTGCGATGACCTGCGCCGAATGCAACGTGTTGCATTTCGGTGCGGTCGCCGCACCTTCAAAATGACGCATGTGGAGGCATCCGCATACATCGGCACGGCCTGCATACCTAATGCTAAAGATAGGGTAGGCAGACCGCATGCCGATGTAGGAGGAGCTGACCGGAGGAGGTGTGGCCATGGGCGGAGCTTCACGGAGGAAGTTTGCATCCCTGCACAGCTCCTCCATACGTGTTATGAATGAGTCACCGTAGGAGGCAAAAACATAAATACTAGCTAAGTCCAGAAAACCAGAGAAGTTGGCAGCTATCGGATTGCAGACCCCTGAACCTATCAACAACAACTAGCAGTAGCCGTGGGGGGTTCCTACGGTGCCCTAGACCCCTCGATCACAGCCGGAGAACTAAATAGCCTAAAGACAGAAAGGGAAATCTAAACTGCCCCAGAGCAGACCCCAAAGCAATAGGCAGCCCCCAACATATAATGACGGTGAAGCAAGATGAAAAAACACTAACAGATAGAAAGATAGGCTGAGCAAATGATGGGGCCCAAGCTAACTAAATAGGACAGGACAGAAAAGCTGCTGTCTGCAATCCGCCAAAACCCTATCAAAACATGAGCCAACAGACTGATAGGGAAAAGAGCCCTGAAGACGCTAGGCTTCTAAAGACTATATCAGTACTCAGGTATTTTCTGAAGACAGAGCAAAAAGGCAAAAAGGAATTCAGCTCACTCCAGCAGGGAATGGCAGAAATCCAGAAAAACAAGGCAAAACAAAACCAAAACACAAACACAAATGCAAAAAGCAGAGCAGAAAACTTAGCTTTTGAGGAGCAGGAATCAGACTGGTCTCCTAGAATCCCTCAGAGAAATCACCAGCAAGGCAGAAGGGCGTCGGCTGCCTTATATCCAGTCAGCAATTCCCGTCACCCAGTCATCATCGTCCTGCTCAGGTGCTTGGTAATCAGCCTCACTACCTTCCTTCACCAGAAGAGTTCATCAGACCTCAATGGTGAAGGGGAAAATGAACTCACAACACATACGCTAGTTTGAAACTAGCCTAACGTTGGTACGTATATGCTATAAATTTTTGCAATAATCATAGCTGCAGCATTCATTAATGGGAATCTGTTGGTTGCTACTGAGCTGCTTATAGAAACAGAATGAGAAATTGTAATGAGTAGATGATCCGGTTAATGAATTCCATTCCTGATCCAGTAGGAAAAGAACCATCATGTGGCATCTTTTTTCATCATGTTGATGTATTGGTAAAATACAGAAGATGGATGGAAGTGATTGACCCTTTATGTTGTGGCTGAATTTTGGCCCACAATACAAACCAAAGCAGCAGGATAGAAGTATCCAATTGAACTGTAGTCTCCCACTTCCAAGATGCATTTTAAATGAGCCATACAGTGACATAAGAAACTTAGCCTATATAAATCATATAATCAGTGTACCTGTTATGGTACAGGGCCTGAGAAAATAACTTAATTCAAATGCAAATGAGGGGTCTTCGGTGCACCCTTGGCATGACCAAGAGCTTGGTGCAGCATTTACATGTTCAGGATTCCATCTCCATCAGATTGACAGTTCTAGCTTCCCAGAGTGAGCACTGCCTGAACTCAGCCCACATGGGTGTGCATGCACACTGACACTGCCTGAGCCCAGGCAGCACGTAACACAGTGTCAATGCTTGGGTGCACATAGTGGGTAGACTCGTTTTTTATGGTTTCCTTCTGTGGATACTATTTGCAAGTTGTAGTGTTGAGGAGCAAGGGAGAAGAATGCACCTGCAAGACCGATTTAGGCAGTATTCATGCAAATACGTACATACACAAGTAAAGTTCAGGCAGCACTCACTCTTGGAAATTAGCATTGCCACTCAAATGTGGAAGACGGCTCTCAACATGCAATATAAGGGGACTTAACTGCGCACCAATCTCTTGGCCATACCAAAGGTTCATTAATTGCATTCCAATTAAAATTTATGTTACAGGTGTGTTACTGGTTTGATTTTTTATTGGGGATAAATTCTGATATCACTGTATAGGTAAGGTAATTTTACTGTTAAAAATGTCATCACCGCTGCAGGGTTTTCCACCCATCACTTACCTGTGGTGCCTTCTGTCAGTTTCGATTTGATTTGAAAAAATTGATCGAATGCATGAGTTGTGAAATTAAATTTTTTAAGATCAACATCTCTGGAGAAACATCCATTGCTGTCAGTCTACAAAGAAAATATTCATATATGTTAATCAACAGGGAATATCACAGGGGCATGGTTGTCATGCTCTACATTATACATTGCAAAATGATTCTGAAATTTCTATTGTGAAGTTTCAGGGACATTTTCATTGTCAACTCCTCTCAATTTTTTTCTTGTTCTGATAATTTGTCATTTTTTTTAACTTTTTTTATAACTACAAAGGGCAGCTAAAAATATTTTAAATTGTCTTCCCTTTTTGTAGAAATTAATTTTATGAAAAAAAAGGATTATTCCAGCTCCTTTAAAAATTCCAACTTTTATTCAAAATACAATCATATATAAAAAATCCTCATAGTGAGTGGAGGTAACTTAGAGGCCGAAGAGGTTACAGCAAAGCGTTTCGATCTAAAAAGCTGTGACAAAGTTCTAGGAGGTGAAAAAACAGAAAGGAGGGCACCACTGACTATAATAAAGAAACCGGGTTCACCAAGGGCATGTCAATGATAATGGCATGAAACAGAAAAAAGCGACTTGCCCATAGAAAAGGGAACACTACATTGATAATGTATATAGTAGACAAAAGATATTGCACACACATGAGGCCTCATCACAATCTTTTTAGAATTTAAAAGTCACAATCTTTTTAAAATTGTAAAAAAAATATTCAGAGGCTATCCTCTACGTGTCTTTCAGGGTTTATTGCAGTCAATACTTTAAATTTTTGATAGGCCTTGCACTTGGTGTATAGGCTTTACTAGTAAAGCAATCCCACATTTAAAAAAAAAAATGTTAAAAAATGAATACTGAGCCCATCCTCTTTGTGTCTTCCTTGGTGTATTGCAGTTCCTCCTTTAAATTTTTGCTAGACCATGCACTTAGTGCATAGGCTTTATCAGTCTAAGAGTCCCAAATTTTAATAATGGGAAGAAAAGTTTTATGAGTCTCACTCTCTAATAATGGGTAAAAACTAGAGTTGAGCGAAACAGGTCGGTCAGATTCAAAAATCGCCGACTTTCGCCAAAGTCGGGTTTCAACGATCGAAACCCGACCCTAGCGCGAGGTCCGCCATGAGGTCGCCGATCAGCGTGTCAAAGTCGCGTTTCAAATTATGCTTTCAGCGCCTTTTCTCAACCAATGATGGAGGACGCACACTGTGGGCAACGCGATGACATGCGCAGCGGCCAGCACCATCTTAGAGAAGGGCATTGAAGTGATTGGCTGGCTTTGTGTGGCGTCACAGTGGGTATAAAAGGCTGTGAACGCCGACCGCCATCTTACTTCTGCCGATCTTACAATAGGGAGAGGTGCTGCTGCTGATTCTGAACAGGGAGAGCATTAGGCAGGGAAGAAGAAAAAAAACTGCTTCTGCTAATAGCGCTTTTCTCTGTACAGTTAGTGTGCAGTGAAAGGGGAGGATTTTTGCTGTGTGCAGCAGTGCTGGTGGTGATTAGGCTGCCTTTTAAGGCTACCTGCCAGCTGCAATGCTGTGTGCACACTACTGTTCAAACTGCTTTTTTCAAAGCACTCCAAATTTTATTTTGTCCTGGTGAGCTACTGAGCATTTATTTTTTCACACACCGTCTAGCGGTGTACGCTCCTCACACACTACCGTATACCGGCTGGTATCACGGACAAATAGAAGCTATCTGGGTGTGACACTGGAAGAAAAAGTCGTGGAGTTTGTCCATTTTTCCAGACCTACATCTTAGAGTTGTGTCCATTTTTCAAACAGTTTCTTATATCTACTGTTTGATTAGTCAAAACTAGACAGAGACAGCGTGTGTCAGTCCGTATACAAATACACAGAGCTTGACAATTTTCCATACAGACACCGTCTAGCGGTGTACGCTCCTCACACACTACCGTGTACCGGCTGGTATCACGGACAAATAGAAGCTATCTGGGTGTGACTCTGGAAGAAAAAGCCGAGGAGTTTGTCCGTTTTTCCAGACCTACACCTAAGAATTGTGTCAGTTTTTCAAACAGTTTTGTATATCTGCTGTTTGATTACAGTCAAAACTAGACAGACACAGCATGTGTCAGTCCGTATCCAAATACATGGAGCTCGACAATTTTCCATACAGACACCAACTAGCGGTATACGCTCCTCACACACTACCGTGTACCGGCTAGTATCACGGACAAATAGAAGCTATCTGGGTGTGACTCTGGAAGAAAAAGCTGAGGAGTTTGTCCGTTTTTCCAGACCTACATCTTAGAGTCCTGTCCGTTTTTCAAACAGTTTCTTATATCTGCTGTTTGATAACGGTCAAAACTAGACAGAGACAGCGTGTGGCAGTCCGTATACAAATACACGGAGCTTGACAATTTTACATACACACACCGTACAGCGGTGTACGCTCATCACACACTACCGTGTACCGCCTTCTAGTACGGACAAATAGAAGCTACCTGTGTGTGACTGGAAAAAAAAGCCGAGGAGTTTTTCTGTTTTTCCAGACCTACACCTTAGAGTCGTGTCCGTTTTTCAAACAGATTCGTATATCTGCTGTTTGATAATGGTCAAAACTAGACAGAGACAGCGTGTGTCAGTCCGCATACAAATACATGGAGCTTGACAATTTTACATACACACACCGTACAGCGGTGTACGCTCCTCACACACTACCGTGTACCGCCTTCTAGCACAGACAAATAGAAGCTACCTGTGTGTGACTCTGGAAAAAAAAGCCGAGGAGTTTTTCAGTTTTTCCAGACCTACACCTTAGAGTCGTGTCCATTTTTCAAACAGTTTCGTATATCTGCTGTTTGATAACGGTCAAAGCTAGACAGAGACAGCGTGTGTCAGTCCGTATACAAATACACGGAGCTTGACAATTTTTCTTACACACATCGTATAGAGCTGTCCGATTCTCCAACAGTAATGCATATCTGCCGTTCGCATTACAGTCACTTTTATACCTAGTCAGCGTGTGTGTGTGACACTCCGTAAATACATATACAGAGATTGTTAGTTGCACAAAAATCGTATACAGCTGTACATTTCTAATACAGTTCCGTATATCTGCTTGTTGGATTACGGTCCAATACAAACTGTGAGAGCGTCTGTGACTAACATAATACATACGTTGATTTAATTTGTTTAATACACCTTACACAGCTGGATGCTCCTCATACTGTACTGTTATGAATGGGTCACCGAGGAGGAAAACAAAAACAAGCTAAGTCACAGAAAACCAGAGAGGTTGGTAACTATGCGGATTGCAGACCCCTGATCCTAAGCACACAACTAACAGCAGCCGTGGAGCGTTCCTACGATGAATCTAGGTGCCTCGTCACAGCCGGAGGACTAAATAAGCCTAAAGCAAGAAAAAGCAAAAACTAACCTGCCCCAGAGCAGACCTCAAAGGAATAGACAGCCCGAACACATATATTGACGGTGAAACAAGATGAAAGCACAAACACAGGTATTAAAATAGGCTGAGCAAACGATGAGGCCCACACTAACTAGAAAGGATAGGAAAGGAAAGATACTGTCTGCAATCTGCCCAAAAAACCCTACAAAAATAATGTCCAACACGTCTGATAACAAAATTAACCCTGAAGTCACTAGACTTCTCCCACTATATCAGCACTCTGGCATATTCTGAGAACAGAGCAAAAAAGAGGCCAATCTAATAAGGGACAAAAAGCAAACTGGCAAATACAGATACATAAGAGTGGAAATTCAGCACAGCCCCAGCCGGGGCTGGCTGACCACACAAAAGCTGAATAGACCAAACCAAATCAAGTGTGAACATTAGCAAAAACACTTAGCTTGAGATGACAGGAACTGAGCTGAAAACCAAGACCTCAAAGACAGAGCAAAATCACCAGCAAGGTAGTAAAATGTTAAAATAAATTTACCAGTAAATGTTTTTTTCATCATTGAAAGCAATGAGAAAATGCAAAAGCGCAACAACATAGTCTAAGGGAAGGAGGAGGTGTTTTTGTTTTTCTCTTTTTTAATTTGCCTTATATACAAGTCATTATCCAGGAAAGAATGTTTCCTAACATTTTTTTCTGTAAAATCCATTTTATATTTGGTTTTGGATGTTTTATTGTCACTCCGTTAAAGTAGCATAAGACTCTGACAACATTGTTCCCAGCAGCGACCTGATTATACTCGTTACTCGAGTCGAGCCCATTCGAGTTTCCGACATGCTCGATTACAGTAATGAGAATTTGAGAATTTTAGTACTCGCTCATCACTAATAATTGCTTTCTCTTATGAAAACTACTTCAGATTGTTTGGGACATGTAGTAGAATAAAGACCAGAGAAGAAAAATTGAGTGCTACTGTGACACCCCAGAGTCTGACTTTGTAGATTTCCATTAATTGTTGTTAACAATTCTTGTTATGTTTCCTCAGTCCAGGAGTACTGAACTTAACTGGGGGGAATGTGACACCCCAGAGTCCGGTTGTCACAGTTACATCGCCTCCCTCTAAGAGGTGAAGCCATGCTTGGAGGCAGAAAAGGGGCCCCCATGTCAGGTAATATATTAAATCACAATTCCTGCTGAAAGTCAGAAAAGGGAGCTACCTTATAAATTCTGGCCAGCAGATGGGGTTGGTGAGTCAGCTAGAAGTCAGCTGAGGGAGTTGTCATGGAAACAAGAGCAGCTGTGAGGAGAAATGACAAGGCAGTTAAAACGTGAGGTAAAAAGATCTTTCTGGAAGGTCCAGTCAGTTCAGGAGGTAGCTGATCTGAGAGGAGTTGAAGACAGGCAGCTGATCTATGAAGAAGGAAAAGGACACAAGCAGAGACAGAGAGGCTCTGGGAAAGCTAAAATACTGCATATAGCAGACCCCTGAGCGAAGCACTAATAGGGAGAAAAGGGACGTCAGAGTCCTGGGTGGACAGGAGCTGTATGTCCTGCCGCCGAATCTGGAAGTACAGGGAATTGTAAGTTCTTGTGCGACATTGAACACCCGAGGGCACGACAGCAGATAAGGAGCCCAGGGCCGACGGTGAAAAGGACGGTACCCGTGGAATAGGCTCATGCTGACAGCCGTACAGGTTAGTGAAATCATCATGCAATTGAGGGTCGCAGCATAGTTATAAACAGCGGAAACCCACACACAAAGCGCAGAAGGAAGGTCCTAAATCCCCACCTGGCAAAGTGGATCCCCTGAATGCCTCCAGGCGAGCCCAACTCATTCCATCACCAGTATGTGGTACTCCGGATTACAGACACTTTCAAGTAAAAGGTAAAGAAACTGCACCTTTCTGTGTCTTTCTCTCATTTCTCTGCATCCCAACGTTCACAGCCATTTTGACTATTAATTTAACATCTTTGCCCTGGGACTATTGCTCTACCTGTGGAGAGCTATTTTCACCTCAGCTGCGACACACCAACAGTCTCAGGGGAACAACACTGCAGCGCTGGTCACCTCTGACCAGAATACCACAGGTGGCATCACGTATTTAACCATCTATAAACTTTATCTTCATTTTTACCACATAAATACCACACAACTTTCCCCTATTTTATTACTGGACGCCTCTGGGCCACGGACCGGGTCGCCGCTGCCGTGACACCGTTCCCCATTGAAGTCGACGGGCCAGGTACCGAGTACCCCTAGGCCCCGTGGGGCGCTCCACTACCATGAGTCATGTGTTATGCCAACAGTAAAACATCCTGAGACCACTCATGTGGGGTTGTGTTTCATCCATGGAGTGGATTCACTTACAATTTTACCTAAGAACATTGCCATGAATAAACAATGGGATCTTAACCTCCTCCAAGAGCAACTTCTCCCAACGATCCAGGAGCAATTTCATAATGAACAATGCTTTTTCCAGCATGATGGAGACCAAGTCTCAAAGTAAAAGTGATAACTAAGTGGTTCTGTGAGCAAAACATTGACATTTCAATCTATGGCCAGGAAGTTCCACAGATTTAAATCCTATTCCGAACCAGTGGTCAATCCTCACAAAGCGGGTGGACATATAAAAACAGAGGAAATGTGATAAGCCCCAAGCACTGATTAGACAAGAATGGGAGGTAATCAGTCAGGATTTAGCCCAGAATTTGATATCCAGCTGCCAGGGCAAAAGGCACAAGTCATGAAAAATAATTGTAAACACTGTAAATATTGAGTCTTTTTAGAAACTTGATGTAATGGTAAATAAAAGTTAAAAAAAAAACCCTTATGAAATGCTGATAACTGTTCTTCAGTAACTACAGAAATATCTGACTTAAAGATCTAAAAACATTAAAGAAGACAAATTTGTGAAAACATATTGGTGTGTCTCAAACTTTTGGCCATGACTGTATGTAGAGTAAATTACAAAGTATCCACCATTAGGATTAGTAAGTGATCACAGCCTATATCCTTGCCATCACTTTATAATGACCTATGCTCAGATCAGAGCTTTTATAGAAAGCTCTCCTGTAAAAGTCAACGAGTCAGAGCGAGTCTATGCCCATATGGCTGCGGGACAAAACAAGTACCGTATATACTCATGTATAAGCAGAGATTTTCAGCCCATTTTTTGGGGCTGAAAGTCCCCCTCTCGGCTTATACAGGAGTCATATACCTGGGAGTCGGCAGGAGAGGGGGAGCGGGAGTGTCAGAGATCATACTTACCCCCCCGCTTCTCCACGGTCTCCCTTCCTACCTTCAGCCGTCAAGTGGTACCGCTCATTAAACTCATATGCGCATATTCATGAGTGTAATGAGCGGTATCACGTGACTGCTGAAGGCAGGAAGGGAGACCGTGGAGAAGGGGGCTGCAGAGACCACGCCAGGAGGGGGTAAGTATAGCGATATTCACCTCTCCCGGGTCCATCGCTGCTCACCGAAATGCCCCCATATGCTGCCCCCATAAAATGCTCCATATATTATGCCCCCATATGCTGCTGCAAAAAAAAAATGCCATACTCACCTCTCCTGCTCAGGACCCGGCACCTGAGATATTCACCTGTCCGGGGTCCATCATTGCTCACCGCTGTCTGCTGCATATGGGAGCATAGTCTAAGGAGCAGCATATGGGGGCATATTCTATGGAGCAGCATATGGGGCATAATCTATGGAGCATCTTATGGGGGAATAATCTATGGAGCATCTTATGGGGCCATAACCTTTATGGAGCATTATATGGGGCATATTATTCTATGGAGCATCTTATGGAGGAATTATTAACCTTTGTGCAGCATTATATGGGGTGTATTTTGTATGGAACATCTTATGGAGCCATCATGAACTGTATGAAGCATTATATGGGGCTCCTGATTCAATATGGATATTCAAAAACATTTAACCTACTGATGTCTCAATTAATTTTACTTTTATTGGTATCTATTTTTATTTTTGAAATTTACCAGTAGCTGCTGCATTTTCCACCCTAGGCTTATACTCGAGTCAATAAGTTTTCCCAGTTTTTTGTGGCAAAATTAGGGGGGTCGGCTTATACACGGGTTGGCTTATACACGAGTATATACGGTAATATGAATTTCAATTTAGTCTTAGTGACCAGTGTGAAAATTGCAAGATTTCTGCATTTTTAAGCTATAGATGATGTTAATAAAATACCATAGATTTAAGATAAAAATCTGATTAAAAAATAGGTCTTATTATGATGGCACATTCCCTCAAAGGGAAAATACAAAACAATATACAATTTTTTTTTGCATCAAACTTTTCCTCACCTTCTCTCCCTTAAGATGGAAGCAATTTGTGTCACTTGTGTCTTCTTCACTGCTGTGATAATCAGATTGCTGCATGTTCAAGTAGTGCCATACACCAGAGCTTGCTTTGAAACACACAGAAAGATCTACGAACCCTTCTACTGGCTTACCATAAGTATACCTGGAAATTAAGACACAAGTTATAGATGCTGGTGCCTTCTCATGGGTTGTTCAGTTACTCTGTACATACTGAATCCAATTCAGCAGTTTAATCCTCACTAAAATAAACTCACTGTCCAGTGTTAATGTATGAATCTATCAAAGTAATTTTTATGTCATCTTGAAGTGATTGCCAATCACTGACTACAGAGGGCCAAAGGTCTGGACAGCGAGCCACAGTCTCTGATCAAACAATTCAAAGTGATCAGTAGACACAAAACACCATGATTACATTTTCAGGACACAGACAATTTTAAAATTTTTCATTTTTGCGCTTTCATTTAATTCCTCCGTTTTTTCAAGAGCCATATCTTTTGTTTTTTTCTAGCTTCACAGCCATCTAAGGACTTTTTTTTTCTTTGCGGGACGAGTTGTAGGTCACCACTCATTTTACCACTTGATGTACTAGCAAATATGACAAATAATTCCAAGTGCAATCTAATGGCAAAAAAACAAAAACAAAAACACAATTCCGGAATTTTTTTTATAAGTCATTTAGTGCGCTGTAAAACTGACCTGGCGATAAGACTCTACAGGTCAATACAATTATGGTGATGCCATTCTCGTACAGTTAACTTTTTTTAGTGGTGAAAAAAATTCAGAAATTTGTAAATAAATAACATTTTGTTGCATCGCCTTATTATGAGACCCGTAATATTTTCATTTTTCCGTCAATGAAGCTGCATAAGAGCTTGCGTGGTAAGCTGATGTTTTTATTGATATCATTTTGGGGTAGATGCGATATTTTTGATAGCTTCTTATTATAGGTGTTGTGGTGACTGAGAAATGTCCACTCTGGTGTTCTGATTTTTTCTTTCTCTTTACAGCATTTACAGATAAGTTTAATTCACTTTATATTTTAATATGCGGTATATATATATATATATATATATATATATATATATATATATATATATAGTGGTGTAGTTACCACTATGTCAGCTAGGGGGCGCTGTGTGGGTGTCCCAGGACGGGTGTACAGGCACATTCAGTGTGGTAACAGGAGCAGGGTCCTAAATGACCATTATGGGTCTCAAGGTGGGTGGCCTTGGGATGCAGGCTCCAGGGTGTATTGATCAGCAGAGGTACTGCTGATCTTTCTGTTACACTGCGTCAGGGAAGCCTGTGTGTGTCTATACAACCTTTTGTGATGTCATAGCCATGTGATCACCTGTGGGTGTGGTTACAGGGCTATGTAATTGAGGTGTTTGGCACATGTGAGAGTGTGAGAGTGAGTCTGTCTGAGTGTGGACAGACTTCCATGTGTCCAGGTGGGACACTACAGAGAGTGGCCTGTGTGCTACGGAAGGAGAAGCCTTCCTGGGTCTGCGGCTGCAGATAGAGCGCTGCTCTGGACATCGCCCTGGCCTATGTATATTAGTTGTATATGGGGAGGACTACACCTCCCAGCATGTGCTGAGACTCTCGGTCCGAGTCTGAAGCCACGGACGTTTATGATCTTTTGTGCCTAAGCTAGAGGCTATTTTGGTGATACGCTGATTTATGGTTTATGGAGCAAATAAACCTCATGAACTTTGGGAAGAACCTGCCTCAAGATTGTCTCCCGCTGCACCTGAGCGAGTCACATCCCTACAATATATATATATATATATATATATATATATATATATTTACTTTTAATGATGGCTAATTTGAGGGTGATTCGAATTTTCAAATATATTTTTATATTTTTTCTAATTTTCTTGGGGATCCCTAACCCAGGGGCGGACCTACCGCCATTGCAGTCAGTGCAGGTGCACTGGGGCCCAAAGGTGGAGGGTGGCACTTGAAGGCAGGAGTGTACGCATCGGCTATGAGGCCCCTCAGTCAGTGAGAGAGACCAGTAGGACCCCTTCTACTCCCACTCGTAATAATTCTGGTACGCAGATGGATTTGGTACTCACATGATTCCTATTTAAGCATTAAGGGTGTACATAATTTTTCACAAACTGCTTGTTCATGTGAGTCTTGTTTTTGTTGCTATGCCATTAAATGCAATTAGAATTAAAAACAGTGTAGTTTTTCTCATGTGTGTATATAGCCATAAAAAGGAAGTTATTTAACATATAAAGACGCACTCCTATCAAAGTGTTTATTATTTTAATATATTGCAGAAACCATATTATACAGCACTGTGTACTTGCAATTGCTCATTTTGCCTTTCTACCCAGCTATTTTTTCTGATTTCTTTAAGGTCTATGACATTACTTGATTAAAAACTGACTAGCTGAATCCTTCTAAGCTGTATGTGGAAACAGGAGCATTCTTTTTTGCCTATAGCATAATTCTTTTCACAAGAGAAGAGTTTCCTACTTAGATATAGGAGTGAATGTTCCTCACCATTTATTTCTCAACAACACGGCTCCCAATCCGACTTCTGAGGTGTCTGTCTGGACCACGAACTCCTTACTGAAGTCAGATGTGACCAAGACTAGCTGTTTACACAGAGTGAGCTTCAGCTCTTGGATTGCTGTCTCTACTTTGAAAGACCACTTGGCCATCAACGTCTTTATGCCCTTAAGAAAGTCGGTTAGGGGTGCGGCTGTCATGGCGAAATTCAGAATAAACCGCCTATAGTATTCCAGAATTCCCAGAAACGCCCTAACTTGTTTCTTGAAGACTGGTTGTGGACAATTTTGGATTGCCTCTACTTCGTTCACTTGCGGCTTTATTTCACCTCTCCCGACGATATTTCCTAAGTATTTGGCGAGTTCCTTCAACTTAGCGCACTTTTTGGGGTTGATGGTAAACCTTGCTTTCCTCAGCCCATCCAGTACCGCCAGGGCCTTTTGCAGATAATTTCCCCAATCCGGGCTGAAGATCACAACATCATCAAGGTAAGTTGTGGCTTACTTCTTGTAAGGGGCTAGGATCCAGTGCATGGCCCTCTGGAAAGTGGCTGGGGTTCCCTGCAGCCTGAAATTCATTCTGGTGTAATGGAAGCAACACTCAGGTGTAGAGAAGGCCATCTTCTCCCTGTCACTTTGGGACAGGAGAATTTGCCAGTACCCTTTTGTTTGGCTATGGGTTGTGATGTATCTGGCTGACCCAAGCCTCTCAATTAGTTCATCAATCCGAGGCACTGAATATGCATCGAAGTTCAACACCTCGTTCTGCTTCCTATAATCATAACAAAAGCGCTATTCTCCATTGGGCTTCATCACATGGACAATGGGAATGGACTAGCTGCTCTTTGACTCCTCAATAACACACAAGCTCAACATTCTGTTCACCTCCCTAAAAATCACCTCACAGTGGGCTTTGGGAATTCAATAAGGCTCTAGGATTACCAGCACATGCAGTTCCATCAAGATTTCGTGCTCGACGACCTACATATATCTCGGCAACTCTGAAAACAGGTCTCAGTTCTGCTGAAGCAGTTCTGGGTACTGTTGTTTCTGAGCTGGTGACAGGATCTCTACCACTGTAAGCTCCTCAACTCTGGCTTTGGATTGGCTTCCAGGCATGTAGTTTCAAACGGGACCCTGTCTTGCCATGGCTTAAGCAGGTTGACGTGGTACATCTTGTAGGGTTTTCTTCTCCCTGGCCGGTGGACCTTATAGTGGATGTCACCAAGCTTTTCAACCACTTCATATGGCCTCTGCCACTTGCTAAAAATTTACTTTAGACAGTGGAAATTAGCATTAACACCCGATCTCCAGGGCTAAACCATCTCAGCCATGCCAACCAATTATAGACTCTTGCCTTGGCCTCTAGTGCCTGAAGGAGGCTCTCTCTCACAATCGGCATCACCCTCGCAATCCTTTCCTGCATCTGGGCAACATGCTCGATGGTGCTCCGTTGCGGTGTAACCTCTGTTTCCCATGTCTCCTTTGCAATATCCAGAAGTCCCCGAGAGTGCCAATCATACAACGGCTTGAACGGTGAAAACCCCTGTGGAGTGTGGCATGTCCCTAATAGAAAACAGAAAAACGGGAGTAGGCAATCTCAGTCTCGGTCATCCTTCTCCACAACCTTCTTTAGCATGGAGTTCAAGGATTTGTTGAGCCTCTACACCAGGCAGTCTATATTGAGATGGTACACCAATGTCCTGAGATGTGTAATCTGGACAGCTTTACACAACTCCCTTATCACTCTGGACATGAAAAGAGTTCCTTGGTCTGTCAGAATCTTCGTTAGCAGGTCTATCTTTGAAAAAATATGGACTAGCTCTCGTGCTATACTCCAGGCAGAGGAGTTTCTCAGTGGTACCACCTCCTAGTACTGTGTTGCATAGTCCATAAGCACCCGATATATTGGTGCCCTCTGGTGGACTTAACTAGGAACCCGACAAGATCTATAGTAAATCAGTCAAATGGGACCTATATAATGGGTAATGGCACTAAGTCTCAGGCACTGGGATTCTCACACTGCACAGGGTAGATCCCAAGCCTCGCCTGCTTGTGCGGTCTCCCATTCTTCTTCAATCGCAGTGGTGCCTGCTCAGCAAAGATGTCAGGCTCAGTGTCGTGCTCAATCTCATGCTGTTCATTTAGTTACTGCTAGCCCTCCAGCTACAGCTATAGTAACTAGCCATAGGCAGTGGCGAATAGATGTTTCCTGGGGCTAAGCCCAGGAATCACCCTACTGAGCATGCTCGTGAGATGGCGACCTCTCAATGGTGGTCGGTCATCAGCTGATCAGGTCCTGTGGCAGTTCCGGATTGGTCCATGAGCAAGGTCCTGTCTGAATGGACATGAGTATAAAAAGGCCTCAGGTGCACAGGCCCGTGTGCTAGTATTATTTATGCTTCATGTGTCTGTGTGAACACAGCATCTGTGTGATCCTTATCAGCGTGTTCAGGGCCGGCTTTACGCCGCTAGGAATTCCGGCTTATCCGGAGAGGAGTTTGCTCATGTGGATACAGGGCTGGCTTTAGAACCATTAGGAATTCCGGCACCTCCGGAGAGGAGTTTTGTGTGCACTTGCTGATTATGTGGGATTACAGCAGCTTACACTGGTGAGCGGGTTACGTTCTCTGTGAAGTTAACAGGGGTTCGTCTCTAGCTCCATTCCTCTAAACTTTGCGCCAAGCTTCACTGGTCTGTTTAGGTGCAGCTCTATTTCTGTGCTCACCCCTCTAAGATGTTATCAGAGTGGGTAATCTGCACTCAGTCCACACAGGGTGACGTTTAACCCCGTGTGTTCTTTGTGATCGCTCGCTGCACTGCTCTGCCATTACCCACTAGCACCAGGTTATCATCTCTACACGGTGGACCCCGGGTTGTGATCGCACTTTATTATTTATTTTATTTAGTGTGATCCACTAACCATAACGCTAAGAGACTATGGAACTGAGAGATTAGAGCAGTTAGATGACAGGTGAAGCACAATGGGCTGGTGAACAGCCTCCCACCCACTTTTCACTGTTCGCTAAAACCTAGCCCTTAACATTGCCGATTAACCCCTCATAGCATTTAGTATGCATCTCACTATATATATATATATATATATATATATATATATATATATATATATATATATATATATATGTAGTAGGGGTTGTACTCACTCGGGTGCAACAGGAGGACAACAAGAGGCACGTTCCTTTAAAACTTCATATGGGTTTCTTGCTTCATAAACCCAGAAGCACAAACAAAAGTGAACAGCATTTACATCAGGCAAAAACAATAAACATATAAGTCTATAGCAGGACTCTGCTCTGCCAGTCCTGTGGGCACACAGGCTTGGGTAATGTGCAGCACTCAGGCTCAGTCTGTAGCCACATGCACAGGAGGCCTTCTCCCTCCCAACACACAGCCCATGTGCCAAACAACATCCTCCATTATATAGGCTGTAACTACACCCAGAGGTGAGGAATGTGAGTAGCCAGACCCACTCATCTCTCATCAATTACGTGGCCATTAGCCTCCTTACATACCTCCCCTTCTGCCTAAAGCTGTGGGACTTGGCACTTTCCACTACCAGAAAAGGGATTCTAGAGAGGGCATCGGCATTACCACACAGCTTTTCTGCTCTGTGTTCCACATGGAAGTTGAAGTCTTGCAGGGCTAAGAACCAGCAGGTGACCCTAGCATTTTTACACTTTGTTTTCCTCATTCATCTGAGTGGGGCATGGTCGGATACCAATCTAAATTTACGTCCTACCAGATACTACTGTAATGTGTCAACAGCCTACTTTATGGCCAAGCACTCTTTCTCCACGACTGAATAATTCTGCTCACATGAGGACAGCTTCCTACTCAGGTAGAGAATAGGGTGCTCCTCCCCTTGTTCTCCTGGGAAAGGACTGTTACTAAACTGACATGTGAGGCATCTGTTTGGAGTATAAATGATGTCCTAAAGTCAGGGACCACCAGAATCGGTTGCTTATATAGAGACCCTTTCATTTGGTGAAAGGCCGTCTCTGCCTCTTCAGACCATTTAACCATTACTGATTTCGTACAATTAAGGAGGTCAGTCAGGGGTGCGGCAATCATGGCGAAGTTCGGGATGAACCTCCTGTAGTATCCCACGATTCCCAGGAAGGCTTTAACTTGCTTCTTGGTCAACAGTCTCAGCCATGTTTGAATTGCTTCCATTTTATTGATTTGGGGTTTGATCTTGCCTCGACCCACTACTTAACCAAGGTACTTGGCTTCTTCTTTCCCCAAGGCACACTTCTTTGGGTTTATTGAAACCCCACCTCAAACACCACTTGGACCTTTTCTAGATGTCTCTCAGTCCGGGTTAAAGAGAACAATATCGTCCATGTATGCAGCGGCGTATTGCTTATGGGGTGCAAGGATTCTGTCCATAGCTCTCTGGAAGGTCGCCGGAGCCCCCTGCAGTCCAAACAGCATCTGGACTTACTGGAAACATCTGTTCAGTGTAGAAAATGCAGTCTTCTCCTTGGCTTCCTGTGCCATGGGGATCTGCCAATATCCCTTCGTCAGATCCAAGGTGGTTAGGTACCTTGCGTCCCAAGTCTCTCGATTAGTTAATCGACGCATGGCATGGGATATGCGTTGTACTTGGAGACCTCATTCAACTTGCGATAGTCATTGCAGAATCTCCATTCCCCATCGGGCTTTGGGACCAGGACTATCGGGCTCGACCAACTGCTATTGGACTCCTCAGTGACCCCGGGTTTAAACATGCGCTCCACATCCTTGGAGATCACTTCTCAACGGGCCTCCGGAATCTGATAAGGTTTGACATTTATGCACACATGTGGCTCCGTCAGAACTTTGTGTTCTACAACATTCTTGCACCAGGGCAATTCCAAGAACAGGTCCCTGTTGTTCTGGAGTAACTCCCGGCACTGCTGTTTCTGGGCCTTCAACAGCATCTCCGCTATGGCAACAGCTCCAACTTTGCCTTCTGGGTTGCCCAGTAAGCATGAAGTTTCAGCCGGCTCTCTTTCTTTCCATGGCTTGATGAGGTTCACATAGTAGACCTGATATGGTTTCTGTCTTCCTGCTTGATGAATCTTACAATTTACATCACCAAGCTTTTCCACCACGTCATACAGTCCTTTCTATTTGGCCAAGAACTTGCTCTCCACCGTAGGAATTACCACAAGAACTCGTTCTCCCAGATGGAATTGCCTCACTCTGGCTGACCGATTGTAGACCTTGGCCTGAGCTTCTTGTGCTTAGAGGAGGTGTGTTCTTTCACTATAGGCATCACCTTCACAATCCTCTGCTGCATCAAGCGCCATGTGCTCAATGACGCTTCTCTGGGGCATGACTTTGGCTTCGCAGGTCTCCTTGGCTATATCCAGGAGATCTCGCGGATGTCGGCCATACAAAATTTTGAAGGCCGAGAACTCCGTAGAGGCCTGTGGAACCTCATGGATGGAGGACAGCAGATACAGTAAAAGACAGTGCCAGTCTCTACCATCTTTCTGTAAGGCTTTCTGCAGCATGCTCTTCAATGTTTTTTAAATCTCTCGACAAGGCCATCTGTCTGAGGATGGTAGACTAAAGTCCTCAGCTCGGAGATTTGCAGGACCTTGCATAACACTCTCATCACCTTACTCATAAAATGTATTCCCTGGTCGGTCAGGATCTCCTTCGGTAAACCTGTCTAGGAAAACACATGGACCTATTCGCGGGCTATACTCTTCGAAGAGTAGTTTCTCAGGGGAATTGCATCAGAATAGCATGTGACATAGTCCAGGATGACCAATATATACTGGTACCCACGAGCTGATTTAACCAGGGGACCGGCCAAGTCCATAGCAATTCTCTTGAACGGCACTTTAATAATGGGCAATGGCACAAGGGGACTCCGAAAGTGAGAGCTGGGGGAAGTTAACTGACATGTGGGACAGGACCTGCAATAGTTTAATATTTCCCGGTGATACCCAGGCTAATAGAACCTCTGCACAATCCTATCCTGTGTTTTTTCCACTCCCAGATGTCTCCCCAAGATGTGTGAGTGGACCATGTCCATTACCTTCTGTCTATAGGGCCTCAGCACTATTAACTGCTCCACCAACTCCTCCCTTATTTTCGTGACCGGTACAACAACTCCCCACTCATCATAAA
Source organism: Dendrobates tinctorius (assembly GCF_039654945.1). Classification (NCBI taxonomy): domain Eukaryota; kingdom Metazoa; phylum Chordata; class Amphibia; order Anura; family Dendrobatidae; genus Dendrobates; species Dendrobates tinctorius. Next base: position 15,547,048 of record NW_027361814.1, on the reverse strand, counting down.
ATAAGGAAACCTTGTGTCAACCCCCAGCTCCTGTGCAACCTCATTAATGACAGTGACACTGTTAAAGGCTTCTTTCAGAGTTGCGTCCCTATGTTGGGCAATCCCAAAATTCTTACTGGTCACGCCTAACTCCGGAATGTCAGACAGGGGACACTTCCTCCTCAAAATTTTGCATTCCCGTGCGGTCAGCGGACACGTCAAAATGATGCATCTGCATACATCCGCATACATCCTGCGTACCCAATGTTAAAGATAGGTAAGCAGAACACATGCAGAAGTATGCAGAAGTAGGCGGGGCTTAACGGAGGAAGTACGCAGCCCTCAGCAGCGCCCCCAAAGGCTAATGTGAACTTAGCCATAGGCTGATTGACAGCTCCTCTGAGTCCTTACTTCTTGCTACTGCTAAGATCTCAAACTGCGCAGTACTGTCAGTCAGTCTGGGGTTTTGGAAACTGAATAACCTTGGATTCATGAGCTATCTCACTCCTTAGCTGGACTCTGTAAAAAGTTAATTGTAATATTAGTATTATGCAATCATTCTGACACAATATTTAGTAGGAAGTAGTGATTAGTGTGCTCGTTGAGATTTCCGAGCATGCTCGGGTGTTCTCCGAGTATCTTGGTCATGCTCGTAAATTAAGTTTGAATCCCTGCAGCTGCATGATTTGCGGCTGCTAGACAGCCTGAATACATGTGGGGATTGCCTGTTTGTTAGGAAATCCCCACATGTATTCAGGCTAGGCTGTCTAGCAGTCGCAAATCATGCAGATGCTGAGACTCAAACTTAATTTATGAGTTCACAAAAAATAATTAATCTATGATCTAAAAATTATCCATTTGTTCTGGCTGACTCTATATATTAATGCTCTCATTGCTGGAACTGCTACGTTTATTAGTGACCATATTGTAAGTATGGGGTTTGGGAGTCATGCAGTAACATTATTGGGCTTCTTACCTGCCGCAAATTTCCAGATGAAAAGATTTGTCTGTGGTGGCAACTTCGGATGGCGCACTGATATTTAACTCAAATCTCTTTGTAGCTAAATGGAATAAAAAGGTCATTTATTACAAATTCTGACTATCATTTAATAGCATTTTTTGATCAAGGCAGTACGTCATTATTAATACCTGAGTTATAATAATAATAATAATAATCTTTATTTATATAGCGCCAACATATTCCGCAGTGCTTTACAGTTTAACAGTTTCAGAACACAAGTCATAAGTAACAACGTTAACAATACAATAATTAAAGCAAAATAAGACGACCCTACTCGTGAGAACTTACAATCTACAATGAGGTGAGGGAGATACAAAGTACAGGTGTGTATTTAAAATGTTATATTTACAATTAAGGTCCAGCCATCTTGAGAGACTGAGGGATCGATGGAGATAGTGAATGGGCTACACACGCACACTTACACATAGAATGACTTTGATTAGTGAATGTGATAGGCCGCTCTGAACAAATGTGTTTGAGGGAGCGCCTGAAACTAAGCAAATTGTGAATAGTCCTGATTTCTTGGGGTAGAGCATTCCAGAGGATGGGCGCAGCACGGGAGAAGTCTTGGAGTCGGAAGTGGGATGTACGGATTAGTGCAGAGGTTAGTAAAAAATCATTTGCAGAGCGCAGCGGTCGGTTAGGCCGATGGACAGAAATGAGGGAGGAGATGTAAGGGGGTGCTGCACTGTGCAGAGCTTTGTGTGTGAGAACAAGTACTTTGAATTGGATCCTATAAATCGGCAGCCAAATTAAGGACTGGCAAAGAGCAGACATGTCCGAGTACCGATTAGTCAGATAGATGACTCTGGCTGCTGCATTAAGTATGGACTGAAGAAGGGATAGTCGAGTAACGGGGAGGCCAATTAATAGAGCGTTGCAGTAATCCAGGCGGGAGAGGATCAATGCTACAGTGAGGGTTTTTGTTGTTTCCATGGTGAGAAAAGGGCGGATTCTAGAGATGTTCTTTAGGTGTAAGCGGCAAAAGCTTGATTATGGGATCTGAAGGAGAGATTGGTGTCAAACATAACACCCAGACAGTGCGCCTGCTGCCGGGATGTTATTGTGATACCACCCACGGAGAGGGAAATGTCAGATTTATGGAGGTTAGTAGACGGCGGGAGCAGAAGAAATTCAGTTTTGGAGAGGTTGAGTGTCAGATAGAGAGTGGACATGATGTTGGAGACTGCGGACAGACAGCCACTAGCATTCTGTAGTACAGCGGGGGTAAGGTCGGGGGAAGACGTATATAGTTGTGTGTCATCAGCATAAAGATGGTGCTGAGAGCCAAATCTGCTGATGGTCTGTCCAATTCGGGTTGTGTAGAGAGAGAAAAGAAGGGGGCCAAGGACTGAGTCCTGAGGTACCCCGACAGCAAGAGGAAGAGGAGATGATGTGGAGCCAGAGAACAAAACACTGAAGGAGCGGTCAGAGAGATAGGAAGAGAACCAGGAGAGAGCAGTGTCCTTAATGCCTAGTGACTGGAGCCTAGAGAGTAGGAGATGGTGGTCAACAGTGTCGAAAGCTGCAGATAGGTCAAGAAGAATGAGCAGACAGTGCTCATCGTTATGTTTTGCTGTTAGAAGGTCATTGATCACTTTGATGAGTGTAGTTTCAGTCGATTGTAGGGGGCGGAAACCGGACTGTGAAGGGTCTTGAAGGGAGTGAGTGGAGAGGTAAGGGCTAAGGCGGGAGTAAACTAGGCGCTCCAAAAGTTTAGAGATGAAGGGGAGATTGGAGACTGGTCTGTAGTTCTTTGTGCAAGATGGGTCGAGAGCGGGTTTCTTTAGTAATGGAGTAATGATGTGTTTGAAGGAGGATGGGAAAAGATTGTAGTTAGGTGGGTTGTGACGATTGGAGAGAGAGACTGGAGGAGATGTGAGGGAATGGGGTCTGTAGTGCATGTAGTCGGACGAGAAGAAGAGAGGAGTCTGGAGACTTCTTCTTCTGTGATGGGATCAAATGTGGAAAGTGAGCTAGGGGAGATGCAGGAAGGGATGGGAGTCACAGCACTTGGTGGTTGGGAGAAGATTTCCTGACGGTTATTACTACTTGCCATGGTATTTAGAACAATAAACATAGCAGATAAGCAGGACTGATTTTAGACTTAGGTGGGGCCACGTGCAATACAATGACTGTGCGATACCTGGTGCCTCAAACTTATGTGCTGACCCTTTATACAATGCGCCAGTTCCTATTTTTATCTACATGAGACCTTTGTGCAACATTTGCTTTTTAATGCTTATTTTAAAAAGTGTAGTACAAAATATTTCTTATTGTGTACTGTATTTTTGGCCGCATTGTATTTTTTTAGAAACTTTATTGGGTTATCCAGGCTAATTAAATTCATAGTTTATTTTTAAAATCCTCATACACATTATGAGATTTCGGCTGGATCAGCCAAACATCTTTTGTGCATGAGGGCCTCTTGACTGTCAGATGTTGTACAGGAATATATGGATTGAGCATCTGAAATTTCTCTTGTTTGGAGACAGACAAGTCACTGCCATATGAATGTGGCAGCAGCTTTCTCATAGGGAACACAAGTGGCCAAAACAAGTGTTCCTGTGCATATGGGAGCTTGGAAGGACAGTTGTTAACCAAACAATAGTTCAGCTGACAGTTTTCTAATGTGCATGACCAGTTTTAGGCTAAGATATCAGTTTAATTGTTGGGTCCTATTTTCATCGGTATTTCAAGGAGCAGAAAGAAAAACAAACAATGGGAGCGTCCAAAGAACAGTATGTTCAACCCCAGAGCACCACACACGTGTAAGGGCGCATATTTCATTGTTTTTTACTAATATAGCATATAGTTATGATTCTGTTCAGTGATATGCAAATAGGACCAGCATAATCAAAGAGATTTCTGAAATCTCATGCACACGCTGCCTTTTTTTCCATGTGTATTTTGAGCCCTGCTGCGTTTTTTGCCCAGATGCAGGCATGTCGATTCTTTCATTGTTTTTGCAGCTCTTTTTACTCATTAAAACATGTGGGTGAAAAGCGTAAGTAAAGCTGCTGCAAAAATGCACGTAAAAACAAACACGCAACAAAATCATGCGCATTGCATGGGTCCTTTTTCTTACCATCTCTCTGGTTTTTGGTGCAGAAATAAAACTTCAAAAATGCAATGTGTTAATATACTTAAGAGGAGCCACAGCCACTCATGGTGGACTTGCAGCCTCTTCATTGTTAACATTGCTTTTGCAGTTTGGTTTACTCTGCTGAATTCTATGTTGGTGGTTTATCTCCCGGAAAAAAAATGATAGGTCACAGGAAATCCTAAGTGTTAGATCCTTCTTTTCTCGATGTCAGCTGTTGGTGGATAGTTGGGAGGCACCCATACAAATAAGACTGTCGTCTAATCCTCTAATCCCAGTGATATCATTGGGTTTAAACAAAGTTAGTCTAATGTTTGTGAAGGCCATAAGGATTGGCGATCAAATTTGAATAACCCCTTTAAATAAATGGTTCATTCAGGAATATCAAATTGTGGCCATGTCCTCAGTATTGGTGAGGGCCCAACGTTCACAGATGGTGGTTGTGCTCACAGCCCAACTCCGTGCAGGACGCTTGGCATTTGCCACAGAACACCAGGATTGACAAATTCGACACTCAGCACATGTGACATACATGACAGAGTCTGGAGACGCCATGGAGAGCGATCTGCTGCCTGCAACATCCTTCAGCATGACCGGTTTCGCAGTGGGTCAGTAATGGTGTGGGGTGGCATTTCTTTGGAGGGCCACACAGTGTTGGGCTGTGAGCACGACCCCCATCTGTGGACGTCGGGCACTCAGACCATCCTCATGGAGTCGGTTTCTAATCGTTTGTGTAGACACATGCACATTTGTGGCCTGCTGGAGGTCATTTTGCAGGGCTCTGGCAGTGCTCCTCCTGTTCCTCCTTGCACAAAGGCTGAGGTAGCGGTTCTGCTGCTGGGTTGTTGCCCTCATATGGCCCACTCTATGTCTCCTGGTGTACTGGCCTGTCTCCTGGTAGCACCTCCAGCCACTGGACACTACGCTGACAGACACAGCAAACCTTCTTGCCACAGCTCGCATTGATGTGCAATCCTGGATGAGCTGCACTACCTGAGCCACTTGTCTGGGTTGTAGAGTCTGTCTTATGCTACCATGAGTGTGAAAGCACAACCAATATTCAAAAGTGACCAAAACATCAGCCAGAAAGCATTGATACTGAGATGTGGTCTGTGGTCCCCACCTGCAGATCCACTCTTTTGTTGAGGGTGTCTTGATAATTGCCAATAATTTCCATCTGTTGTCTATTCCATTTGCACAACAGCAAGTGAAATTGATTGTCAATCATTGTTGCTACCTAAGTGGACAGTTTGATTTCACAGAAGTTTGATTTACTGGGAGTTATATTCTGTTGTTTAAGTGTTCCCTTTATTTTTTTGAGCAGTGTATATATATGTGTCTCAATGACATGTATATATATATATATATAGTATATGTATGTATTCTATGTGTCTATATCTATTCTTTCGCTTGTGTTTTAACCTGTCATTGGGCTCCATTCAGGGCCGGCTCCAGGTTTTTGAGGGCCCCGGGCGAAAAAGTCTCAGTTGCCTCCCCCTTTAACACATACCATGATTTATGCAGTGTGACATCCGTGGTGCCAGCCAAAAAGGGACTTGCATGTGATCCACACGGACATTTGCTCTGTGGCAAAACACATTCATGTGAACGAGGCTATTGATTAGTAGTGTATGTATGAAAGAAAGAACAGAGAAAGAGAAAGAAAGAACAGAGAGAGAGAACTGAAAGAGAGAAAGAAAGAACAGAGAGAAAGAGAGAAAGAAAGAAAGAGGGGAAAGAAAGAACAGAGAAAGAAAGGAAGAACAGAGAAAGAAAGAACAGAGAGAGAAAGAAAGAAAGATTAGAGACAGAAAGAGAAAGAAAAGAACAGAGAGAAAGAGAAAGAAAGAGGGGAAAGAAAGAACAGAGAGAGAGAGAAAGAAAGAGGGGAAAGAAAGAAAGAACAGTGAGAGAAAGAGGGGAAAGAAAGAACAGAGAGAAAGAAAAAAGAGAGAAAAAGAACAGAGAGAAAGACTGGACAGAAAAAAAGGACAGAAAGATAGAAAGAGGGGAAAAAAGAACAGAGAGGGAGAGAGAAATAAAGAGGGGAAAGAAAGAACGGAGAAAGAAAGATCAGAGAGAGAAAGAAAGAATGGACAGAAAAAAAGAACAGGGAGAGAGAAAGAAGGAGAGGAAAGAAAGAAAGAAGAAAGAGGTAGAGAGAAAAAGAAAGAGGGGAAAGAACAGAGAGAGAAAGAAAGAAAGATAGGAAAGAAAGAAAGAACAGAGAAAGTAAGAAAGAAAGAGGTGAAAGAAAGAATAGAGAGAGAGAGAGAAAGAAAGAGAAAGAAAAGAGAGAGAAAATAAGAGAGGATAGAAAGAACAGAGAGAGAAAGAAAGAGAGGATAGAAAGAACAGAGAGAGAAAGAAAAAGAGGAAAGAAAGATCAGAGAGAGAAGGATCAGAGAAAGAAAGAAAGGAGGGGAAAGAAAGATAGCAGCGAGCGAGAGAAAGAAAGAACAGAGAGAGAGAAAAAAATGTTTAGAGAGAAAGAGCAGAGAGAAAGAAAGAACAGAGAGAGAGAAAGAAACAGCGAAAGAAATAAAGATTCTATAAAAATACCATAGCAACCTGGCTCCCATTGTAGTGCCCACCTGAGCCTCCTGGTGCAGGATATATCATGATCCGCACACATGGCAGGCATCTCCGATTCCAAGGCGATCCCGCTGTCCGCGCTGTCAGAGGAGGACACGGTGATGGATCTGAAGCATTCCCTGAAGTGCCTCCATGGTTCCGTCACAATCTCCTCCCGTACTTACCTAATTTCTGGTCAGCTTCCAGCACGTCACTTCCGGTAGAACGTCATGTGCTAGTTTTAAAGTGCTTCTTGGGGCTACGCCGTGTACTCCTGTGTCAGCGGGAAAAGTAAGCTCACGGCTAGGGCAGTCAGTCTCTCTCTCAAAATCAGGACTGTCTCGCTGGATACGGGATGGTTGGGAGGTATGAATGCTCCCCACCATACACCTCGTACATGCACGGCTCCGCTTTGTATGCCTCGTACACACACGGCTCCGCTCCGTACACATTGTACACACGCGGCTTCACTCCATACACCCCGTACACACCCGGCTCTGCTCCGCTCCATAAACACATGGCTCAGCTCCGTACACACAGGGCTCCGTTCCATACACCTCATACAAACATGGCTCTGCTCCGTACACCTCATACACATCCGGCTCTGCTCCGTACACCTCGAACACATGCGTCTCTGCACAACTCATACACATGTGGCTCCGCTTCGCACATCTCATACAAACACGGCTCCGCTCCGTACACCTCGTACACATGCGGCTCCACACCGTACACCTCGTACACACATGGCTCCGCTCCGCACACCTCATACACACAAGGCTCTGCTCTGTACATCTCGGACACACATGGCTCCGCTCTGTACACCTCGTACACACATGGCTCCGTACCGTACACCTCGTACACACACGGCTCCGCTCTGTACACCTCGTACACACACGGCTCCGCTCTGTACACCTCGTACACACGGCTCCGCTCTGTACACCTCGTACACACACGGCTCCACTACGTACACCTTGTACACACACAGCTCTGCTACATCCACCCTGTAAACCCCTCCTGAACCCACACATAAACTTTACCTCATCCAGCACCATGACAACCAGCACAGCAGAGTCCTGCAGCCACAGAGGCCCCTGATCATGTGACCCCTGACTCCTCCCCTCCTGTGACCTCATCACAGGTCCTGTGCCGCACACAAGAGAACAGCCATAGTGATGACTCATTGCTGGCTGTGAGGGGCTGCGTGGATCCCTCAGGGAGGGCGAGGATGGGGTTGGGAGCCATGTATGGTATCCCAAACAGCGTGAGTGGGCCCCCAATCTCGCCAGGGCCCGGCATTTGCCCAGGTGCGACGGGTGCTGACGCCGGCCCTGGCTCCATTATATGTCCATTTTGCAAGCCAGCGAGAAAATCTCTGCATACGGATGCAATACGGATGTCGTACGGATATTTACATGCGCAAAAAAAAGGAGCCACACCTTGACAACAGATGACATATGGATCACTGTTCAGGGAACATTTCTGCATATTACGACCGTAAAATACGGTCTGTATTTTTATACGTTGTGTCTGTCTCCAGCCTAGCAAGAAGTACGTACATGTTCAAAATTGGCCGTTTTTGTGATAATTGGAAAACGTATGATAATTATATTTTATCCTTATTACATAATTTTTTTAAAACTTATTTTCACATCCCCTTACCATATTTATCAACTTTAAAATCTTTATCACAACCATCAGGTATGTTAATTTGATAACTTCCAAAAGCTAATTCATCGGCCAGGTGAAAGCTGAATTCAGCAAATCCTTGCTTTGTGGTCACATCCTGCCACTGTGCTATGCGGTGTTTATTTGGGTCCTGCAGAAAAGAGAGAAATTATTATTATTACTTATAAGCTGCTTAGAGTTTGGTAGAAAAGAACCAGATCAGATTAAACCTTCCAGTTGATCTTATCCTGTCGCACATTGCAATGAAAACTGAAAAAATATATAGAATTCTTCACTAAGTATTCTGAGACCATTTTCCCTCCTTTTCAACTGGCTACAGGATGATCGCTCCCTAATGTTTTGTCAGCCTTGGGAGACAAAGATTACTAAAGGGGTTGTCTAGGATTAGACTTCACACTTGAGCCCCAAGCCTGGACAACCCCTTTAAGCCTTTCCCAGTGAATAGAAAGAGATCTGATGTCCTTTTACCAAATCTTCCATGTAGAAGACTACTACTGTCCCATCATTGGCTAATGTGTCAATCACCGTCATGGTAACAGGCATCGCCCGATGGGACTTGTAGTCCCATCGGACGATCCTGCACAGACCCCCACAGCCTTCACAGACCTCCGGACAGTCGGTATAGACCACCGGCAGGCCAGCACAGCCCCCCAGCAGGCCGGTACAGACCCCCGCCGCCTGCACAGACCCCGGACAGTCGGCACAGACCACCGGCAGGCCGGTACAGACCCCCGGCAGGCCGGTACAGACCCCCGGACAGTCAGCACAGACCAGCAGCAGGCCTGCACAGCCCCCCGGCAGGCCGGTACAGACCCCCGGCAGTCCGCTCAGACCCCCGGATAGTCGGCACAGACCACCGGCAGGCCGGCACAGTCCCCCGGCAGGCCGGTACAGACCCCCGGCAGTCCGCGCAGACCCCCGGACAGTCTGTACAGACCACCGGCAGGCCGGCACAGCCCCCCGGCAGGCCGGTACAGACCCCCGCAGCCTGCACAGACCCCCGGACAGTCGGTACAGACCACCGGCAGGCCGGCACAGCCCCCCCCGGCAGGCCGGTACAGACCCCCGGCAGTCCGCACAGACCCCCGAGCAGTCAGCACAGACCCCCAGGCAGTCTGCACAGACCCCCGGGCAGTCGACATAGACCTCCCGAAAGGCCCGAACTGACGGCGCATCATGATGCGCACAGACCGCGCATCATGATGACGTCATTTCGGCAGCCAATCAGAGCCACAACAGTGGCTCTTTGCATTATGGGAACTTCTGATTCCAGTATCCGATATTGAAAAAATATCGGTACTCGGTATCGGAATTCCGATACAGCGAATATCGGCTGATACCCCGATATTTGCAGTATCGGAATGCTCAACACTAAGTATATATGTAGCATATATGTATGTTACATGCATGTAGTATATATGTAGTATGTATGTTGCATGTAGTATATATGTTGTATATATGCATGTTGCATGCATGTAGTATATATGTAGTATGCATGTAGTGTATATGTAGTATGCATGTTGCATGTAGTATATATGTATGTTGCATGCATGTAGTATATATTTAGTATGCATGTTGTATATATGTAATATGCATGTTGCATGTAGTATATATGTATGTTGCATGTAGTATATATGTAGTATGTATGTAGCATGTAGTATGTATGTAGTATGTATTTTTTTTTTGTACATTCAACACATTAGCCGGATGATGGGACTACTACTGTCCCATCATTGGCTAATGTGTCAATCACCGTCATGGTAGCAGGCATCGCCCGATGGGACTTGTCGGTACAGACCACCGGCAGGCCGGTACAGACCCCCGGCAGTCCGCACAGACCTCCGGAAGGACCGTACACCCCCCCCCCGAGAGGCTGTACAAGGACAGAAAAGGGTTTTTCTTATTCCGATACCGGAAGTCCCATAGACTTGAATGGGACTTCCGGTATCGGAATCGGCGATACCCGATACTTTTTTCGTATCGGGCCGATACCATCCGATCCGATATTTTAGGGTATCGGATGGTATCGCTCAACACTAGTAGTAAAATAATAATAATATCCGCAAATACATCCAATTAGAAATGTAGTATAGTTCTTCTGATTAGCCATGTCTCTTTCCTCATGTGCAGGGCATTGCAGGACCTTAGGTATCCATGGTTACAACCACTAGCAACTAGCTAATTGTCACTATATTAGTTGCTATAATCATGGCTACCTAAGGTCCTGCAATGCCTGCACATGAGGAAAAAGACATTGTGAAACAGAAAAACTATACTACATTTCTAATTGGAGTTATTTGCAAATTTTATTATTATTATTATTATTATTATTACTACACCTACTACATACTGGGATAGGATATTGGAGATGGGAGTATCCCTTTAAGTCCAAGTGGATGTTTTAACTGGAGGCGTATATTTCTTCTCCCTGTAATAGTTGGTGTAACGCCCCTCTTAAATTTAGCAAAAGTTAACTGATTAGGTGCCAAATACGTTGATTGTTATGGAAAGGTGAAATAAAAAAAAGATGTTTTATTGAGCTCTGCAGCCACTATTACATTGTTTGTCCAGTTCATCATGAAAAATTGAGGTGAAAGGTTCTCTAAAAGGCCCAGTTCATAATCAGCAGGGTTTTTTTGTCATTTTTTTCTCACTTTTTACTTGTGTGGTTTTTGTTGATTTTTTTTGTGACAAAGAATAATCTTTATTTATATAGCGCCAACATATTCCGCAGCGCTTTACAGTTTAACAGTTTCAAAACACGTCATAAGTAACAAGTTTACCAATACAATAATTAAAGCAAAATAAGCTGCCCCTGCTCGTGAGAGCTTACAATCTACAATAAGGTGGGGGAGATAGAAAGTACAGGTGTGTATTTACAATGCTGCATTTACAATGATGGTCCAGCCATCTTGGGGGAGTGAGGGATGCATGTAGATAGTGAATGGGCTACACACGCACACTTACACATAGAATGATTTTGATTAGTGAACGTGATAAAACTATGCAAATTGTGGATAATCCTAATTTCTTGGGGTAGAGCATTCCAGAGGATTGCGCATCACGGGAGAAGTCTTGGACTCGGGAGTGGGAGGTACGGATTAGTGCAGAGGTTAGTCGCAAGTCGTTTACAGAGCGCAGCAGTCGGTTAGGCTGATTGACAGAAATGAGGGAGAAGATGTAGGGGGGTGCTGCACTGTGGAGAGCTTTGTGGGTGAGAACAAGTACTTTGAATTGGACCCTATAATGAATCGGCAGCCAGTGTAAGGACTGGCGAAGAGCGGACGCGTCCGAGTACCAAATAGCCAGATAGATTACCCTGTCTGCCGCATTAAGAATGGACTGGAGAGGTGATAGTCAAGTAACGGGGAGGCCAATTAATAGAGCGTTGCAGTAATCCAGGAGGGAGTGGATCAATGCTACAGTGAGGGTTTTTGTTGTTTCCATGGTGAGAAAAGGGCGGATTCTAGAGATGTTCTTTAGGTGTAAGTGGCAAGAGAAGAGATTGTATACGGGATGTGAAGGAGAGATTGGTGTCAAACATAACACCCAGACAGCGCACCTGCTGCTGGGGTGTTATTATAGTGCCACCCACAGAGAGGGAAATGTCAGATTTATGGAGGTTAGTAGACGGCAGGAGCAGAAGAAGTTCAGTTCTGGAGAGGTTGAGTTTCAGATAGATAGCGGACAGACAGTCACTGGCATTCTGTAGTACAGCGGGGGTAAGGTCGGGAATGACATGTATAGTTGTGTGTCATCAGCATAAAGATGGTACTGAAAGCAAAATCTGCTGATGGCCTGTCCAATTGGTGCCGTGTAGAGAGAGAAGAGAAGGGGCAAATTCATCAAAGTGACGGAATTAACGAAATCCAAAGACCCATATTGCATTTCTTATTGTCTTTAACTGGCTAAGTAACTTTTTCGTTAGAAAAGTTGCACATTTGGCAAAATGTCACACAAATTTGTCAAAGTAACTCACTCAGGGAGGGATGACTGGAGTAGAATTAAGCAGTGTTGCGCCAAATTATTAGCGACATAATTGCCCTGCTGGTCTGAACTGTGCACTCTTCGAACCTGCATCAGTATCAGAGGAGCGCAGGGACGCTGAAGCTAATCGGAATGTGCGCTCTAGTGATCCGTCCACGGGTACATCAGTGCTTACAGGGCTAAGGCTGGTTTCACACTTGCGTTTTTTTGTGCTGGTTTTTAGCGCAAAAAAAAAGCATGCGTTTTCTTCCCTATACTTTAACATGGGTGCGCATAGGTGCGCATACACATGCGTTTTTTTGCAGTGTGCGCTCAGGAGCACAAAATGCATCCTGTTGCATTTTTTGTGCGCCCGACTTGCCAACCAAAAAACACATGCGCACGCAATGCGGTTTTTTTTACAGCAAAACACCCATTATAGTCTATGGGTGCGCATAAATGCACCAAAACCCGCAAAAAAACGCACACAAACACATGATGCGTTTTTTCATGCATTTGTGTGCTCAAAAAACGCGCAGGAATAAAACGCATGTGTGAAAGTAGCCTTAAAACTGGTCTTATTCTCACTAGTCCAAAGAGTTTTGCAAGAAAATTCACGATACAGAAATATATATATATATATATCTAGTTCTGGGAATATATGCGTTATATACTTACTTTTATTTCAACCATACGAAGCTAAGAAAAGAAAAAAGTATATTATTATACACGTAAAATACAAATAGTAAAAAAGATGAATATTGTAACATGTCATGTATAACATTTATTTGTTTATTAAAATTTCAAGCAAACCCCTTACAGTCGGGGGCGGGAGACAGGAAGGAGTAACACGTTACTGTAGGAACAGACAACACATGTTTTGTAGTCTGTAACTATGGAGATACAAAGGTCTGCATGGCAGCTAGAGGCACAAAGCATTAGAATTTTACCAAATGTCTTTTATTGTTGCATCACAGCAATGAAACTTTGGTGCAAACAGCCTTTATGTGAAAAATATAATGATACACAGCAAAGGAACAACAAGGTTTACCGTACAGGCCTCCAGACAATGCACTATCAGGGTGCAGTGGACCCACATAATTAGGATGGCAACACAGGTGCAAAAATACCAACAAAATAACCTGCTCACATCCTACCAATATATGGAGGGGGCGGTTATCTGGTATATAGATGCACAAGAAACTTGTGTTTGAAACCAAATGGGCCCAGCTGCACCCTGAAAAAAAGTGCAAAGAAAACACATTTAAAAAAATGTGGAGTATTAGCTGATATTTTGGCCAAAATACGTGAGCCCGTAACCTGCGTCAAAGATCTCCACGTTTACGGGTAGCTAACACTAATATATACTAATACAGCAAAGCACAGAAAGAGGAAAAAATCCTCCAATAATGATACACAGCAAAGGAACAACAAGGTTTACCCGTACAGGCCTCCAGACAATGCACTATCAGGGTGCAGTGGACCCATATAATTAGGATGGCAACACAGGTGCAAAAATACCAACAAAAATACCAACTTTTTTTCAGGGTGCAGCTGGGCCCATTTGGTTTCAAACACAAGTTTCTTGTGCATCTATATGCCAGATAACCGCCCCCTCCATATATTGGTAGGATGTGAGCAGGTTATTTTGTTGGTATTTTTGCACCTGTGTTGCCATCCTAATTATATGGGTCCACTGCACCCTGATAGTGCATTGTCTGGAGGCCTGTACGGGTAAACCTTGTTGTTCCTTTGCTGTGTATCATTATTGGAGGATTTTTTCCTCTTTCTGTGCTTTTCTGTATTAGAAAAATATAATGGGTAGATGATTCACGTGTGGTGAAAGGAAAAGTTGAAGGATTTTTCTCTACTGGACCACATCAGCATAATCAGTTCTGAGCCCCAACGGTAAGCGACCGGCAACGCAGACGCTGATAACAGCTGATTAGTGGGAATACCGAGTGTCGGACCCCAACTGATCAGACATTGATGACCTATCCTAAGGATACAGCCAAACAGTAGTAGGCAACCTCTTTAAGATGTTATCCATAGCAACAAATCAGAGGTTTTTTTGCATAGTATTTATGTATTTCTTGTCCATGTTTTATAGAGAGAGCCACAATAGATGATGTGAAATAAAAAGCACTATTTCTAATACTATTCCTAGAATAAAATCTGAATAGGTAGAAATGATTCTAGATTAGTAATGATTATGAATCATAATGGGAGAATGGAGAACATATATTGTAATAGGAGATGACAACTGGTGCTCATAAAATGTTATGGAGAGGGGACAGAGCTTCTAGGGAACACATCGCATCATCTTGCAGAGAACTGCAGGGGGCCCCCGGGAAGGAACTGAGACACCAACTTTACTGTGAGTGTTAACCACATGTGCGCACATGTTTAGGGCTTAGGATAGGCTGCATTAGACAGAGCACGGTAGCCGTGCGGCTGGTGTAGCAGGGGACAGTTAGGCTATAGATAGAGTAGCAGCATACTGTACTTTATTGCGTTGTTTTGCCTTTTGAAAAATACACTGATCTGTAATATTTGGTGCACTGGGCCATTTGCTGGTCCAGCTAGAGAATATCACTTTTGTAAATTGTTTTATGTCATTGCATACCCCTGTTTACACCTTCCTATCACTGCATTCCTTGCCTGTAAATAAATTAACCCTTTGTTGTTTGCACCTCATCATGTGCACCGTAGTCTCACTGCATTGTGGTGGTCCCTCGGACATCGCTTCAAGTGGCGATGCGAGCAGGGTTACTGTCACCAAGATTCAGGCAGCAGGCAGCAACGACGGGAGTGCTAATGTTAGTGGGGATGCTGTGGGCATTGGTGGAACCCCTGCAAGGACACTCCCTATGGGCACCATATTTAGTGTGCTTCCAAAATTTGACGGCAATAATGTGCCCCTGTCTGATTGGGTGTCCCGACTGCAAAGCACCCTGAAGATTTATAACATCAGCACAGTTCTTGAAGTGGACATTGCTTTGACTGCCTTGGAGTGAGAGGCCCTTAAAAACATCTGTTTACAGCCGGAACTCACCTGTAGTACCCTGAAGGAGCTAGTGAAATTCCTGGAAGAGATATGGGGTGGGGTGCACCTTACGAAGACTGGAAAGCATGTATTTGGAAGTCGCCTTGCTACACTTGTAAGGAGAGCTTTAAACTAGAACAACATGGGAAGGGAAGCAAAAGACCAGAAAAAGCCATACACCTGACAAATGCTATTGAGAACTCTGCTATTAGAAGTGGAAAGGAAGATCAAAGACGAAAGAATCTAATTAATAAAAATATTGGAGAAAGAGAAACCAATCACAAACTAAAATGTTTCTATACTAATGCACAAAGCATGGGCAACAAACAAGGAGAATTGGAACTACTAACACAGGAAAAGAAATATGATGTAATTGGAATCACTGAAACTTGGTGGGACAATACACATGATTGGAATACAAGACTAGAAGGATACAACTTATTTGCAAGAAACAGACTTGATAAACGAGGAGGGGGTGTCTCATTGTATGTTCGAAACGCGTATATCTGCACAGAGATTGAAGCTTCAGAGCCTGGGAGTTCTGTGGAAACTGTTTGGGTAAGAATACAAGGACAGAACAATGGAAAGGACACCATTGTAGGCATTTACTACAGGCCGCCTGTGCAAGCCGAAGATATAGATGAACTCTTTATGCATCAGATGGCCAAGTTTTCCAAAAAATATGACATAGTTGTCATGGGAGATTTCAACTATCCAGACATTTGTTGGGAATCTCTCTCAGGCAAAACTAACAGGTCAAGGAAATTCTTATCCTCTCTTGCTGACAACTTTATCTTCCAAAAGGTAGGGGAGAAAACAAGGGGAACTGCTACCTTGGATCTAATCCTTATAAACAGGGAGGAAATGGTTGAGGAGGTAAAAGTGGCTGGGACCCTAGGAGGTAGCGACCATGCTATTTTAGAATTTTGGATAACTAGAGGTGGAAGACCTGTGAAGACTCAGACGTCAAGGTTAGATTTCAGAAAGGCAGATTTTAAGGGATTCAGAAAGAGAATTGGAGGGATCCAATGGCTGGATATCCTTAAAGACAAAAATGTCCAGGAAGGATGGGAAATCTTGAAAAATGAAATTCTCAAAGCACAGTTGTTAACAATTCCGAAAAGAGGGAAGAATAGGAAGCATTTAAGGAAACCAGGATGGATGAACACAGAACTTAAGCACATGCTAAAAAGGAAGAAAAAAATGTTTATAAAATGGAAAGAGGGAGGCATATCTAAAGAAGAATATAATGCTGTCTGCAGAACCTGCAGGGCACAAATCAGATTATCTAAAGCTGAAAATGAACTGAGGCTTGCAAGAGATGTCAAAAGCAATAATAAAGGATTTTGGGGATATGTCAAAAGTAAAAGAAAAGTCAAAGATGCTATAGGATTTTTACAGGATGAAAATGATGAAATGGTAAGACAGGATGTTGAGAAGGCTGAACTTTTAAATTCCTATTTTGCATCTGTTTTCTCTCAGAAAGGAAATGCAACATCAACTGTTATTCACTGTCCTATTAAGGGAATAGAAGAATCCAGGATATCTATAAACAGAAAGATAGTGAGGAAACACTTAGCTAACCTAAATGAATTCAAGTCTCCAGGTCCAGATGAATTACACCCCAGAGTACTGAAGGAGATAGCAGAAGAAATTTTTGAACCCCTCTCCATAATCTTTGAAAATTCTTGGAGAACAGGAGAAGTGCCAGAAGACTGGAGAAGAGCAAATGTTGTTCCTATCTTCAAAAAGGGGAAGAAGGTGGACCCAGGCAACTATAGGCCGGTGAGTCTGACTTCTATACCAGGAAAGATCTTTGAACAAATTATTAAACAACATGTATGTCAATACCTGGATAAGAATGAAGTGATTAAACAGAGTCAGCATGGGTTTCTAACTAATAAGTCATGTCAGACTAACTTAATTTCCTTCTATGACGGTATCACTGATTGGGTGGATCAAGGAAATGCTGTAGATATAGTATATCTTGACTTCAGCAAAGCATTTGACAAAGTCTCTCATACAATCCTTATTGAAAAAATGACTAAGTATGGAATGGACAAGGCAACTGTTAGGTGGATTCATAACTGGCTTAGTGATCGGACCCAAAGAGTGGTCGTAAATGGCTGCACATCCAGTTGGAAGAATGTCTCAAGTGGGGTACCACAGGGCTCTGTCCTGGGCCCTGTATTGTTCAACATCTTTATCAACGATTTAGATGAAGGAATTGAGGGTAAACTGATTAAATTTGCTGATGACACAAAGCTAGGAGGGATAGCTAATACTAGAGAAGAGAGAGAGAGGATTCAAAAAGATTTAAATAAACTGGAGAAGTGGGCAGCAACTAACAGAATGGTTTTTAACAGGGAGAAATGCAAAGTACTACATCTGGGCAATAAAAATGAAAAAAGCATATATAGAATGGGAGGAATAGGGCTAAGTGACAGCACATGTGAAAAAGACTTGGGTATACTAATAGATCACAGACTGAATATGAGTCAACAGTGTGATGCAGCAGCAAAAAAGGCAAATGCAATTCTAGGATGTATTAACAGAAGCATACAGTCTAGATCACGTGAAGTCATTATTTCCCTCTACTCCTCTTTGGTCAGACCTCATCTGGAATATTGTGTCCAGTTTTGGGCACCACATTTTAAAAAAGACATCAACAAACTGGAGCAAGTTCAGAAAAGAGCGACCAGAATGGTGACCGGTCTGCAAACCCTGTCTTATGAGGAAAGGTTGCAGGATTTGGGAATGTTTAGTTTCCAAAAGAGAAGACTGAGAGGAGACTTAATAGCTGTCTACAAATATCTAAAGGGCTGTCACATTGTAGAAGGATCAACTTTATTCTCATTTGCACAAGGAAAGACTAGAAGCAATGGGATGAAACTGAATGGGAAGAGACATAGATTAGATATTAGAAAAAACTTTTTGACAGTTAGAGGATCAATGAGTGGAACAGGCTGCCACGAGAAGTGGTGAGTTCTCCTTCAATGGAAGTCTTCAAACAGAGGCTGGACAGACATCTGACTGGGATGATTTAGCGAATCCTGCTTTGAGCAGGGGGTTGGACCAGATGGCCCAGGAGGTCCCTTCCAATTCTATGATTCTATGATTCTATGATTCTATGATTCTACAGCGAGACTGCTAGCGCGGGACACCTCCGCGCCAAATTTTTCTCTAGACTGCAGCAGGAAGAAGAAGGGATCTCCCCGTATGCGACAGCACTGCAAGAAGTGTTGGCAGAAGTGCAAAGGAAAGAGATGGATGGGCTTGGTGGCGTAGGCCCCACAAACCGGATAATCCAGGAACAAATTAATTCTGGGACTGCATAGCACATCCATGAGGAGAGCACTGTCAGAAAGGGTCTGTGTAGATCCGACTCTTTCATTCTGTCAAATCCTGGCAGAAGCAGTGGCCAGAAGCAAGGAAGAAACTTACGTGTCTGGTGTGATGCGTGTCCAGGGTGCCAATACCAGAGGAGACCCAAATCATCAGGAGGCGCTGGCCCAGGTAGTGCACGACTTGCAGCGGTCTCGTATCAGTATGCAAGACAAATTAACCCGGATGGAGCAAAGAAGGGGAGAACAACAGTCTGACTCAATGAACTCATATAACCATGCTTCGGCCCAACCTTTAAGGGGTCAGTGGGTGCAAGCCCCCCCGGCAGGCATCAGAGGCACGAAGACAGGCTCGGGGTGCCCCTCGGTGAAGAGGAGGCATCCAATGCTGGGAATATGGAAGACAAGGGCACCTTGCCAGGGACTGCTTGAATTATGCTCAAAGCCAGCAACAGCCGCCGTTAAGCTACCAACCCCCACTGTAACGCGGCACTCTGTGGGGGAAGCAAGAAGAGAGGCCGCTCCTCATCATAATGAACTTGATTGCTGGGAGTCCCATCCTGCGTGCTGAATTTAAGGGAGTTCCAGTGGATTGCTTGATAGATACCGGTTCACAAGTGACAACGATGCCAGAATCATATTTTCCAACAGCATTTTCAGGCCCTGGCTAAGCCAGAGAAGGAGATATTGATCCAGTTGTTTGCTGCCAATCAACAGCCGATACCGGTCACAGGGGTCGTGTGGATGAATATTCGAATCTGTGGGCAAGAAGTAGGAAAGAAAGGGATCCTGCTAGTCCCTGAGCCCATTAAAGAAGATGTGCCTGTAGTAATGGGGATGAATATCCTACGAGAACTCAATCAGATAATGTTCACCAAACGGGGACCCAGTTATTGGAAGAAGGCTGCCACACACAAGTCTACTCAAGAAGCCCTTCAGCGATTGATCCGCATCTGTGGGATGCAGAAGAGTGTGCCGTCTTATCAGGCGGTAGGAGTCATCAGGGCCCCTGGGAAGGAGTCTGTAATCCTGCCTCCAGAACAAGAAAGTATATTACACCTTCCAGTGGGGACTCATCGCAACCTTAACGGGCTGGAGGTGATAGTTCAGCCTGTGGTAGGCGGAGGAGCGGACCAAGAAGGCATGATAGCTCAAATGATAGCTGTGGTCCAGCGAGGACACGTCCTCATAAGAGCTTTGAACGTGGGCCCCGGGGAAGTCACCTTGCCACGGGGGGACAGATCTGGCCCGGGTGTACCTACACAAGGGCAAAGTGGTGAGTCAGAAAGAAATGTCTTTATTGCCGATCAAAGGTGCGGGGTGGACCCTGGCAGTCGCTGCAGGGCCTGAAGAGAAGCCATCCCCATAGTGGAATGGCCGGATCATCCTTGATCAAATGGAAGGGGATGTGAAGGCTCTTGGCCCTGAGCGTGTGCGGGCGATAGAAGCTATGCTGTGGGAAAATCAGGGTTCATTCAACCATTACACCGAAGATTTTGGCTGTACGGAAGCGATCACACACAAGATACCGACCGGGGGCGCTCGTCCAACTCATGAATGATACCGGCAAATCACACCCAAGATGTACCAAGAGGTATAGACATTACTGAGGCAGATGCTGGATTCAGGAGTAGTGCAGAGTAGTCAGAGCCCTTGAGCGGCCCCGGTGGTGCTTGTCAAGAGGAAGGATGGGACCATCCGCTTCTGTGTAGATTACAGGAAACTCAATGCCTGCATTGTGCGAGACTCATATCCATTACCCCGCATCGAGGAATCCTTGACAGCATTGGGGAAAGCCAAGTACTTCTCCACCTTGGACCTAGCAAGCGGATACTGGCAAGTGGCCGTGGCCGAGAAAGACAAGGAAAAAACTGCCTACATCCTCCCTATGGGATTGTTCGAGTTTAACAGGATGCCCTTCGGACTCTCCAATGCTCCGGGCACGTTTCAATGGCTGATGGAAAAGTGTTTGAGAGACTTAAACTTTGAGGCTACCCTGATCTACCTGGATGGCATCATTGTGTTCTCTGCCTCGTTTGAAGACCATCTT
This sequence comes from Dendrobates tinctorius, assembly GCF_039654945.1. Classification (NCBI taxonomy): domain Eukaryota; kingdom Metazoa; phylum Chordata; class Amphibia; order Anura; family Dendrobatidae; genus Dendrobates; species Dendrobates tinctorius. The sequence goes on along the minus strand of NW_027361814.1, from coordinate 15,526,279 downwards.
GCCCGGCTTGGACAGGTACTCGGAAGACTGCGGGCTCATAACCTGTAGGTGAAGCCCAAGAAGTGCCACCTCTTCAAGACAGAGATCGAGTACCTGGCCACATAGTGTCACAAGACGGAGATCTGCCATCAACAGAAAAAGTGGCTGTTCTCCAGAAGTGGCCAGTTCCTCGAACCGTGCGGGAACTCTAGGCCTTCCTTGGACTCGCTGGGTACTACCGACGGTTTGTCAAAGATTTTGCAAAGGTGGCGGGTCCTCTGAATGAACTGCTGAGAGGGACCGCCGGAGTGCCGAAGACCCAGTGCATCCCCTGGGACCAGAGGCGAAATGAGGCCTTCCAGGCTATAAAGAGTGCTCTTACTTCAGACCCGATTTTGGCCTATGCAGATTTCGATTAACCATTCCTGTTGTACACAGATGGTAGCCTTCATGGACTCAGTGCAGTACTTTCCCAAGTACAGGATGGACAAGAGAGAGTCATCGGGTGTGCCAGTAGGTCCCTGTGAGACAGCAAAAGAAACCCCCACAATTACAGCTCTTTCCGGTTAGAACTCCTGGCCCTGGTGTGAGCCATGACAGAAGTTTGTGGGCTTCCTGGCAGGGACTACGATTGAAGTTCGAATGGACAATAATCCCCTGGCCCACTTTGAGAATGCTAAATTGGGGGCCCTAGAACAACGGTGGGTGGCTCGCCTGGCCAACTTTGACTTTACCATTCGTTTTCGCCCTGCTACTGAAAATGCAAATGCCGATGGCCTGTAACGAGTGACGGTGCAAACTCCAGTGGGGGATCTCGATGAAAAACTCGAAGAGGAAGAAACCCCAGACTTGTGTAATTTCAAGACCCCAGTGGTTACAGTCCAGTCAAGTAGGGAGGCCTGCACACTACCCCGATTTTTGGGGAGAACCAATGAAGAGTGGGGAAATGTTCAAGATGAAGACGGAGGGCTGAGACAGATGAAATGCTGGGTAGCGCAGAAGCGGAAGCCAGGCAAACAAGAGCGAGATAGTCTGGACGCTGAGATGAAGAGTTTCTTACACCAGTGGGATAGGCTGGAGGTGCGAGAATCAGTGTTATATCACAAGAGGCAACAGCCGAAAGATCCTGAAGTAAGGTGGCAGGTGGTCATACTAGGAGGAATGGTCCAAGAAGTGGCTAAAGATGCACTCGAATTTGGAGCCCACTTCGGGTTCACAAGGACCTACCAGTAGTGTTGAGCATTCTGATACTGCAAATATCGGGTATCGGCCGATATTCGCTGTATCGGCATTCCGATACCGAGATTTTTTCAATATCGGATATCGGAAGTTCCCATAATGCAAAGAGCCACTGCTGTGGCTCTGATTGGCTGCCGAAATGACGTCATCATGATGCGCGGTCTGTGCGCATCATGATGCTCTGTCAGTTCGGGCATTCCGGGGGGTCTGTACCGGCCTGCCCGGGTGTCTGTGCCGGCCTGCCCTGGTGTCTGTGCTGGCCTGCCCGGGTGTCTGTGCCGGCCTGCCCGGGGGTCTGTGTCGGCCTGCCCGGGGGTCTGTACCGGCCTGCCTGGGGGTCTGTACGGCCTGCCGGGGGTTTGTGCCGACTGCCCGGGGGTCTGTACCAGCCTGCCAGGGGGCTGTGCCGGCCTGCCGGTGGTCTGTGCCGACTGTCCGGGGGTCTGTGCAGGCTGCGGGGGTCTGTGCAGGCATCGTCCGATGGGACTACAAGTCCCATCGGGCGATGCCTGCTACCATGATGGTGATTGACACATTAGCCAATGATGGGACAGTAGTAGTCCCATCATCCGGCCTATGTGTTGAATGTAAAAAAAAATACATACTGCATGCTACATACATACTACATACATGCTACATGCATACTACATGCATGCAACATACATACATATATACTACATGCATGCAACATGCATACTACATATATACTACATGCATGCAACATACATATATAGTACAGGCAACATGCATACTACATATATACTACATGCATGCAACATACATACTACATATATACCACATATATACTACATGCATACTACATATATACCACATGCATGCAACATACATATATACTACATGCAACATACACACTACATATATACTACACGCATGCAACATACATACATACAACATATATACTACATGCAACATGCATACTACATATATACTACATGCATGCAACATACATACTACATATATACCACATGCATGCAACATGCATACTGCATATATACTACATGCATGCAGCATACATATATACCACATGCATGCAACATGTATACTACATATATACTACATATATACTACATGCATGCAACATACATACAACATAAATACTACATGCATGCAACATGTATACTACATATATACTACATGCAACATACACACTACATATATACTACACGCATGCAACATACATACATACAACATATATACTACATGCAACATGCATACTACATATATACTACATGCATGCAACATACATACTACATATATACCACATGCATGCAACATGCATACTGCATATATACTACATGCATGCAGCATACATATATACCACATGCATGCAACATGTATACTACATATATACTACATATATACTACATGCATGCAACATACATACAACATAAATACTACATGCATGCAACATGTATACTACATATATACTACATGCATGCAACATACATACATACTACATATATACCACATATATACTACATATATACCACATGCATGCAACATACATATATACAACATATATACTACATGCAACATACATACTACATATACTACATGCATGCAACATACATACAACATATATACTACATGCATGCAACATGCATACTACATATATACTACATGCATGCAGCATACATATATACTACATGCAACATGCATACTACATATATACTACATGCATGCAACATACATCCATACTACATATGTACTACATGCATGCAACATACATACAACATATATACTACATGCATGCAACATGCATACTACATATATACTACATGCATGCAACATACATATATAGTACATGCAACATGCATACTACATATATACTACATGCATGCAACATACATACATACTACATATATACCACATATATACTACGTGCATACTACATATATACCACATTCATGCAACATACATATATACCACATGCATGCAACATACATATATACAACATATATACTACATGCAACATAGATACTACATATAAACTACATGCATGCAACATGCATACTACATATGTACTACATGCATGCAACATACATATACAGTGGGGAAAAAAAGTATTTAGTCAGTCAGCAATAGTGCAAGTTCCACCACTTAAAAAGATGAGAGGCGTCTGTAATTTACATCATAGGTAGACCTCAACTATGGGAGAGAAACTGAGAAAAAAAAATCCAGAAAATCACATTGTCTGTTTTTTTTTCATTTTATTTGCATATTATGGTGGAAAATAAGTATTTGGTCAGAAACAAAATTTCATCTCAATACTTTGTGATATATCCTTTGTTGGCAATGACAGAGGTCAAACGTTTTCTGTACGTCTTCACAAGGTTGCCACACACTGTTGTTGGTATGTTGGCCCATTCCTCCATGCAGATCTCCTCTAGAGCAGTGATGTTTTTGGCTTTTCGCTTGGCAACACGGACTTTCAACTCCCTCCAAAGGTTTTCTATAGGGTTGAGATCTGGAGACTGGCTAGGCCACTGCAGGACCTTGAAATGCTTCTTACGAAGCCACTCCTTCGTTGCCCTGGCAGTGTGCTTTGGATCATTGTCGTGTTGAAAGACCCAGCCACGTTTCATATTCAATGCCCTTGCTGATGGAAGGAGGTTTGCACTCAAAATCTCACGATACATGGCCCCATTCATTCTTTCATGTACCCGGATCAGTTGTCCTGGCCCCTTTGCAGAGAAACAGCCCCAAAGCATGATGTTTCCACCACCATGCTTTACAGTAGGTATGGTGTTTGATGGATGCAACTCAGTATACTTTTTCCTCCAAACACAAGTTGTGTTTCTACCAAACAGTTCCAGTTTGGTTTCATCAGACCATAGGACATTCTCCCAAAACTCCTCTGGATCATCCAAATGCTCTCTAGCAAACTTCAGACGGGCCCGGACATGTACAGGCTTAAGCAGTGGGACACGTCTGGCACTGCAGGATCTGAGTCCATGGTGGCGTAGTGTGTTACTTATGGTAGGCCTTGTTACATTGGTCCCAGCTCTCTGCAGTTCATTCACTAGGTTCCCCCGCGTGGTTCTGGGATTTTTGCTCACCGTTCTTGTGATCATTCTGACCTCACGGGGTGGGATTTTGCGTGGAGCACCAGATCGAGGGAGATTATCAGTGGTCTTGTATGTCTTCCATTTTCTAATTATTGCTCCCACAGTTGATTTCTTCACTCCAAGCTGGTTGGCTATTGCAGATTCAGTCTTCCCAGCCTGGTGCAGGGCTACAATTTTGTTTGTGGTGTCCTTTGACAGCTCTTTGGTCTTCACCATAGTGGAGTTTGGAGTCAGACTGTTTGGGGGTGTGCACAGGTGTCTTTTTATACTGATAACAAGTTTAAACAGGTGCCATTACTACAGGTAATGAGTGGAGGAAAGAGGAGACTCTTAAAGAAGAAGTTACAGGTCTGTGAGAGCCAGAAATCTTGATTGCTTGTTTCTGACCAAATACTTATTTTCCACCATAATATGCAAATAAAATGAAAAAAAACAGACAATGTGATTTTCTGGATTTTTTTTTCTCAGTTTGTCTCCCATAGTTGAGGTCTACCTATGATGTAAATTACAGACGCCTCTCATCTTTTTAAGTGGTGGAACTTGCACTATTGCTGACTGACTAAATACTTTTTTGCCCCACTGTATACTACATGCAACATGCATACTACATATATACTACATGCATGCAACATGCATACTACATATATACTACATGCAACATACATACTACATGCATGCAACATACATACTACATATATACCACATGCATGCAACATGCATACTACATATATACCACATATATACTACATGCATGCAACATACATACAACATATATACTACATGCATACTACATATATACTACATGCATGCAGCATATATATACTACATGCAACATGCATGCAACATACATACATGCTACATATATGCCACATGCATGCAATATGCAAACTATATCCACATATATACTACATGCATATTACTTATATACCACATGCATGTAACATACATATATACAATATATACTACATGCAACATACATATTACATATATACTACATGCATGCAACATACATACTACATATATACTACATGCATACTACATATATACTACATGTATGCAACATACATATATACTACATGCAACATGCATACTACATATATACTACATGCATGTAACATACATACTACATATATACCACATGCATGCAACATACATACATACTACATATATACCACATGCATGCAACATGCATACTACATATATACCACATATATACTACATGCATGCAACATACATATATACTACATGTATACTACATGCAACATACATACTACATGCATGCAACATACATACATACTACATATATACCACATGCATGCAACATGCATACTACATATATACCACATATATACTACATGCATGCAGCATGCATACTACATGCATGCAACATACATATATACTACATGCAACATACATACTACATATATATCACATGCATGCAACATGCATACTACATATATACTACATGCATGCAACATACATATATATTACATGCATGCAACATACATATTACATATATACCACATGCATGCAACATGCATACTACATATATACTACATGCATGCAGCATACATATATACTACATACAATACATTCATACAATACATACATATAGACATACAGTACATATAACATAGAGTACTTACTCAACATCACTTGTCACTTTGATCTCCGAAGCCATTGCCATCTTTGGAATAAATATTAAAACAACAAACAAGCCATATACTCCCTGATCCGCAGAAGTCCATGAGTGTCCCACGAAGATCTTGCGTGGAGAACAGCAGCATCAGCTGATGCTACCGTTCTCTACGGGCTCCAGGAATCCAGTGTCAGGAGGTAGGTATCCTTCCGCACTGTATTCCTCCGCCACTGTAAAAAAAAAGTCCCTAGTCTCACTTTATGGCAAAAGATGCGTGGGAAATTTCTCACACAGCAATGCCATAAAGTGAGACTAGGGACTTTTTTTTACAGTGGCGGAGGAATACAGTGCGGAAGGATACCTACCTCCAGACACTGGATTCCTGGAGCCCCTAGAGAATGGTAGCATCAGCTGATGCTGCTGTTCTCCACGCAAGATCGTCGTGGGACACTCGTGGACTTCTGCGGATCAGAGAGTATATCAGTTGTTTGTTATTTTAATATTTATTCCAAAGATGACAATGGCTTCGGGGATCAAAGTGACAAGTGATGGTGAGTATGTACTCTGTTATATGTACTGTATGTCTATATGTATGTATTGTATGAATGTATTGCATGCAGCATACATATATACTACATACATAGATATATATGTAGTATGCATGTTGCATGCATGTGGTATATATGTAGTATGTATGTATGTTGCATGCATGTAGTATATATGTAGTATGTATGTAGCATGTATGTAGTATGTATGTTGCATGTAGTATATATGTATGTTGCATGCATGTAGTATATATGTAGTATGCATGTTGCATGCATGTAGTATATATGTTGTATATATGTATGTTGCATGCATGTGGTATATATGTAGTATGTATGTATGTTGCATGCATGTAGTGTGTATATATATGTATGTAGTATATGTATGTTGCATGCATGTAGTATATATGTAGCATGCATGTATGTAGTATATATGTTGTATATATGTATGTTGCATGCATGTGGTATATATGTTGCATGTAGTATATATGTAGTATATATGTATGTTGCATGCATGTAGTATATACACTCACTGGCCACTTTATTAGGTACACCATGCTAGTAACGGGTTGGACCCCCTTTTGCCTTCAGAACTGCCTCAATTCTTCGTGGCAGAGATTCAACAAGGTGCTGGAAGCATTCCTCAGAGATTTTGGACCATATTGACATGATGGCATCACACAGTTGGCGCAGATTTGTCGGCTGCACATCCCTGATGCGAATCTCCCGTTCCACCACATCCCAAAGATGCTCTATTGGATTGAGATCTGGTGACTGAGGAGGCCATTTGAGTACAGTAAACTCATTGTCATGTTCAAGAAACCAATCTGAGATGATTCGAGCTTTATGACATGACGCATTATCCTGCTGAAAGTAGCCATCAGATGTTGGGTACATTGTGGTCATAAAGGGATGGACATGGTCAGCAACAATACTCAGGTAGGCTGTGGCGTTGTAACGATGCTCAATTGGTACCAAGGGGCCCAAAGAGTGCCCAGAAAAAATTCCCCACACCATGACACCACCACCACCAGCCTGAACCGTTGATACAAGGCAGGATGGATCCATGCTTTCATGTTGTTTACGCCAAATTCTAACCCTACCATCCGAATGTCGCAGCAGAAATCGAGACTCATCAGACCAGGCAACGTTTTTCCAATCTTCTACTGTCCAATTTCGATGAGCTTGTGCAAATTGTAGCCTCAGTTTCCTGTTCTTAGCTGAGAGGAGTGGTACCCAGTGTGGTCTTCTGCTGCTGTAGCCCATCTGCCTCAAAGTTCGACGCACTGTGCGTTCAGAGATGCTCTTCTGCCTACCTTGGTTGTAACGGGTGGCAATTTGAGTCACTGTTGCCTTTCTATCAGCTCGAACCAGTCTGCCCATTCTCCTCTGACCTCTGGCATCAACATGGCATTTCCGGCCACAGAACTGCCGCTCACTGGATTTTTTTTCTTTTTCGGACCATTCTCTGTAAACCCTAGAGATGGTTGTGCGTGAAAATCCCAGTAGATCAGCAGTTTCTGAAATACTCAGACCAGCCCTTCTGGCACCAACAATCATGCCACGTTCAAAGGCACTCAAATCACCTTTCTTCCCCATACTGATGCTCGGTTTGAACTGCAGGAGATTGTCTTGACCATGTCTACATGCCTAAATGCACTGAGTTGCCGCCATGTGATTGGCTGATTAGAAATTAAGTCTTAACACACAGTTGGACAGGTGTACCTAATAAAGTGGCCAGTGAGTGTATGTTGTATATATGTAGTATGCATGTTGCATGCATGTAGTATTTATGTTGTATATATGTATGTTGCATGCATGTAGTATATATGTGGTATATATGTAGTATGCATGTTGCATGCATGTGGTATATATGTAGTATGTATGTTGCATGCATGTAGTATATATGTAGTATGTATGTTGCATGTAGTATATATGTTGTATATATGTATGTTGCATGCATGTAGTATATATGTATGTTGCATGCATGTGGTATATATGTAGTATGTATGTTGCATGCATGTAGTATATATGTAGTATGCATGTTGCATGTAGTATATATGTATGTTGCATGCATGTAGTATATATGTAGTATATATGTATGTTGCATGCATGTAGTATATATGTGGTATATATGTAGTATGCATGTTGCATGCATGTAGTATATATGTTGTATATATGTATGTTGCATGCATGTGGTATATATGTTGTATATATGTACTATGCATGTTGCATGCATGTAGTATATATGTTGTATGTATGTTGCATGCATGTAGTATATATATAGTATGCATGTTGCATGCATGTGGTATATATGTAGTATGTATGTTGCATGCATGTAGTATGCATGTTGCATGTAGTATATATGTATGTTGCATGCATGTAGTATATATGTAGTATATATGTATGTTGCATGCATGTAGTATATATGTGGTATATATGTAGTATGCATGTTGCATGCATGTGGTATATATGTAGTATGTATGTTGCATGCATGTAGTATATATATAGTATGCATGTTGCATGCATGTGGTATATATGTAGTATGTATGTTGCATGCATGTAGTATATATGTAGTATGCATGTTGCATGTAGTATATATGTATGTTGCATGCATGTAGAATATATGTGGTATATATGTAGTATGCATGTTGCATGCATGTAGTATATATGTTGTATATATGTATGTTGCATGCATGTGGTATATATGTTGTATATATGTACTATGCATGTTGCATGCATGTAGTATATATGTTGTATGTATGTTGCATGCATGTAGTATATATGTAGTATGTATGTTGCATGCATGTAGTATATATGTGGTATATATGTAGTATGCATGTTGCATACATGTAGTATATATGTTGTATATATGTATGTTGCATGCATGTAGTATATATGTTGTATATATGTATGTTGCATGCATGTAGTATATATGTTGTATATATGTATGTTGCATGCATGTAGTATATATGTAGTATATATGTATGTTGCATGCATGTAGTATATATGTAGTATGCATGTTGCATGCATGTGGTATATATGTTGCATGCATGTAGTATATATGTAGTATGCATGTTGCATGCATGTAGTATATATGTAGTATGCATGTTGCATGTAGTATATATGTATGTTGCATGCATGTAGAATATATGTGGTATATATGTAGTATGCATGTTGCATGCATGTAGTATATATGTTGTATATACAGTATGTATGTTGCATGCATGTGGTATATATGTTGTATATATGTACTATGCATGTTGCATGCATGTAGTATATATGTTGTATGTATGTTGCATGCATGTAGTATATATGTAGTATGCATGTTGCATGCATGTGGTATATATGTAGTATGTATGTTGCATGCATGTAGTATATATGTGGTATATATGTAGTATGCATGTTGCATGCATGTAGTATATATGTTGTATGCATGTTGCATGCATGTGGTATATATGTAGTATGTATGTTGCATGCATGTAGTATATATGTAGTATGCATGTTGCATGTAGTATATATGTATGTTGCATGTAGTATATATGTTGTATATATGTAGTATGCATGTTGCATGCATGTAGTATATATGTTGTATATATGTATGTTGCATGCATGTGGTATATATGTAGTATGCATGTTGCATGTAGTATATATGTATGTTGCATGCATGTAGTATATGTGTGGTATATATGTAGTATGCATGTTGCATGCATGTGGTATATATGTAGTATGTATGTTGCATGCATGTAGTATATATGTAGTATGCATGTTGCATGTAGTATATATGTAGTATATATGTATGTTGCATGCATGTATTATATATGTAGTATGCATGTTGCATGTAGTATATATGTAGTATGCATGTTGCGTGCATGTGGTATATCTGTAGTATGTATGTAGTATGTATGTAGTATGTATGTTGCATGCATGTAGTATATATGTGTGTTGCATGCATGTAGTATATATGTAGTATGTATGTTGCATGTAGTATATATGTAGTATATATGTATGTTGCATGCATGTAGTATATATGTAGTATGCATGTTGCATGCATGTGGTATATATGTAGTATGCATGTAGTATATATGTAGAATGTATTTAGTATGTATGTTGCATGCATGTAATATATGTAGTATGTGTGTTGCATGTAGTATATATGTTGCATGTAGTATATATGTAGTATATATGTATATTGCATGCATGTAGTATATATGTAGTATGCATGTTGCATGTAGTATATATGTAGTATGCATGTTGCATGCATGTGGTATATATGTAGTATGTATGTCGTATGTATGTTGCATATATGTAGTATGCATGTTGCATGTAGTATATATTGTATATATGCATGTTGCATGCATGTAGTATATATGTTGTATGTAAGTTGCATGCATGTAGTATATATGTAGTATGCATGTTGCATGTAGTATATATGTAGTATGCATGTTGCATGCATGTGGTATATATGTAGCATGTATGTATGTTGCATGCATGTAGTATATATGTAGTATGCATGTTGCATGCATGTAGTATATATGTAGTATGTGTGTTGCATGTATGTAGCATGTATGTAGTATGTATGTAGCATGTAGTATGTATGTATGTTGTATGAATGTAATATATATGTAGTATGTATGTTGCATGTATGTTGCATGTATGTAGTATGTATGTAGTATGTATTTTTTTTATACATTCAACACATTAGCCGGATGATGGGACTGCTACTGTCCCATCATGGCTAATGTGTCAATCACCATCATAGTAGCAGGCATCGCCCGATGGGACTTGTAGTCCCATCGGACGATCCTGCACAGACCCCCGGACAGTCGGCACAGCCCCCCGGCAGGCCGGTACAGACCCCCGCAGCTTGCACAGACCCCCGGACAGTCGGTACAGACCACCGGCAGGCCGGCACAGCCCCCCGGCAGGCCCGTACAGACCCCCGGGCAGTCGGCACAGACCCCCGGAAGGTCCGTACACCCCCCCGAGAGGCTGTACAAGGACAGAAAAGGGTTTTTCTTATTCCAATACCGGAAGTCCCATAGACTTGAATTGGACTTCCGGTATCGGAATCGGCGATACCCGATACTTTTTTCGTATCGACCGATACCATCCGATCCGATATTTTAGGGTATCGGATGCTATCGCTCAACACTACCTACCAGTGGTTACAGCGTCATGTGAACTGATAGACTATCTCCTCGTGGGACACTCAGCCCGGGGGCCACAGTACTGTTTGATGATGACCGACCATTTTTCCAAGTTCGCGGTAGTCACACCGACTAGAGATCAGACTGCCGAGTCGGCAGTGCGGGCCATCTGTCAAGACTTCAACCGAGTGTATGGGTTCCCAAAGCGCATCCACTCTGATCAAGGTGCATGCTTCCAATGCAAGGTGATGGAAGAACTGTATCGTTTGTATGGCATCGAGCGGTCCCAGACCACCCCTTACCATCGTCAAGGCAACAGAGCATGTAAACACTTCATCCGAACCTTACTTCAAATGCTGAGGACGTTGGAAGAGGACAAGAGGGCATGTTGGCCAGATATCCTGCCAGAGTTGGTCTGGATCTACAACAATCGTGTCCATTCCACCATGGGCTACACCCCCTATCTGCTGCTGTTTGGAAGAGCTGGACGAGAGATCATTGCATTGAAGTTGGAACAGCCAGAGGAGCTGATGGAGCAAAACGTCACTTCATGGGTGAAAGGACATCGGAAACGACTGCAAACAATATGGCGGTTGGTGAGTCAGCAGCTACAGGACAAGAACATACAGGCTGTAAACCGATTCAAGAGATACCGCTCCGGCCCGGGGACCTAGTATTAGTCAGAGAGAAATGCCCCAAGGGTAAACTAAGTGAGAGATGGGAAGTACAGCCTTACAAAGTCATCGAGCGCGGGTATGCTGACGGTCTGGTCTACAAGGTGCAGGTCGAGAATGGGGTGTCCGCCCCTAGAGTACTTCACAGAAATATGCTGCGGCCATGCCGGTCCGAGGCCCGTCCTGTTCCAGTGCCACCTGAAGATGTTGCTCCATTTCCTGAACCTGTTTTGCCTGCTGGTGAAATCAATGATGAATGGTGGATCGACCCTGACACCGTGGGGGGTCCACGATGAGTCCAGGCAAGAGCCTACAACTCCTGCAGCAAATATTCCTTTGGAAGATACTCAGGACCTCTGGAGATCCCAGAGGTCTACTGCAGGAGTTCCACCTGTCTGTTATGTAGAACAGTGTTCTCTGTCAGTTTTTCCTCTTGTGTTGCCTCCCCTATAGGTGCTATTTTGCATTGCAAGTTTCTTCTTCGCACTGCAATCTTGATGCTGTGATGGTCGAGGATGACCATCTTTAAGTAGGGAGGCATGTAAGAGGGTGGCATTGCTATGGACTGTAGAGAGAAACTGCTATTTTAAGAGACAGAACTCCCTTGGCTAGAGAAATGGGACATTCGGACCTCCCCGCAATAAGACTGTTTTGGTTTGTTCTGCCAGCTATGAGATGGGAGGGGCTGTTTTTCCTGTGAGTGTTCTGAGCTGGGAGTCTGCAGGAGACTGACGTGCTGTGAGGAGAAAATGTGCAGCTTGTAACTGACTGTAACTGTGGGATTGTGCAGACCCTTCTGGGGATAACGAAGGTGGTTTTCCTGTGTTGCTGTGAGGAGCCACGAAGGTATACAAGGAAGGAATCCAGAGATGGAATCCACTGTTTCTAGGAACAGGCTCGGGATTTTCACACAAGGACAAGACCACATTGCACAGAGCTTCCAGGGAACACATCGCATCATCTTGCAGAGAACTGCAGGGGCCCCCCGGGAAGGAACTGAAACACCAACTTTACTGTGAGTGTTAACCCCATGTGCACACATGTTTAGGGCTTAGGATAGGCTGCAATAGACAGAACATGGTAGCCGTGCGGCCGGTGTAGCAGCAGCCAGTTAGGCTATAGTTAGAGTAGCAGCATACTGTACTTTAATGCATTATTTTGCCTTTTGAAAAATACACTGATCTGTAATAGTTGGTGCACCGGGCCATTTGCCGGCCCAGCTAGAGAATATCACTTTTGTAAATTGTTTTATGTCATTGCATACCCCTGTTTACACCTTCCTATCACTGCATTCCTTGCCTGTAAATAAATTAACCCTTTGTTGTTTGTACCTCATCTTGTGTACCGTAGTCTCCCTGCATTGTAGTGGTCTCCCAGCCATCGCTTCAGTTGTTTCAGGAATGGCCTGGGACAGAAGGTCTTCTTGGTGTAGTCATGATGCTCATTGCACCATTCCAGCCACTGGTTTTCCATGTCTCCACCTCCTTTAATAGTGATTGACAGTAATGACTTACCTGGAGTGAGAACTGCCTGGAGAGAAAGCCACAGCAAGCCATTGCTCTCAATAATCAGTAACAGAGGTGGGGACATGCAAAACCAGTGGATGTAACAGTGCTTTGAGCCTCTTGGCCATACTGAGGGTGCACTGAGCACCATAAATAGCATATTTAATTACATTTTTAATTACTCAAAAAAGAAGAAGTGATAAGAACAAAGGTTTTCAAGTGGACTATATCCCCTATAAGTCTAGTTGCATAGCTTATACTGGCTTCCATAATCTTTCTCTGCAGATAGTGCTGGCTTTAAGGCTTTAGGCAAGCCAGTACTGTCAGTCACCAGTGAGAGAGGCAGTACATGCAGAACCTGGGGGTGTAATGGTGCACCGAGCCTCTTGGCCAAGGGTGCACTGAACACACTAATTAGCATATCTGATTAAACTACAGTTTCTGAAATATGAAGGCAGTGCTTATAAGACTAAATGTGCAATTTTTATAGGAGGTAAATTGACATTGAGCAGTAATTATTAAAAAAAAACATTCTCACCTTTTTATCTACAGCTTTAAAATCATCGTCCACGGTTATCACATGAAATTTCACTGTAAGAAGTGTATAAGAGAAGACATTACAAGTTTTGTCATATTTATACAGCCAATGTATTTACAATTATTTTGTGCTCCAAAATATTTGTTCACTTCAATAGACATTAGGCTGACAACCGTTTCCACCAAATTAAGTATCCCCAACTGCAAAGAGGACCTGTCTCAAGGTCAAAGGTGACCTGTTTTTTCTCTGATTTTATTCCCGCTTGAGTATTCAATTTCTTGTGTTTTGTTTTTTAAATTCACCATACGGTTCTAGAAATATGAGCATATTTCACTGCTCCTGACGAAGCCCAGTGCAGTTAAACGCGCGTCGAGGTGATTGTGCGCCTCCCTTATTCTGTCTCTGCAAGGATATATATTTTTTGCTGGCCTGCCATGTCTCAAGGTATTGAATGTAGATTATGGCCATGTTTTTGGCTTTATCATGTTATCTGTTATATGATGCCTTTTACTCCCGATTATTTGTATCCTAGGTACAGACAATGGCAGCATCTTTTTAATTTAAGAATCTACCCAGTTCAATGCTATGCAAATTTGTGACTGAGGATAATGTCACATTTGCATTTAGCTGAAAAGTGGGGCCCTGGAGTTGGTTACTGGTGGGTCCTTGGCACCCCAGTCCAACACTGAGCTCATCAGTTGTTCTTTATTTTTAATTCTAAGTTCTGTGTGTACAATGAAATAGTAATCTTTATAGTACGATTAAAATTGGTCATGCAAATTTTTTTTATAAAATTATGAGGGGCCTGTACAATATTTTCCTCCTGTAGGTCCACCGAACCTTAGATTCACCCACGGCTTTTTGATTAGTGACTTGTAAGATGATGAGCTTTCTTAACACTGGGTTGTAAACTTTAGCCGAAACATGATGTTTATTACATTTGTAGGATGATGTTTGGTATGCTATGGTTTTGCCACCTACTCTGAGAACAGAGAGATATGTCACTTACCAGGTTCCTTGCTGTACTTTTCATATAATCACTGTTTTATCAGCAACAGATTATCACTAGAGGACTAGTAAACCTGCTGCCAAACAGTCCTCCATATTCAGGAGCTCATTATAACCCTGCCGCTACCACTGATTGTCAGCTTTCTGCCTATGCACAGTATCCATAGATAGTGTGGGTGGGTTTTACTGACCTCAGCATTGAGAGAATAGATAAACCAGATTTTTATCAAAACAGCAGCAAGTTAAGGTATGTGAACGCAATGTCTTTTTCAGGGGGATTCCATTTTGGAACCACATGAAAAAGAGCTGAATAAACGTTAAGCATAATGACTATATGCACCACTTCAATGACAAACCAACTTGCTGTGCATATCTGGCGTAATTTGTAAAAAATTTAACTACTTAAAGCTTTAAAAGCCGTGAAGCTGCTAAAAAAATGGCCTTACTATTCTTTAAGGGTCTTCCAGGCATTATTTTATATACATCAGTGGCAAAGATGTAAAAGATGCCAAAGGAGACGATGCAGAAAATACCTTTGCTGGTATTTTCCTGAAGGGTCTTCTGCTTAAAAAATGATGTGGGTACGCTGGCATTTAAAAGATGTAGTGTGAACATACCCTAAGTAGTACATCGCTGGAATCAGGGTCTCTGTCACTACATTATGGTGCTCTCAGATAGGGTAGCAAAAACCTGGTAACAGATTCCCTTAAGAAAGTGCTAGTATAAAAGTATGAGTGTGACCGCCATATAAAATCCTTACCTGCAGTTTGAATACAAAGCATCAGTCTTGTCCTCATTGGATCATTGATGTTTGAGTGGATTTTTGGCATCTGTGCGGCCTCCGTTATATAATGTTATGAAGTGTGTGATAATGTCTAGAAAGCGCTTTGAAATTAATGGGGCTATATAAGTTGAATAATATAATATATTTGCTTTTCCTTTCCGTGAATCACTTACCTGTATCACCTGGCTTGTAGGTTGTCTTATCATTGTGAATGATGCATGGAATACCTCTGTCATAAATCATAACCTTTTTGCTGTCATTCACATTGAGGTTTTCTCCGACTGCAGATACATGTAAGTCATGAAAATGATGACCTCTCGCTAATATTGGGACCTGATAAAAAAAAATAGAAGCACGTTTTTCTTTTTTATACTTGTCTTGTGAAACCCGACCACCCACAACTTTCTGGCATTTTCCATTCTAGTTTCTGTGTTCTTTCTGTATCATGAAAAATAAAAAATATTTTCCAATGTACTTCTATGTGGTTTCCTCACAGCTTTATTCTCTCTGCTACCAATTATTCAATAGGAACCATCATTGTTCACTTCAGGGACTAATCTGTCCATGTCATGAGATGGACACAAAGTTGCGCAAAAGTTTTACACCGCTGTGTCCATCACATAGAATCATAGAATGGTAGAGTTGGAAGGGACCTCCTGAGTCATCTGGTCTAACCCCCTGCTCAATGCAGGATTCACTAAATCATCCCAAACAGATGTCTCTCCAGCTTCTGTTTGCAGACTTCCATTGAAGGAGAACTCACCACCTCTTCTCGTGGCAGCCTGTTCCACTCATTGATCTCCCTCACTGTCAAAAAGTTTTTTCTAATATCAAATCTGTCTCCTCCCATTCAGTTTCATTCCATTGCTTCTCGTGGTTCCATGTGCAAATGAGAATAATGTTGATCCCTCTACACTGTGACATCCCTTGAGATATTTGTACACAGTTAATAAGTCTCCTCTCAGTCTTCTCTTTTGCAAGCTAAATATTCCCAAATCCTGTAACCTTTCCTCATAAGACATGGTTTGCAGACCAGTCACCATTCTGGTCTCTCTACTCTGAACTTGCTCCAGTTTGTAGATGTCTTTTTTAAAATGTGGTGCCCAAAACTGGACACAGTATTCCAGATGAGGTCTGACCAAAGAGGAGTAGAGGGCAATAGTGACTTCACGTGATCTAGACTGTATGCTTTTGTTAATACATCCCAGTATTGTATTTGCCTTTTTTGCTGCTGCATCACACTGTTGACTCATGTTTAGTTTATGGTCTATTAGTATACCCAAGTCTTTTTCTCATGTGCTGTTGCTCAACCCTATTCCTCCCATTATGTATATGCTTTTTGATTTTTATTGCCCAGATGTAGTACTTTGCATTTTTCCCTGTTAAAAATCATTCTGTTAGTTGCTGCCCACTGCTCCAGTTCATTTATATCATTTTGAATCCTCGCTCTCTCTTCTCTAGTATTAGCTATCCCTCCTAGCTTTGTGTCATCAGCAAATTTAATCAGTTTACCCTCAATTCCTTCATCTAAATCATTGATAAAGATGTTGAACAATACAGGGCCCAGGACAGAGCCCTGTGGTACCCCACTTGAGACATTCTTCCTACTGGATGTGCAGCCATTTACGACCACTCTTTGGGTCCGATCACTAAGCCAGTTATGAATCCACCTAACATTTGCCTTGTCCATTCCACACTTAGTCATTTTTTCAATAAGGATTGTATGAGATACTTTGTCAAATGCTTTGCTGAAGTCAAGATGTACTATATTGTGATGTACCATCTAGTGGTATACTGACTAGTAGGTGTGTATCGCACAGACAGAGGTCTGCTGCGATCTGAATCCAGTACAGGTTGCAGGGTCTTGTTGTCCCACAAACCTGTAATGTTAGTAAAGGGCTGGATTTATGGTTAACCACACACCTCCCAAGGGGTGTGTTCCTGTAAAAACAGGGAGGTCCTACTTGTTTCCTGTTTTGCTCCACATGGAGGAGATCGCCATGTGAGACTGGAGCTGGGTGTAGCTCCTGAGAGGCCTGGGAGTACTGAAGGTCTAGTCTCCTAACAGGATCTCAGTGAAGCCAGCCTGTGAAGCCTGCAATGCTGCTAAACAGGTAACCCAGAGCATGGGAATTATGTGAACTGACAGGAGTCAGTGACTGAACTGTTTAGACATAACCGTGGTTGAAATAGACTATATATCAGGTCGGTTATGTGATGTTTACATGGCCAAAAGTTTTTTATGAGGTGTAATAAGCCAGAGATGGACTTGTTTTAATGAGTAAACTGTTGCCGTATGTTCAAATACCGCTGCTAAGTGAATGTACCCCAACCCGCTAGTGATCGCTACATCACATGCGGTAGAGAATGCTAGGGGCACTCTTGTAGCCTTGCTGCTAGAGTCAACGGACGAGGCCTACAAGCTCGGTTGCTGGGGGCAACAGATGAGGTGCACGGTTCTGTATTCTGCAGCAGTGCCGCCTGGTTGCTAGGGGAAACTATATTGCTGCAACAGCTCTCATGGAAGGAAGCATCTGGTGGTGGCTTGGTGGGGCCGCAAAGATTAAGAGCTTCTGGCGGTAACTCGGCGGGGTTACGAAGCTAATCAACCCAAAAAGGGGCAGTATTCCAAAAGGGGGTAGTTGCCGAAAAGGAGGCATAGTCCCAAAAGAGGGTGATGGCACAAAAGGGAATGGAGTCCCAGAAAGTGGTAGTGGCCCAAAAGAGGGAGGAGCATCCCAAAGTCAAAGGTGTGGCACAGACGGACTGTTGCCAGGGACAATAATATTATGTTTGTCCAGGCAAGAGGCTACGTGAGTGTGCCCTGCAGATGGATGCAGAGGGCATGGTCGGACTGGTTGACTTTGAGAGCTCGGTGACCCTAGTGAAGGCTATGCCCGAGGTCTTTGAGACACCCAAAAGGAAGATCGGGGTCACCTGCATCCACGGGGTCTCTAAATACTACCTGGTGTCCAGGGTGATCCTCGAGACGGCCAATGATATTTTAAGTCATGATTTTGCCGTGATCCCTAGCTTAGCCTACCCAGTGATAGTAGGCTGGGACTCTGGGCTGTTCTCGGACTTATGGGAGAAGGGAGCTCCTTTACAGCAGGAGTAGGAAGGGCCCTGTGTTGAAGGGGGTGTGTACATTAAGACAGTAACACCTCCTAAATCTGACGGTACAGATATAGGGGTGACCATTGGAAGGTATGTGTCTTCCCTACATACCTATCAAATACTGAGCACACTCATGGGGTTGTGATGCGAAAAATTATATTTAATACATACAGTAGTCACTAGTAACAAACGTTTCGGTCTTGGTAGACCTTCATCATTGTACTAGGACAAATGTAAACGTTCATGTAAAAATATCACATATATTGTGGCAATAGAGGGGTAATCTTAATATGCTGATTACAGTCAGTGTCTGCTATAGAGGCCTTACAAGCGCAGCTGTGCTGCTGTGTGTCCCGTGACGCCGTTTCCGCCGCCTGTCAGTGAGGTAAGATTACTGACTGTATGAACCAAATGATGCTTGCTGAGGATGGGTGGTCAGGTGGTAGCTCTATGGGAGAAGAAATCCTGGGAATTGCTGGTGGAGCAGAAGAACGTGATGCTCAGGAGGAGTAGACCAATTGTGGATCCACCTATAGGTAGGCTGGAGACCAGAACAGTGCCCTGAGTGTAGAAGTGGAGAGGGTTGAAGACTCCAAAGACCCTGAAGGGGAAGAGCTGGAGCGAGCGGAAACCTTAGAAGGTGGCACTGCTGCGACCCAAGAGATGGTTGAAGGTGACTCTGCTGACATTCAGGTGAAGGCCAAGGGTGCAGAAATGGAGGAAGTCACCAATGAAGTAAGGCCTGAAGCAGCTACCCCTGTGAGTGAGGGATGCTCAGCCAGTCCAGAGAGGGAAAGAAGTGAGCTATGGAAGTTCAAGGAATCGATACAGGCCCATTTAAAGCAAGAGAAGCTTTGGAGACAGGCCGCTGAGTGCAGAGTGGCTGAGTTGGAAAGAGAGGTGACTGAGCTGAGAGGTCATCTGGCAGAAAGCCAGTCGATGAATATGGCAGCCTTGAAAAAGGTGGATCAGCAGGTGTCTGGTCTGGCCAGCCGACTCAAAGATGTGGTCATATAGCAAGAGCCAATGCTGAAAACTGAGCAAGGCGATCATCTCGGTGCAATAGAGAAGGGTAAGATTCCCTTGTTTAAATGTCTTGTAGACATTCCGGAAGACCTGAGGGAAGAGTGTGCCAGAGAGTTGGTGCATAACAGCTTTAAGAAGTCTGTGGAAGGCTGTAAGGTGCATTGGGTCCTCATGAGCTAAACAACTGGTGATTCTGTCTACATCCAAAGTCACGGTAGATAGGGTGGCTATCCTGAGCGACATGCACTTGAGGTGACTTCACAAGAAGCGGTTGATCCGGTGGGAGAATGAAGAAGCCACTAGACAGCTGGAGCCTTTGAGGAAAGCTCAGAATCTATGGGAAGATGTCGTCCAGGTGCCAAGTGCTCTGCTGGGGGAAGTCGTCGTGTCAAATGGGTGACTCATGCAGGAAACGGTAAATAAATCAGGGGTGACAAGAGTGAGAATTCCCAATGATGATGAAGGCAAGGTATCCAGGGAAGTGGGTATGGTTCCGTTCCTCATGGTGGGACAGAGGAGAGTCTTGGAAATATGTGGATTCTCCACATGTATAGGGTGGCTCATCTTGAAGAACTACAGCAGTTAAGGCTGGAAAGAGTGAGGATCAAAATATAGCTTTGCTTCCAAAGTTGGAAGCCCTCTGTTAAGTATGGTACCCAATGAAGTGGAGGTTCTCCTGGTAATAAATGGGCCACCGCAGAAGCTAGAGGCAAGTAGTGCAGCAGGTCTCTAGGTGATGGAGGAAATAGCCATCGGAGAGCTGTCCGGAGGCGTCCTGAAGATAGATAGCATACTAGGTTGAGGGTGTTAGACAAGAGACCTAATAGATTATGTGATGATACCGAGTCAGTCCTGACTGTAGATACGGAGGGGAGGGAGTCACACTGCTGTATTGACTGCTGGGTGCGGGGAAGGTCTAACAAAGTCACAACTCGGGATTGGGAGATGACAAAATCTGGTGCCACAAAAAGACAGATGGTAACTTTTTAAGGACCAGGTGATGTTGAGGGATCAGGTTCCAGAGGCCAATGCGTATACTAGGTGGAGAGGGTCCCCTTGATGGGTAGCTAGACATGACGGGGACATCTGTTATGAATGGGTAACCGAGGAGAAAAACACTAAACAAGCTAAGTCACAGAAAACCAGAGAGGTTGGTAACTATGCAGATTGCAGATCCCTGATCCTAACCACACAACTAGCAGCAGCCGTGGAGCGTACCTACGATGATTCTAGATGCTTCGTCACAGCCGGAGGACTAAATAAGCCTAAAGCAAGAAAAGGGAAAAGCTAACTGCCCCAGAGCAGACCCCAAAGGAAAGACAGCCCCCACACATGTATTGACGGTGAAACAAGATGAAAGCACAAACACAGGCAGGAAAATAGGCTGAGCAAACGATGGGGCCCAAACTAACTAGAAAGGATAGGAAAGGAAAGAAACTGTCTGCAATCTGCCAAAACCCTACAAAAATAATGTCCAACACTTCTAATAGCAAAATTAACCCTGAAGACACTAGACTTCTCCCACTATACCAGCACTCTGAAATATTCTGAGACAGAGCAAAAAGAGGCCAATCTAATAAGGGAAAAAAAGGCAGATTGGCAAATACAGATAAATAAGAGTGGAATTCAGCACAGCCCCAGCCGGGGCTGGCTGACCACACAAAAAACTGAATAGACCAACAAAATCAAATGTGAACATTAGCCGAAAACTTAGCTTGAGATGACTGGAACAGAGCTGAAAACCAGGACCTGAAAAGCCAGAAGGAATCACCAGCACCAGAATAGGGTGTCAGCTGTCTTAAATCCATTCTGAGATTCCTGAGGTCCAATCGTCATCCTCATTATCAGGTGGCAGATCTCTATTGATTAAATCAGCCTCACTACCTCCTGTTACCACCAGAGGGAGCCTGGAAGGAGAACTCACAACTGGTGGACCTGAGAATGAACTCACAACAGGCATCTTTTCTCGGGGCCCTGGACTGTGGTCATGTGTTCACCCCACTGGTTTGAACAGAGGGGGAGGGTATGTGATGTACCAACTAGTGGTATACTGAGGAGCAGGTGAGTATTGCACAGACAGAGGTCTGCTGCAATATGAATCCAGGACAGGTTTCTGGGTCTCTTAGTCCCACAAACCTGTAATGTTAGTAAAGGGCTGGATTTAGGGTTAATTTGGGAATTGTGTGAACTGACAGGAGTCAGTAACTGAACTGTGCAGACATTACCGTGGTTGAAATGGACTAAATTGACATATTCCTCACCGATTGCTATACCGATGCCTCTACCTTGTGCCAGTCATTACACTGGTTACCCATCCACTCCAGAATCCAGTACAAACTTATTACCCTCACCTACAAATCTCTCCATGGCTTAGCACCACCCTACATTTCCTCCCTTGTTTCAGCCTACCACCCTACCCGTGCCCTCCGTTCTGCTAATGACCTGAGGTTAACATCCTCAATAATCAAAACCTCCCACTCCCGTCTCCAAGACTTTTCACGTGCTGCACCAATTCTTTAGAATGCACTACCCAGCCTGATACGATTAATCCCCAATCCCCACAGTGGCTCATTCAAAAATATTTTTTACCATATTCAGGTTCCTTGCATCATGTTCTCACATGCTTTATGCCTTTAATAGCCCTCTGTGTATGTACTGTTATATACTTAGGCTGTTAACTGGTTCATGCAGCATTACAGGAACATCCGATTCGTACACTATGGCTGGTCCGAACAATGAAAGCAATTGTTACCATCTACCTTTCGTGTCTCATCTTATTCCATATAGATTGTAAGCTTGCGAACAGGGCCCTCATTCCGCTTGGTATCTGTTCAGATCTGTGTTTATTGTTATGCTGTAATGTCTATTGTCTGTCCAAGTCCCTTCTATAATGTAAAGTGCTGCGGAATTTGTTGGCGCTATAGAAATAAAATTATTATTATTATATGTCTGGTCGGTTATGTGATGTTTACATGATCTACAGTAGTTTATGAGGTGTAATAAAACAGAGATGGACTTTAATGAAGAAACTGTTGCCGTGTGTTCAAATGCCGCTGCCAAGTGAATGTCCCCCTACCCGCTAGTGATCGCTACATTACAATATCTACAAGATATACTATATCTACATGAACAAGCCCCTGTGGTCTTTATTCATAATGTACTTTAATTTACAAGGGTATTATGACAAGGTATTGTGACCCATTTAAAGAGGTTGTCCGGTCCAAAACTAAAAGTCTGCAGTCACTCTATGTGAGGATTCTATAGTGCTTGGGCCGGGTATGGGCAGTGATGTGACCGCACGTATGCGATATGCATACTCCCGACCACATTCTGATTAGATCATTGAGGCAGACCGGAAACAGTCTAGTCAGAATGTAGCCAGGAGTATGCATATCACATACATGTGGTCATATAACCACTCATTCCGGGGCCAGTACTGGAGAATCCTTACAGCGCGCAGCACACGTGACGTGAGGATTCACAAGTCTGCAGTTATATAGAGTGACTGCGGACTTGTAGTTTAGGACCGTAAAACTCTTAAGCATCAGCAAGGAACTCTAAGGTGACACTATTTGTATAATTTATATTGTGGTGTAAATCATTCTGTTTAAGATGGATGTCACAAAACTTCTTTTTCCTGAGCTATGTTAGTAAGGGCATTCACAAAGTGTAGGCAGGGGTAGGCATATGCCTACAGTGCCATTAGACCTCAGGTGTTCATTCTTCAGGAACTCATTACTCCCTGGGTCTCCCCGCTTCCTGCTTGCCTTGAGGTGTCTGCTCCTGAAGATTCAGACTAGTGGAATGGCCTTCTTGCTGGTCTGAATGGTTCACCAAGTTACAAGGGGAGACAATTTTGTCTTTGCAGCATCGTTCAGCCAACCAGCTTCAGAGCTGTGCTTCCAAACTGTATAGCAGGCAGCAGGCAAGAGCGATCCTTGCCTAGAAAACCAGTTACTTAGAGACTGCAGAGATGGCCAATAACCTGTCCTGGACCAATAGCAATTATCTATAAAATTAAAAATCTCTATGTTCTTGAGAACGGAAGAACTTTTATAACAGGTACATTTCAAAGAAACTTGTTTTTACAAGCAATATTCAATTTTATTTATTTAAAGGGAACCTGTCAGCAGGATTGTGCTCAGTAAACTACAGACACTGTCAGGTTGGTGCCGTTATACTGATTAAAATGATACCTGGGTGATTAAATCCATCTTGTGGTTTTTCTTTAATCTGTATTTGCACTTTTCAGTTAATGAGATTTTCATGCTCTAAACTGATATAAAATGCTTTCATATTTTTAAAAAGAATAAAACTGGATGCATGTAATACAATGTTAAAGCAGCTGAGGTATCGGACAGTATGAGGTACACTACATGTCAGTCAGCCGATATGACCCTCAGGTTCAGACATCCCAAATTTTCTTTCCTGACACGTCAATGGGAAATTTCTTGATGACCTGTATTTTTTTTTTTTTTACATATGTTTGGAAAACTTTTACATAGTACATTGTGTCAACTTTGTCTAGTTTTAGGAATGTATACTGACCTGGAAGGCAAAGCACTCAGAATGCTGATAGTCATCTATTCTGTGTTTCAGTAGAACAACATTTTCATCATTTTTCTCCAGTTCTAGTTTAATGTCAACTGCTCCCTTTAAATCGAGGAAGGTCACACACAGTTTCTGCTCCGATCCCGACATAAAGCTATTCTTAGTTGCAATGACATAATGACTGTAAGTGGAAAAAAATAATTTTCAATATATCAGAAAACAAGTAGAATAATGGGACAAGTGTCTTTATGGCTACTATTAATAGCTGAAAAGCGTAGTTATTAACTATAAATAAATACAAAATATAGAAAATGCCCCCAACTATCCAACTAATTCCTGTCCTTGTCTTCTCCTGTCCATTGATTTTATTTTAAACACATATTGTCATTAAAATTGGTAAAATATTTGTGGTGAAAAAAATAAAATAATGGAAATAAAGAATTAAAGGCAATCTGTCACCAGGTTTTTGCCACCTAATCTGAGAGCAGCATGATGTAGAGACAGAGACCCTGATGCCAGCAATGTGTCACTTAATGGACTGCTTGCTGTCGTTTCGATAAAATTACTGTAAAATCGGCAGGAGATTATCACTAGAGGACTATTAATCCTGCTGCCTTGCAGTCCTCCATATTCAGGAGCTCAGTATAACCTGCCCGCACCACTGATTGGCAGCTTTCTGTCTATGCACAGCGTACACAGAAAATTGTCAATCAGTGGTTGTGGGCGGGGTTATACAGCACTCAGCATCAAGAGAACTGTTCGATCTACAGATATCAGCTCCATAAAATGTAATCAAAGCCTTCTCTGATTATTGTGTTTCCGCTACATTTTCTTTTTCCCCTTTATTTGGTGCATTTTATGTGCAGATTCGAAACAGCAAATTATATTAGGTATATTCTGCGCTGTAAAACAACTTTTTAAATTCTTATTTTTTTACATGTGTTTTTCCCCAACTTTTAGGCTCTCTATAGAAGACGATAGAGAAAAAAAACACCAAAATTGCAGTTAAACAGCAAGTAGGTAGGAGTTTTCATGTAACTACATAGACTTGAAAAGTGAAATGAAACAGTTTTTCTGCACAATGAAATGCAACATTTACCGCACATAAGAACATATTCAATTTATAGAGCCTTAAACATGACACTTTATCTGCCAGACATTTGTAGACAGCACTGTTTTGGTAATAGCACTAATGATGCTGATTTTTCTGATAAGGCCGGGATCAGACCTGCGAGAAACTCTCACGAATCTCTCACCTCAATACCCGGCACTCGGACCGGAGTGTTCAGCTGCATAGAAATACATAGAAATATATGCAGCCGCCCACTCCAGTCCGAGTGCCGGCGGCAGTGCCGGGTATTGAGGTGTGAGATTCGTGCGAGTTTCTCGCTAGTCTGACCCCGGCCTAACCGCTAAACTGCGTCATTTTGCTTTAACTTGTTAAAGAGTTAGATATACATTTACAGAATATCCATCAATATGTGGCACTAGGGACAACATTTTATTCCTATTTCACACACTTTTCTAGTGACGTTACTAGCTATCAGCTGAAACTCCAGAAGGAGCAGCAGTGCCTTCCAATCTAGTAACTTCAGATAAAACATAAATGTGATACATTACACACATTGTGAGAAAATAGCAACTTGTGTTACAAATAATCATAATCTGGATCTTACGGTTCTGATGATGATGCACAGGATGAGCGGAAGATTGCCAGGCAGACGGATAGCAAAAGAAGCCACATGTTGGATCACACGTCACCTTCACTGGGTCTCCAAAATGTTCTCTCTCTTATAATAATGAGAGATGAAGGAGGAGCCACTATCACTCTCTGCCCAAGCCTATAGCAGTTTCTTCCCAAATCTATCTCAGCCTCTCAGACATGTGGGGGCAATAAACTTGTGTGGGTGGAATTTTGGCTTATTAGCAAGATTTTAGTATTAACCTGTTGACCTCTTATCTCCTGTGGAACTTGTGCTCATGGAAAGAATCCAGTGTAAATAACATTGCCACATTCAACATATTAGGTAAAATGTACCTGCCCGGGGTCTCTTGGCCGCGACATTGGATAAAAAACTATTAACAACCGACCTCGACCTTTACAACACATGTGCATGTCCACTTCTAAATCTTCAATCTAAACTTGAATATAAACTGAGTGGACTCCACTGCGCACATACAGTAGGGCGCAGATCCAGTTAGGTCTGATAGGTTATTTTTTCATTTAACAATTGTGGCTGTCCCTGGCACAATCAACACGACTGCTGCAGCAGTTGTAGAACTGAGGTGTATTAGACAGCAATATTGGAAAATCCACACATTGAAAACTTAGGCTACTTTCACACATCAGGTTTTCGGCGTCAGGCGCGATCCGGCGTCGTGCCGGAATGCCGGATCCGGCAAATGTTTTGTAAAACCTGATGTGCCAGATCCGGTTTTCTGCCGGATCCGTCTTGTTCTTGACAGACAAAACAGGATCCGTCTCATCCGGTTCATCCGTTTTTCTATCCGTTTTTCGACGGATTACGCCGGATCTGGTTTTTAAAATTGACCCTTGTGGCCTTCCGAACGGGATTGGCTACTGGAAAACTATATATAGCGTGTTCCTACAGCCCTTCTTTGACAGGTTGTAGAGGAGAAAGTGCAGGTTGGAGAGAAGAGCAAGTTACTGGCGAAGATGGATGTTGTCATTGGAAATATTACCACTAGAAGTTCTGTGACGGTTTCAGTAATGAGGGACAATTTTGCACTATACTTTATGTCACCTCAAGGCAGAGTACACTGGCAGGATGACAGAGTGTGAAAGATTTGTGCCCTAACCAAACTTGTGTACCTTCTGGACCAACAGTATATACCTTTGCCAACCAAAGTTGGCTATCTTGTCATGGTCTTACTATTTTTAGCTTTAGGCCACAGGTGTGTACCTGGTTGTGTTTTATGCAAAGTATTTCACCTTTTAACAAAAGTTGTGTACATTGTTAGGAAATCACCAACAATAAACACAACTTTTCAGGTGAAATACTTTGCTTCAAACACAACCAGGAACACAACTGTGGCAAAAAGCTAAAATTTACCCACAGTTATATACCTGGTTTTGAATACCTTTTTACCTTTTAAATACCCTGTATTTAACCTTTTTTTTAAACATATTTTGCCGCAGAAAGAAATGACAGACAACCAGTGTAAACAATAATTTAACTTTTATTTAAAATATTTTTTTTTGTGTAAACTGTTTTTAAAGTTAAAAAAACTTTTTTAATAAAGGTTTGAAACCAACCAAATGGGCATTTTTATTACAAAAAAAACATTATAACTCGGTGTAGTGTGGGGTGGAAATACTGCTGGAGGGGCTGCGGGACACTTCGACAATGGGAGTGTGGAGAGAGGACTGGGATCGTGGTGGGGAAGGAACAGTTAGAGGTGAAGGTGTGGAAAAAGCTACAGAATGGGTGGACATGTGGGAGGCAGAAGAGGTGGTGGGCGGTGGAGTGGAGGGTTGGGCAGGGACTGTAGGAGCAGATGATGTTGATGGAAAGTTGTATGGGGAAGGAGTTTGGTACGGGGAAGGAGTTTGGTACGGGGAAGGAGTTTGGTATGGGGCAGGTTGCTGGAAGTGGGGAGATGTCTGGTACTGGGGAGGTTGCTGGTACTGGGAAGGTTGCTGGTACTGGTGAGGTTGCTGGTATGTAATAGGAGGGGGAGGATGGAAAGTGGCTGGAGGGGGTGCAGATGTAATAGGAGGGGGAGGATGGAAAGTGGCTGGAGGGGGTGCAGATGTAATAGGAGGGGGAGGATGGAAAGTGGCTGGAGGGGGTGCAGGTGGAAGAACTACAGTGGTGGGAGGTGGAGGTTGGGAGGTAACCTGCTGTAGAGCACCGAGGCACGAATGCATTACATGCATCTGCTGGGTAGGAGATAGTGTTGCCATGCGCTCCACAACAGACCTGAAAAAGGTGTGGTTTGGCGAAGATCTTGCTTCTGAATGCATGGTTTGCAGAAGTGTCTTCACCTCCAGAATGCTGGAGTTGATCTGCTGAAAGCCTGCGGAGATTTGCTCTGACAAGACTTTTAGACAGTTCTGGAAAGATGCATTCAGATGCAAGAACTGTGGCGCATAACTCTTTTCCTGACCCCTCTGCCGCTGCCGCCCAGTACCCGCAGGTGTACTAGAGGTGGCAGGGGCAGAAGGGTGGGGTAAAGGGAAAGCGATCTCCTCACCAGCAGCTTCATGTAATGTAGGCGGCCACGATGCTCCTGTGCTGGTGGATGGGACAGATGGGTCGAATGTGTGGGAAGGCTGGGAAGGTGCAGATGTACCGGGGCGGTCGAAGTGTCCCTCGGTGCCGGTCTCCTCAGGGATCGCCTCAGAAGGGTCCAATCGTGCAGGCTCCCGAGTGCTGCTCACCGTGCTGTGGAATAAAGAGAAAAAAAAACAATTAAAATACTGACATGGTATGGCCCTGGCTGAAAAAAAAAAGTTACATCTAACATTTTTTTTCACATGTGGTGTGTAATATTTACCTTCTAGTGACCATTGTTTCCCGGAGGAACGACAGGGCTTGTGCGTACTTGTACTTGCTCCTGCGTCCTCCAGATCCACTCAGGGCCCGCATCTCTTTATTGAACTCCTTCTTGAAACGATCCCTCACAGACCGCCACCGATTCACAATTCTGTTCCCTGAAACGAGAAAGGAGTGGTTAGTATACAACATCAGTGTTTCACAAACTCCAGTCCTCATGGTCCCCAGGGGTCATGTTTTCAGGATTTACATAGTAAATAGAAATCCTGAACACATGATCCGTGGGGACCACGAGGACTGGAGTTCGGGAAACACTGGTTTACATCAAGCAACCGGTACTGTATATACTTACGCTCTTTAATCTGGGCCCGAACATCGAGGTCCTCCCAGCGGCCCACAAGGAGCGAACAGATTTCCTCCCAGAGTCGTCGGGTAACGATAAGGTCAGCGTGGCGGCGGTCAGCCATATTCCAGAGCGGCTCCCTTTCTCTGACGAGATCGATGAGGTGGTCCACATCGAGTCCTCCATCCTCACCGTCAGAGTCGGGAGCACGCTGTGAAGGATGTTAAAGAAAAAGACAAAAATAACATAATTAGCCTCCACAAAAGAAATTCAATAAAAAGTGCAAAAAAACAAAGCAAAAATATTTATACTTACACGCTGGTGACCGCCGCGTTGCGGTCGCCGACGACCCTGGGAGGCACTGCGAGGACCTCTTGGCCGAGCACCAGATTGGGAAGACTAGAGAAGAAAACAAAAAATGTTATGTCTTTGGATGTAGGCATTTGTTTGCTGTGTGTGGTCTGCAGAACATTGTTTTCTATGTGTTGTGTGTAGTGTGATGTTGTGTTTCTGCGTTTGATGCAAAAAACTTACCAATTGTGAGCCCACTCCAAGTGTCTGTCCACCCCTTCCTTCTTCTTCTGGGAGCTCCTCTTCATCTTGTGAATCCTGTTTTGAAATAAAAGGCAATGAATAGACATATATTACAGAGATGATGGATTTTGGAAATAAAAACTTACCGTCAAACGCTGACGATGCGAGGGAGGGCTTCCAGAAGATGATGTGCTGTCTTCCTGGTGGCCACACTCCATGCCTGTGGGTGGTGTTCCACCTGCTGCCATTGCTGCTGCTGCTGCTGCATCTATTGGGCGGCTGTTGAATAAAGAGAAACAAAGGGCCAATGAATATCTTGATATTCAATAGCCCTAGTTTGGAGGAATGGGGGATTTGATAATTACCGTCTCTCATCTGCTGCTGGCCTCCCCTCCTCAGCATGTTCCATTTGCTGCTCCATTTGGGGTGGTGGTGGTGCTGATGGTGCTGCAGTGGTCTCCTGCCTTCTCCTGCTGCGCTTGGTTGCTTTCTTGGGTGGCATGTTGGGTGTGGCTGTGGGTCCCACTGTCTTGCTTTTATATATGTCTTGTGGGCAGAGCTACTGAGCATGCTCAGACCCAAAAAACCGGATCCGGCGCATTGCGGCGCTCATAGGCTTTCATTGTGTGAAAAAGCCGGACGCGCCGGATCCGGCGTGTCCGGCTTTTACGCCGGAGACAAAAAACGTTACAGTCTCCGTTTTTTCCAGACGCCGGATCGTGTCACATTGCCGGATCCGGCGAAAATCGGATGAAACGCATGGCCATCCGGCGCGATCCGGCGCAAATGCAAGTCAATGGGGGGGAAACCGGATCCGGCATTGCATTTCGCCGGATCTGGTTTCTGTCAAAAGCGCCGGATCGTGCCTGACGGCGAAAACCTGATGTGTGAAAGAGGCCTTAATCCACCAATTGTATTTTGATCATTTAAAGTGTAACTGTGGATTAAGGAGAACTTGCAGCACCGTATTTTTATCTGACTGTTGAAATAATGCTTATTATTGTATAAATTGCTACAGCAATCTCAAATTTTCAAAAATAACAAAGAAAAAGATGTAGAAATTTGGTTAGGTTCTTCAAGCCAGGGGCGGACATACCGCCGGTGCAGCCAGTGAAATTGCACCAGGGCCCAAAAGTGGAGAGGGGCTCCTGCAGGCAGGTGCATACTGGCCATAGTGGCAGAGTGTGCAGCTGCTATGGGGCCACTGAGTCAAGATTACGGGTGGGAGTGGGAGGGGCCTTGGTGTTATGCAGCATCGGGCCCCTCTCACTCCCTCCTGTAATTATGCGACTACCCAGAACTGGGGAAAGAGCAGCATGCAGCATGCAGGTGTTCAAAAAGAGGCATGTCATGCAGGGAGAGACGCTGGCCAATGAACGCTTTCCTCACCAGACTGATGAGAGCGTGCACTGGCTGCCATCTCCATGCAGGAGGACCTGCATGGAGCGCCCCAATGGTGAGTGCTCACCTGTAGTCAGGGGCCTGGGCCGCACAGCACACTGGGGACAACAGTGGAAGAAGAGCAGGACTTGCCTTGTGTATTCTGCTCCCTCCAATGTTCTATTCCCAGCAGGCTGCAGCATCTCAGAGAAGAGGTCTCGGGAGGAGGCTCACTGCACGGTATAGCACGGCAGCACCAGGGGGCTGATATCAGTCCTCTCTGCTGTGTCTCTGATGCGCCCCAGGGGCCATGGGATACTCGGTACCGGGCCGGTCATCTTAAATGGATTTGTAGCAGTGGCAGTGACCCGCTCTGTGGCCCCAGGCGGTCATGTAAAAGGGGTAGAATTGAATGGGAATAAGTTCATGTAGTGATTTGTGACACCAGTTGGAGTGTTCGACTGTAGTATAGCCGGCACTGCAGATGATCCCTGGGGGGAGTAGATGGTGATGGCAGTGCAGATGTTTAACACTCTCCAACCAGGGCAAACTCCCGGAGATTGATGGAAGTAGAAGGCACGGAGTAATAAGGCAGGAGGCAAGGAAAGTCACTTTATCATTTACTGTAGTTAAGGTGCAGTTCAGAGGAGATATTAAAACTCTCACCAGGTTACAGTCTGCTTTGCAAAATGGGAGTCATCCTTCACTCTGCTTGTGACTCAGTGTATGCTTCCTGCTATTCTAATCCCTTCAGGGACCAAGGCTTCCCGGAGTTTAGAAACTTCCAGTATAGCTTCTACTCACTGTGTATTTCCCCGCTGGCAACTTGCAGCTTGGGTCCTGTGTGAGGCAGCTCAAGTTCCCTCTTGCACAATCCTTCACTGATCCTAGTTCGCTGCAGTTTTCCCAGGGTAAACACGATGCTGTTGGTTGTATAATCCCACACAGTCTCTCAGCTTACTACCTTGCTCTGAAAGCATGGATGGTGTAGGGGAAGATTCCCTGATGCTTCTTAGCTCTACTCCTGGATAGAGCACATGTCTAATGGCTTCCAAGAGCGTTCTTCTCCTCCTCCGTCTTCACACTGAAAACAACAACTCTGCTCCTCTCCCTCCCAGTTAGGGTGTGTCTGCAAAGCTCTAAGCTTCAGACAAGTAAGGGAGTGAGGTGAATTGTGTGTGTGTTGTTGTCCCTAGCAGAGAAAGCATAACTCCCATTGCTCACAAAACACATACAAAACAGTACATTTTTAACCCTTTTGTGGCAGAAAAGACGCAGGGCGCCACATCTTCATCTCACACAATGGGTTCTCCAGCCCTCTCCAACTTATCTCTGAATTATGTGGGTGTCCTATGGTCTCTCACCCGGCCTCAATATTTTGTTCTCCATTTATCTATGTATCTAGTTCCATTTTTTCTGTATTTAATTGACATATTCATGAGTTGTTAATGCCATTATTGGGTAGTGCATCTATGATCGTTGGACCCACTTGATACGGCCTTAAGATGGCAATCATGCATATCTTTTTGACATAGATTGAATGCTGTGTCAGTGCGTGCATGTGCAATGAATACACCGAGCATCCTCTCATTTGGATTTACACGCAGGCGCTCATCTAGCCCCTGCTTGAGCATGTCCTGTTACCGAAAGCAGTTTATTTAATATTAGGCTGGTTTTCACAGATGATTTTTATAAGCGCTGTCTGTGCATGTGCCGATACACACATTTGCGCTTGCACAATTACATGTGTTGATTTTATGTGTCATTTTCTTGTGGTTGAAAACAGCTGACTTTGTGTTACTGCTGTCTGTGCATGCGCTGATGCACACACTGGCTGCATTTTGCATTCCTCCTCCGGTATGTCCAAACAGCTGATCTTCAGCTTGCTCATGTGTATATAAAATGTGTGCTACACACTTGTACTAACAGGCCCCTGAGGAAGCCACACCTGGTTGGTGACACGTTGGGTGTGGTTCACTGGATTCTCTGTGGACATATAACTATCTCTGCATTATTACCCTGTGAGCCACACACTTGTAGCAAAGTCTATAAAAATTAGCACTAAATAAAAAAGCTCATATCCCGGGGACCATGTGGTGCATTTTAAAAAAACAACTAGACAAGTAATTCTTCTCTTATTGATTGTCCTCCTAAGCTTGAGATTATGCTCTAGTGCTGTCATTGCCCGTGGTTGCCTTCTCAGAGATGGCAGCGCAAAAGCATTTGGCTTCTAATGACAAGATATTACCAAATGTATATATTGTAACAATCCAGGATATCAAATTCAATACAAAAATCATAAAGGAACCCTATAAAAAAATGTATATTTTATTAAATGCGTTTAAAACACCACCAAAACAGTGGTTCACACCACAAAAAACAAGAAAACACTGCGAAAAAGAAACAGCCCTGGTATGGTACTTATGCTTACACCTTCTTGACAGCGGGGTTGGTGAAGCGCCCCAGTGGCAGTGGGATACTCGGTACCGGGCCGGTTATCTTAAAGGGATGTGTCACAGTGGCAGTGACCCGGTCCGTGGACCCAGGCGTTCATGTTAAATGGGTGAAAATGTAAGAATAGAGTTTGTATGAATTTGTGACGCCACCTGTGGTATTCTGGTCAGTGGTGACCAGCGCTGCAGTGTTGCTTCTCTGGGACAGATGGTAGGATGCAGCAGAGTTGTTAAAGCTCTCCACAGGTAGAGCTGTAGTCCCAGAGCAGTTGAGATGAGTTTGTAGATGGTGAGGTAGTGTGGAGTAGAGGATGTAGCAGTGCTGATTTGTTGACACAGGAAGAAGGCAGAGACACAGTGGCATGTAGTTCCAAAGCTTTACTTACAGACTGGTGCACACAGATGCCCACTTCAGTGCTGCGTTCTCCAGGTGAGGGGTCCAGATAACTTTCAGCTAAAAATTAAGTACATCCTTCCAGCACTCCGTCAGTATGTACCTTTCCTGGCCGTCTCCACATAATATGCTGCTTTCCAGCTTCCTTCCTTTTCAGCACTTCACAATTATCTTCCCAGGCCAGCAGCTGCAAATCCTGTCAGATAATGCATACCCTTCCATTTCTTTGATCCTATGTAGCTGCCTTTCCGGTCAGAGTAACTGTGGTAGGGGGCTGTGGTCCATAAAGACACCACAGCTATCAGCTTGCTAGTAGCGCCCTGAAGTACGCTCACTAGGCTAGGGGCCGCGACCCTTTGCGACCTTGTTCTTCCTCTACCTGACGTCAGTCAGCATGGATAAGAGACCCACGGGGAGTATGCTCCAGCCGTGTCTCAGAAGAACCACCTTTCCGTTTAGGGAGCTTTCTTTATAATCCAATCTGTCCAGCAGCCTCTAATCACAAGAGCTGCTCCAGACATGTCCTTCTCCTTCCCTCCCACTGAGGGAACTCACTTCACTTCCTATAATTCTCCCGTTCTCAATCTACGCTCTGCCGACCTCCCAGCACTCTTTGTGTTCCAAGCAGGGACCATAAAGGGTGCTCCGCTATGCTACATGTGTGTGTGGGATGTGGGTGTGGAATGTGGTCAGGTGTCTCCATCCTTACCTAGTCGTGGGATACCACACCTCTGGGTGGTGAGGTGCAGCATCTCTGTGGCAACTGGATCCTCAGGGGCACCACACTCCCCCCCTGTTGAACCCAAAACGTCCGTGGGCTGAAATAAAGTACAAGATGTTACAGAGGAACATACAAAAAGATTAATTTGGAAACTGTACTACTAGTAGTTAACAATATATCACTATAAAATTTCTTCTCCTGAAGAGAGGTACTTTTACTTTAAACGCTACCAACTATTTTTATTTTTATTATTTAACAAGCTAACTGCTTCCTGGTGACAACCGGAATCTTTTAGTTCATCACCTGCTGTAAATTTTTATTTATTAACCATACACCTTTATTAAACATACAGTATGACAAACGTGCATGAATACTCTGTTGGAAAATATAGGTAACAGTAAGCTGCAAGTGCTAGTTAAAGTTGTTAACAAAACCAGGGTATTTAGTTGATACGTTTTTTGCAAAAAATGTACGCTAAGCCACTCCACCACATCACGGTAACCCTTTTCGGAGCAGTCCTATCTAATATATTTAAAACATGACCGTGTCTTTTGGGACACGCACATAAAAAGCCATTTTGCCCAGTGTGCCCATACCGGGCAGTGTTATGATTGGGTAACCGAGGAGGAAAACAAAACCAAGCTAAGTCACAGAAAACCAGAGAGGTTGGTAACTACGCGGATTGCAGACCCCTGATCCTAATCACACAACTAACAGCAGCCGTGGAGCGTACCTACGATGATTCTAGATGCCTCGTCACAGCCAGAGGACTAAATAAGCCTAAAGCAAGAAAAGGGGAAATCTAAACTGCCCCAGAGCAGACCCTAAAGGAATAGACAGCCCCCACACATGTATTGACGGTGAGACAAGATGAAAACACAAATGCAGGTAGGAAAATAGGCTGAGCAAACGATGGGGCCCACGCTAACTAGACAGGAAAGGAAAGATACTGTCTGCAATCACGCCAAAAAACCCTGCAAAAATTGTCCAACACTTCTGATAGCAAAAAAAACCCTGAAGTCACTAGACTTCACCCACTATATCAGCACTTTGGCATATTCTGAGAACAGAGCAAAAAGAGGCCAATCTAATAAGAGACAAAAAGCAAACTGGCACATCCAGTAACATAAGAGTGGAAATTCAGCACAGCCCCAGCCGGGGCTGGCTGACCACACAAAAACTGAATAGACAAAACCAAATCAAATGTGAACATTAGCAGAGAAAACTTAGCTTGAGAAGACAGGAACTGAGCTGGAAACCAAGACCTCAGGAGGCAGAAAAAATCACCAGCATGGGAAAAGGGAGTCGGCTGTCTTAAATCCAGTCTGAGACTCCAGATGTCCAATCATCGTCCTCAATATAAGGTGGCAGGTCTCTGTTAATTAGATCAGCATCATTACCTCCTGCCACCACCAGAGGGAGCCTGGAAGGAGAACTCACAATTACTCTGTCAACACA
Organism: Dendrobates tinctorius; assembly: GCF_039654945.1. NCBI lineage: Eukaryota > Metazoa > Chordata > Amphibia > Anura > Dendrobatidae > Dendrobates > Dendrobates tinctorius. The sequence continues at coordinate 15,489,635 of NW_027361814.1, read as the reverse complement.
AACAGGTCCCTCACCAGAGACCAGAGGCAGACCAGAAAATGAGTTCACAACAGTATCCCCCCCTTGAGGAGGGGTCACCAAACCCTCATCCACGCCACCAGGCTGATCAGGATGGTCCTGGTGAAAAGCACGAACCAATCTATTGGCTTGAATGTCAGAGGCAGAGACCCAAGAATTATTCTCCTGGCCATAACCCTTCCTCCATTTGACCTAATACTGGAGTCTCCATCTAACCAAACGAGAATCCAATATTTTCTCTACCTCATATTCCACATTGCCTTTAACCAATACAGGGTCAAGAGGTGCTGCCATAGGAACTACTGGCTCAACAAACCTCTTCAACAGCGATTTGTGAAATACGTTTTGGATCTTAAACGTAACTGGAAGAGCCAATCGAAATGAAACAGGATTAAGAATCTCCAAAATCTTATAAGGTCCAATAAATCTTGGCTTGAACTTTGGAGACGCAACCTTCATAGAAATATTCTTGGATGACAACCAAACCATATCACCCACTTTAAGCCGGGGACCAATGGTCCTATGCCAGTTGGAAAACCGCTGGGCCTTTTCCTGAGAGAGTGACAACTTATCCACCACTTGGTCCCAAATCTGCTGCATTCTCTCTACCACAGTGTCCACACTTGGGCAGGCTGAAGATTCCACTTGCCCTGAAGAAAATCGAGGATGAAACCCAAAGTTACAGAAAAAGGGCGACATCAAAGTGGCAGAACTAGCTCTATTGTTTAGCGCGAATTCGGCCAAGGGCAAAAATGAGACCCAGTCATCCTGATCAGCAGATATGAAACATCTCAAATAGGACTCCAAAGTCTGGTTTGTTCTCTCAGTCTGCCCATTGGTCTGAGGATGAAACACAGAGGAGAAAGATAACTGAATTCCCAGATTGTAACAAAAGGCTTTCCAGAATCTGGAAACAAACTGGACTCCTCTGTCCGACACAATATTCTCAGGAATCCCATGCAACTGACCCACCTGTTGAAAAACAAGGGCAGCAACTCTGAGGAAGATGGCAACTTTGGGAGTGGTACAAGATGGACCATCTTAGAAAATCTATCACAAATCACCCAGATAAGTCATTCTCTGAGAGACAGGAAGATCAGAAATAAAATCCATTGCGATATGGGTCCATGGCCTCTTGGGCACCGGCAGGGGCATCAACAACCCACTAGAATGATAACAGGGTTTAGACTGAGAACAAGTCCCACAGGACTGCACAAAATTCCTGACATCACGAGATAAGGCAGGCCACCAAAAATACCGACTCACCAAATCTCTGGTACCAAAAATACCTGGATGACCAGCCAATGCAGAGCAATGAACTTCAGTCATCACTCTCTTCCTCCACTGGTCAGGAACATACAATTTTCCCATAGGACAACGCTAAGGTTTATCCTCCTGAAATTCCTCCAGGGCACGTCTCAAATCGGGCAAAATGGCAGAAAGAACTACCCCCTCACCTAGGAAGGTAGTAGGCTCGGTCACAATAAGAGAATCAGCAAAGAAACTCCTAGAAAGGGCATCTGCCTTAACATTCTTAGTGCCCGGAAGAAAAGAGACCACAAAATTAAAACGCGTGAAAAACAAGGCCCACCTAGCCTGTCTAGGATTCAAGCGTTTTGCTAACTCCAGATAAATCAAATTCTTGTGGTCGGTGAGGACCACAACTTGATGTCTAGCTCCCTCCAACCAATTTCTCCACTCTTCAAATGCCCATTTCATGGCCAACAATTCCCGATTCCCCACGTCATAGTTGCATTCAGATGGGGAGAACTTTCGAGAAAAGAAGGCACAGGGATTCATCTTAGAAGTCACAGGATCTTTTTGGGACAAAACAGCTCCTGCACCAATCTCAGAAGCATCTACCTCTACCTGAAATGGAAGTCAGACATCAGGTTGCCGTAAAACTGGAGCAGAAGTAAATCTCCGCTTATGCTCCTGAAATGCTGAGACAGCCTCAGGAGACCAATTCAGCACATCAGCTCCCTTCTTGGTCAGATCAGTCAGTGGTTTGACAATTCCAGAAAAATTACCTATAAATTTATGATAGAAATTAGCTAAACCCAAAAACTTCTGGAGAGCCTTCAAAGAAGTGGGCTGAACCCAATCATAAATGGCCTGTACCTTGTCCGGGTCCATTTCAATAGTCGACGGAGACAAAATAAATCCCAAAAATAAAATCCTTTGTACACCAAAGAGGCATTTTGATCCCTTATTAAACAGGGAATTCTCCCTCAAAATCCGGAACACAGTCCGGACATGTTTCACATGAGAATCCCAATCACTGGAAAAGATCAAAATATCATCCAGATAGATGATCAAAAACTTATCCACAAAGTCCCGGAAAATATCATTCATACATGACTGAAAGACAGAAGGGGCATTAGTGAGCCTAAAAGGCATCACAGGTACTCAAAATGTCCCTCCGGAGTATTAAACGCCGTCTTCCATTCATCCCCGTGCTTGATGCAAATATGATTATACGCTCCCCTGAGGTCATGCTTAGTAAACCAGCAGGCACTTTTAACTCTGGAAAATAAATCAGACATCAGGGGTAACGGGTACTGATATTTAACCGTCATCTTGTTAAGGGAACGATAATCAATACAAGGTGTTAATGAACCATCTTTCTTGGCCACAAAAAAAACCCCAGCACCTAAGGGTGAAGAGGATGGTCTAATATGACCCTTCTCCAATGACTCCTTAATATAGGATCGCATAGCATCATGTTCGGGTACTGATAAGTTGAAAAGCCGACCCTTGGGAAATTTACACCCCGGGCTCAGTTCAATTGCACAGTCATAACTCCTGTGAGGAGGCAAAGACTCAAACTCATTCACCCAGGCATCAACTCAATTGCACAGTCATAACTCCTATGAGGAGGCAAAGACGCATACTTACTCTCACTAAATACATCAGAAAAATCGGCCAAATAATCAGGAATATCATGAGACTGAGGAGAGGTGGAGAAAACAGGAGTGTCCCTAAGAATACACTGACAACCCCAACTCACCACAGACCCAGATTTCCAATCCAAAACTGGATTATGAGTTTGCAACCAGGGGAAACCCAGAACAATAGTATCATGCAAATTGTGCAGCACCAAAAATTTTCAATTTTCTTGATGGTCTGGGGCAACTCGCATTATCACCTGGGTCCAAAACTGAGGTTTATTCTCCGCCAAAGGAGTAGCATCAATACCCCTCAAAGGAATAGGCGTCCTCAGAGGTATGATGGGAAAACCACAACGTTTAGCAAAGTCCAAATCCATCAGATTCAAAGCTGCTCCTGAATCTACAAAAGCCTTAAGGCCATGTCACACTAAGCGAGATCGCTGGCGTTATCACTAAAGCGACAGCGATTTTATAACGCAGCAGCGACATTGCAGACGATGTCGATGTGTGTGACATGTAGCGGTGACGGGGGCCCCGCTGTGATGTCGCTGAACGTGCACGAACGTTCAGGACCGTATTTTGATCATTGGCATCCCGCTGGTGAGCCTGAATCGTTGTGTTTGACCCCTTTTATGAATGACGAGCGACCTCGTTGGCGACTCATATGTCAGCGGCGCAGGCGGGACTAGGTTTCCTTTTGTAACGCCCCTCAGCTCCGATTGGTGGCCACAACATCACCTCTGCAATAAATGAAAACGTCAAACTGCGCCCCCATCCATTGCTCCAGCGCGCTTTGTGGATTACAGCAACGTTCTGGTGCAAGTCCTTTGTGCGTTGTTGCTGGGTTTTGGATCCTGTCGGAGTCGCTACTGTGCTTCATTTGGCATTTATACCTTCTGGATTTTTGGATTTCCGTTCCAAGGTACATATTGTTTTTTCTTTTTTTTTTTTTTTAATTTGGTTTTATTTTTTCATTTTTGCATCTTAATTCACATTTTGTTATATCAACAGCCGTGTTGCTGGGTTTTTTTTATTTATTTTTGCAGCGCCCACAACAGCTATTTTTTTATCTTTGTTGCTTTGTGAGGTAATCTGTTTGTAATATTTGATCCTCTATAACATTTGATAACCTAGCAATCTTTTCACTGCCGCACCCGCCCCCGCCATTTTAGGCTTTTATAAGATCGCTTGTTTTTTTCTTTGTTAACAAATGCTATGTTAACAAAAAACAATTACTCTTACACTTTTTTTTTTAAACTTACTAAATAACTTTTCTCTTCTTTACCGGGCAGGTTGCACATAATGTACATGACCACCGCGGAGCGTGTGATTGTGGCAGCAGCTTTACTGATGGAGGGAGATCGACAAGAAGAGGCGCGGGTGGAACAGAGGCGCTCCAAACGAAAGCGTCGCATGTGGACCAGAGAATGGCTGGAGCAGAGGTCCAAATTCACCCACATGCATCTAGTGAGGGAGTTGCAGGAGAAGAATCCGCAGGATTTCTGAAATTATCTACGGATGTCGGAGGATTCATTCAAGCTCTTACTGGAATGTGTGAGGCCACTCATTGAACGGCAGGATACACAGATGTGTGCAGCTGTTTTAGCAGAGGAACGTTGGCTGTCACGCTGCAATTCCTGACAACCGAACGTTCAATGAAAGGCTTACAATTTTCAGCAGCTGTTTCCCGATCACTCCTCAGCGTGGTAATCGCTGAGACATGCAACGCCATCGTCTAGAGTTTACGGAGCTACATGCCTTTTCCTAAATCCGTGGCGGAATGGCAAAAAATTGCATCGGATTTTGAACGTATTTGGCAGTTCCCAAACTGTGGTGGTGCCTTGGATGGTAAACATGTGCGCATCACGCAACCTGCCAACAGCGGAAGTTATTTCTATAACTACAAGGGCTACTTCAGCGTGATCCTCATGGCCTTTGTTAATGCCAATTATGGATTTATAAACGTTGATGTTGGCATGAACGGGAGGGTTTCGGACGGAGGCGTTTTGGAGCACGCTATTTTTGGAGAACGCTTGAATAACTCAGAACTGCTCTTGCCAACCAACATTGAAACCACCGCTAACCTTAACTTTGTATTTGTAGGCGATGAAGCCTTCCCCCTTCATGCGCATCTTGTCAAGCCGTACCCACAAAAGACTTTGACAGAGGAAAGGCGTATTTTTAATTACAGACTGTCCAGGGCACGCCGTGTTGTTGAGAATGCGTTCGGCATCATGGCCAACTGCTTCAGGGTTTTCCACACACCAATCAACATAAAGCTGGAATCTATAGACTCCGTGGTGTTGGTCTGTTGCGTGCTGCACAATTTTCTACGGCAGCACGCTGCTGCAGCATACAGTCCGCCAGGCTTCATTGACTCAGACAGCAATGGCGACGTGATGCTCGGAGAATGGCGTGAGAATGATCCCACTATTGCAGGACTTCAACCTGTTAATCAAGGCAGGAGCAAGGACGATGCAAAGGCCTGCCGAGACAAGTACTGCCAATACTTTAACGGGCCTGGTGCAGTGGCTTGGCAGCATCAGATATAGTTAGCATGTAAAACATTTCTTGGTTATCCTGTTTTAAACTTCCTGTTAATAAAAAAAAAAAAAATGTACTTTCAAATTTTCTGTCGTGTTTATTTCAACAATATTAGAGCAGTAATGGGGATAACTAAAAAACAGAGGGGTGTGATGGGGAGGGGGCAATGATGTTGAGAAGGCAAAAAGCGGGGTTGAGATGGGGAGGGTGGAGCACTGGGGATAACTCAAAAAGAGGGGTGTGATGGGGAGGGGGGAGTAATGTGGAGAATGCTAATTCATTGGTGTGATGGAGAGGGGGCAATAATGTTGAGAAGGCTAAAAAAAAAGGGGTGATATGAGGGGGGGAGTAATGGGGAGAAGGCAAGATGAGGGGTGTGATTGTGGAGGTGAGAGTAATGGGCGGAAGGAAAAATGATGTTAAGCCTACACTTATGCATGTATGTTGCGTTCTCAAAGAGGCTGCGGGATAACAATGATGCATCAGCGTTCCCGTGCGCCGTGACGTCATGACGCTGTAATGGGCGGTGTTAATGCGGCATAGTGAAAAATATTGAAACCAACATGTCTTCCAGGCGTTCTGTTCCCTGGGGTGAGCCTGAGGTACGATACCTGATAAAGCAGGTTGATGCACGGGACTCTAACTGCGCCACACACGCCCGGCCCATGCTTCACAAGAAGCGCGTGTTAAAAAAAATAAAAAGGGGGCTAATGCGCAACTTTGGCGTCCAGCGCACACCGACGCAGATAAGAAAAAAATTAGCTGATCTGCTCTACCGTTCAAGTGAACGCATAGCCACCATCTGGTCAGACAACCAAAGGGGAGAGGGTGAGTGTTTTTTAAAGGTTCAGCAATTTTTTTTTTATTTTTCTAAGCTGTCTGTTGTCTATTGACGTGTACTTTACCGCCTCATATCTGACATTGCACTTCCAGCTTTTTATAAATGTAAAATTGCAAACACTTTGCATGATGGCATAAGGTAATGCTGGGACATTGCAATGTGGTAAAGTGAAAGTGAAAATGAAAGTTAAAAGAAGTGTGAATATTAATTTTTTTTGGGGGGGACTTGTAAATAAAGATGAACTTGTAAAGCTTTTTTAAAAATTGGCAGTTAATTTGAAACAAAATTTTTTGTAATGAAAAGTAACATAACAATTTAAATGTTAGTCAAGTAGGAAAAGAATATAGGTTTCTTGCTGAGGGTTACAAGCGGAACTCAAAAAGAGTACCACATAACATTATTAATTGAGAGGAACAAGAATACTTGTTATTAGTCAATAGTTGTTAGCGGTATTCGAATACCGGTGACGATATAACAATTCGCTTAACTATATTCGGCCATTTTTTTTTTTTTTCAATGAAAGACAGCATTTAACATGCAGATATCTAAGGATTGTTTTCCCTATCTCTAGGACCACCATCACCATCAAGCCCGCCATCGCAGACAGCTTCACCAACAGCCCCAGCATCTCCGGGGGATCAAGAAAGTTCACCACCCACCCCTTCGCCCGCTGCCAGCCCTTCTCCAGCATCACTCCATGATATTGGAGCTGCCTCTCCATCAGGTAATCTAATTATAGCAAGGTTTGTTAAATAAAATCGAAAAAAATGGGTACTTTTATGTTTTACTTTGGAAAGGATGGAGGGTTAACGTTTAATATTTTGTTTTTGGTCCCATAGCTGTTGGTGCCACTGGTTCGGGGTGGGCTATTAGCCCCTCACCAGATGGAACTGAACCACCACAGCCACCACAATACTGTAAGTATAAAAACAAGAACCATGGACCTTTGGTTTGTAGTGTGTCAATAATTGACAGGTTTACGTTTGTCATTTCTTCAACAGATCCCCACTGCACAGGCCCTGCTGGCAGCACACCGGTGGATGAGGGCAGCTATGGCTGTGACTCTGGCAGCCATGGACGTGCATGGACAGATGCTGGAGAGGTATTTGGCGGGCCAACAACAGGGTGGCATTCCCTAAATTTTTTTTTTTTTCTTTTATGTTTATGTTAAACTATGTTTATGTCAGTGTTAAACAATGTACACAAAGTTTCTAATATTTTGAAAAAATTTTTTTTCATATTTAATATATATGTCTCAAATATATATTTATATACTTAAAGTTCATATACGCGGGTGTGTCATTATTTAGGTAAAAGATTGGTTACTTGGGCTGACGTCAGAGTTCATGTCTACGGCCATCGTTAATAGTAGTCTACAAAAATTTTCAAATACGAAACTAAACAAGAAAACCAGACCTCCATTCTGTTGAAATATAACATTTTTATTAAAAAAAACAAAACAATTTAAAAATATATATATATTTATATATATACAAAAGAAATATAAAAAAATACGTGCAGAACTACAATTGGTGGTAATATGGTTCGTTTTCATTTCCACGTTGCCTTGGCGGAGTATAATAAAAAGGCTTGGGTTCTGTTGATGGTCCCTCCTCATTGTAGGCTCAACAGGCTCAGGATTGTGCGGCCAAGAGTATTGCGGGTTTAGACGTCTGTCCATGAAAGCAGTCATGTCAGTGAGTTTTCCAGTTGCTGCTTGGCTCAAAACTTCGAGCATAAGCCTTTCAGCATGAACACGCTGAACTGGATCAAGTGTAGGCAGCTTCTCATTAGCATAGTACGCAAAGCCGGTCAGGTTATGAGGTGTAGTTAGAACTTTTTTGGATACTTATATGAATTCTGGGGTTTCCGAGGTGGGGGCCTTCCTTTTTCGAACTGAAAATGCGAGTCTCCTCGGCACAGATAGGGATGGTGCAGATGGGGATGGTGTCTCAACTGTTTCATCCTCTTGCACCGTTGTGATGCTGTGCTGTTCGTGCTTGATTAAGGGAGGTGAGATGAATGCCTCTTCTGTGTTATGTGTGAACAGAAAATACATGTAACATCACAAAGCAAAAGAAATTAAGCTTCACACTAGCTTGATTAATTATCAGTACGTTATGGGATAACTTGTGCTATTGTGTCAATTATTCCTTATTTATTAATAATTTCTATTCCAAATGGGCATGTACATTCCTATGTGTACTACAAGAAAGGTACTTACTTCACCGACAGGGAAGTCCTTCTGGATCACTGGGTCAGGTGCCAACATAGATGCCATTTGTCTCAGTACTTCTTGGTCCCTTGTGAAAGAAAAAAGTTCAAAGTACCAAAGTTTGGGGACATATACATCTTCTGACCCGGCTCCAGACTTGGTTGAATTCTCGACTTTGTTTAATTCTTTACAGTATACTGTGCGGAGGGCCTGAATTCTTTTTTTGACCGATGATTCATCCGCTGGCTCATTGGGGTAATGTTTTTTGGTAAGCTCCACCAGTTTTTGGTAAGCCTCCTTCTTTTTCAGCCTGTTACTATAATCAGCTGACTTTATTCTCCATAAGCAAGGCATCGAGCGGTACATCTCTATGAAGTCCTGCAGGAAATCTTGCTTATCGGCCATCTGGAAGAAAAAAAGGATTATGTGAGAATGGCACAATATAAGTAACATTTGTTTTATTGAAATGTATGCTAAATTAAAATGCGTACATAGCCTATAACTTATAACACAGCTAGGATCATAAAATGGTGGAGGTGGGCGCGGCAGAAACTAAAATGGCTGCCCCACAAAAAAAATTAGTGATGGCCACGACTGTTTACACAGCTGGATAAAATGGCGGTGGTGGGCGCGCAGAAACAAAATTTGCTGCACAAAAAAATTCCAGAGATGGCCGACAACGGTTAACACAGCTGGTAAAAAAATGGCGATGGTGGGAGCGGCAGAAAAAAAATGGCTTGCCCCCCCCAAAAAAAAATCATTGATGGACAACAAGAGTTAACACAGCTGGATAAAATGGTGGTGGTGAGCACGGCAGAAACAGAAATGGCTGCCCCCAAAAGAAATCTGTGATGGACAACATTGGTTAGCACAGCTGCATAAAATGGCGGTACTGGGCATGGCAGAAACAAAAATAGCTGCCCAAAAAAAGTTCCAGAGATGGCCGACAACTGTTAACACAGCTGGGCAAAAATGGCAATGGTGGGTGCGGCAGAACAAAAATGGCTGCCCCAAAAAAATCCAAAGATGGACAACAACTGTCAACACCGGTGGAAAAAAAATGTGATCGTGGGCGCGGCTGAAACAAAAATGTCCGAAAGATGTGATAGCGGAGGGCGGTGGCAGGAAAATTACCAAGGCTGCTGTATATAAAGACAGATATAAATATAAAATATATAATAAAGTTCAAAAAATTAAATGCCAAAAAATTTACAAAATAAGAAAAATAAGTGCCTACCTTACAATACTGTATAGAGATCCTCATGGAATCAATAAATCCAGGCCAAACGCAACAGCGCCACAGAATGGATCGCAGGAGCTGCAAAGCACAGAAGGCTAGCTGGACGCAATATGGATCGCTGCTTGAAAATAGTATGAACCACTGCGCTCAAGAACAATGGAAGGGAGCGCTACTACGTCGTTCTTTTACTGCGAGGTCGTCCAATCAACAAGCGAGAGCTGTGACAAACTGTCATGCCATACACTGACCACCAGTCTGTGCAGAGGGGCGTGGAAAAGGTTGCGCTCAATCACGCCTATCGAGGTGGGGGTCTTTTACAAAACTTGGAGTGTGACAGGTCCCAACGACCGCCAAGGTCGTTATACAGATCGCTGATCGCTGATGTGTCGTTTATGAGATTTTCATGTTTGGAAGCTAACTAACGACCATATAGCGATGTACAAACGATCTCTGCCAGGTCGTGTTGTTGTCGTGATCGTTGGTGCGATCGCTTAGTGTGACAGTACCTTTAGTGGAAAATGTGGATAAGGATCAGATCAGAGTAATTGCCAAAACAAACTTAGGTTGTACACTGCCCACAGCAAATGTGTGTGCAAAGCGTTTCTCTCATTTAGGGCAGACAGAAATAGTATGATAGGCGTCTCCACAGAAAAAACACAGCTTATTACGCCTTCTAAATTCCTGATGTTGTGCCCTAGACAAAACCCTATCACATTGCACAGGTTCAGCCGTTTGTTCAAAAGGTGGCAACGCCTCTCGTGTAGTTTTACGTTCACGTAAACGCCGATCAACTTCAATGGCTAATGACATAGACTCATCAAGACCAGAGGGAACAGGAAATCCCACCATAACATCTTTTACAGTCTCTGATAAACCCTTCCGAAAGAGAGCTGCCAATGCACCATCATTCCATGTAGTAAGGACCGCCCACTTTCAGAATTTTTGACAGTATAACTCTGCAAAATTCTGACCCTGGTTCAATACCAACAGGGTTTTCTCAGCTTGATCAGCAGCATTAGGTTCATCATACAACAACCCCAAGACAAAAAATGCATCCACATTAGTCAGAATAGGATTTTCAGATGTCAGAGAAAAAGCCCAATCCTGGGGATCGCCGCGCAGCAAGGAGATGACAATTTTAACCTGCTGCACAGAGCTCCCCGATGAGTTAGGCTTCAAGGCAAGAAATAATTTACAATTATTCTTAAAATTCAGAAATTTAGACCGATCCCCAGAAAACACATCAGGAGTAGGGATCTTTGGTTCAACAGCATGTGAATGAGTGAGATAGGCGGAAATTCCCCGCACTTCAGCAGGGAGCTGCTCTACACGATCAGACAATTGCTTAATCTCCATTAGAGAAAAATCCTCCTACGGCCCCAGAGAAAAAGAGGAAAAAATACAGATAAAAAAAAAATTCTGACACTTTTTTTTTTTTTAACAATTCTTTCCTGCTTTTGAGTATCCTAGAATCTGCGGTATGGCTGGTGATTCTGTTATGCTTGGGCAACCGAGGAGGAAAACAAAACCAAGCTAAGTCACAGAAAACCAGAGAGGTTGGTAACTGCGCAGATTGCAGACCCCTGATCCTAATCACACAACTAACAGCAGCCGTGGAGTGTACCTACGATGATTCTAGACGCCTCAACACAGCCGGAGGACTAAATAATCCTAAAGCAAGAAAAGAGTAAATCTAAACTGCCCCAGAGCAGACCCCAAAGGAATAGACAGCCCTGTTATGATTGAGTCACCGTAGGAGGCAAAAACAGAAATGCTAGCTAAGTCCAGAAAACCCGAGAAGTTGGCAACTATCAGATTGCAGACCCCTGAACCTATCAACACAAATAGCAGTAGCCGTGGGGGGTCCTACGATGACCTAGACCCCTCGATCACAGCCGGAGAGATACATAGGCCTAAAGAAGGAAAGGGGAAATCTAACTGCCCCAGAGCAGACCCCAAAGCAATAGGCAGCCCCCCACATATAATGATGGTGAAGCAAGATGAAAACACTTACACAGACAGAAAGACAGACTGAGCAAAGACGGGGCCAAAAACTACCTAGATAGGAACGGATAGGAAGGCTGCTGTCTGCAATCTGCCAAAACCCTATCAGAGACAAAAGCCAACAAGCTGATATAAAAATGGCCCTGAAGCAACTAAGCTTCACAAACTAAATCAGCACTCAGGTACTTTCAGAAGACAGAGCTAACGGAATACTGCACACTCCAGCAGGGAGTGGCAGAATCCAAAAAGCAAGAACAACAAAAACAAATCTTAAATGCAAAAAGGCAAAGCAAAAACTTAGCTTTAGGAGAGCAGGAATCAGACTGGTGTCCAAGAGTCCACAGAGAAATCACCCGCAGGGCAGAAAGGGCGTAGGCTGCCTTATATCCAGTCAGTGACTCCACTCAGCCAATCGTCTTCATTAGTCCCAGGTGCCTGATAATCAGGCTCACTACCTTCCTTCACCAGAACAGGGAGTTCACCAGGCCCCAGTGACGGAGGGGAAAATGAACTCACAACAGTACCCCCCCCTTGAGGAGGGGTCACCGAACCCTCAACAACGCTACCAGGGCGATCAGGGTGAGCGCGATGAAAGGCACGCACCAATCTTTTGGCATGAATATCAGAGGCAGAGACCCAGGAATTATCCTCCTGACCATAACCCTTCCACTTAACCAAATACTGGAGTCTCCGTCTAGCCAGACGGGAATCCAGAATTTTCTCTAACTCATATTCCAAGTTACCTTCAACCAATACAGGGTCCAGAGGTGCCACCTCAGGCACAACTGGCTCAACAAACCTCTTCAATAAGGACTTATGGAACACATTATGGATCTTAAATGTGACAGGAAGAGCCAAACGAAAAGAGACCGGATTAATAATCTCCAAAATCTTGTAAGGTCCAATAAATCTAGGCTTAAACTTAGGAGAAGCCACCTTCATAGCAATATTTTTTGATGATAACTAGGGTTGAGCGACTTTTGGTTTTTTATGGTCGAGTTTCATTTCGTGAAACCCGACTTTTCCAAAAGTCGGGTCGAGCAAGATCGGCCGATTATAGGGAAAAGTCGGGGTCGTCCCGAAACACGAAACCCAATGTAAGTCAATGAGGAATAAAAGTCGGCAGTGAGAGGAGGACAGGAAACACACCTACAGTGCTCATTTGAATGCCAAAAGCATCAATTCTTCTTACTTAAGCTGGTCAACCTTAATTAACTTCATAATACAAGTTACGCACTGAAAAATGGGGGTTATTTGGCTAAAGTTGTGGGGGGGTAGGGCTGGCTTCAGGTTTTCATGTGCCCTGGGCGAAAGAGCGCCCCTTTAACACATAATACCACAACTCATCATGCTCCGATACGGCAGAGAAATAGCGGTATAGTACAATGAAAAATACTTCACTTTTTACATCTCATGACGAGGCCCATCTATTTCTCCATACAGAATCATTGGTCCCATATAATGTTTGAAACAGTATATGATGAGCTCCACATAATGCTACAGTATATGTTGGTCACCATGGATGAAGCTCCACTGTCTTATGGGCCCAAATAATGCTCCAAACATAATGGGCCCCATTTCTAATGCTCTAGTGTATAATGGGCCCTGTAAATGCTGCTCCAGTGTCTGATGTCCACCTTTGGAATGTTCCAGTGTATGGTGGGCCCCATCTATCATTCTCCAGAGTATAGTGCTCCCCAAAAATTTCTGTCCCAACATTGAAAACAATCAAATAAGTCTCCTCGCTAGGGAATCCCTGTACTAGTCTGGACTTCTCGTCGTCCCCATCTTCCATCTTACTGCACAGTATTTCAACCTTGCAAGTGCTGTGATCCTGAGCAAGCAGGGGGGGCCCACTCGTTGGCGACGGCACTGGCACAGGGCCCCTGATAGTACGGTGGTGTGTCTGATGGCGGGTGGGCCGAACCTGCACTTTCATCTGCAACATCCTCTTTGTCACCGTGTAAGATGGAACTGTATATGGGAAGGGTAACCTGAGTTTAATCAGGGTCAGATTCAGGCCGGGTAGTGTGCGAGGGGAATGTAGTGGTCTGGGTCAATGTACCAGCAGATTCATCGAGCAGTGGCTAGGCATCAGTGCACTTGTGTCGCCCCCAGGAGTATGGTCGCCACAGTGGCATTACCTTCCTCCTAGGGAGTGTGATGTCATGCTTGGGAGCAACGAAGGATCTCTCTAGCAGGTTAACTGATTGGGCGGCGTTATTCCCACGAGTCATGACCCTCCAAACAGCGTTCATGAAGGCAAAGTGTTTGTTTTACGTGGGCAGTATGGTTGCAAAGCTGAACCTTAAAGGAATGTCCAGAAGGGCACCACCAGGAGTGGAGCCTACGGCATAATTTGACTCAACACGGGCAACCTCAACCATGCCAGCTACAGAACAGATGCACACATTGCAAGCTTAATTCCGTTAACGAACGAAACTCCGTCATGCCCCGCGGTCCGAGTCTGGCTTACTAGAGGGACACGTGAGGCTCTGGCACATGAGATTGGCCAATAACTGGTGTGTCATGCCCTTACATGTCCATGGCTGCATGTGCGCTACACTGAAAAGGCCAGCGTTTGTCGCTTACAGGTGCAGATAACCCGCTGAGCAACGTTAGTGATGGGGATCATTGATTACAATTATTACTCGCGAACGATGATTTCCCAGTAAGTGCAGGTCAACCGCAGTTCCGGAATTAGGCCTAACCATCATTCCTGAAAAAAATGAAAAACTTACGTGTGCAAACCACAGGTGCTGTAGCTTGCTTAACAGCTCGCCAGCCGTTCTCACGCCCAGTATGGGTTACACGTGATTGCACAAAGGTGAGAAAGGGTACCGTATCCCCGGATAACATGTATGGATAGCGTACACATTCAAAATATATGTCTATACATCAGGAGGCAGGCTCAGACGGTGTTAGGCCCAGTATGGCTTGCAAGTGATTGCACAAAGGTGAGAAAGGGTACCGTATCCCCGGATAACATGTATGGATAGCGTACTCATTCAAAAGATATGTCTATACATCAGGAGGCAGGCTCAGACGGTGTCAGGCACAGTATGGCTTGCAAGTGATTGCACAAAGGTGAGAAAGGGTACCGTATCCCCGGATAACATGTATGGATAGCGTACACATTCAAAATATATGTCTATACATCAGGAGGCAGGCTCAGACAGAGTAAGGCCCAGTATGGCTTGCAAGTGATTGCACAAAGGTGAGAAAGGGTACCGTATCCCCGGATAACATGTATGGATAGCGTACACATTCAAAAGATATGTCTATACATCAGGAGGCAGGCTCAGATGGTGTTAGGCCCAGTATGGCTTTGACGTGATTGCACAAATGTGAGAAAGGGTACCGTATCCCTGGATAACATGTATGGATAGCGTACACATTCAAAATATATGTCTATACATCAGGAGGCAGGCTCAGACGGTGTTAGGCCCAGTATGGCTTGCACGTGATTGCACAAAGGTGAGAAAGGGTACCGTATCCCTGGATAACATGTATGGATAGCGTACACATTCAAAAGATATGTCTATACATCAGGAGGCAGGCTCAGACGGTGTTAGGCCCAGTATGGCTTGCACGTGATTGCACAAAGGTGAGAAAGGGTACCGTATCCCCGGATAACATGTATGGATAGTGTACACATTCAAAAGATATGTCTATACATCAGGAGGCAGGCTCAGACGGTGTCAGGCACAGTATGGCTTGCAAGTGATTGCACAAAGGTGAGAAAGGGTACCGTATCCCCGGATAACATGTATGGATAGAGTACACATTCAAAATATATGTCTATACATCAGGAGGCAGGCTCAGACGGTGTTAGGCCCTGTATGGATTGCACGTGATTGCACAAAGGTGAGAAAGGGTACCGTATCCCCAGATAACATGTATGGATAGCGTACACATTCAAAAGATATGTCTATACATCAGGAGGCAGGCTCAGACGGTGTTAGGCCCAGTATGGATTGCACGTGATTGCACAAAGGTGAGAAAGGGTACCGTATCCCCGGATAACATGTATGGATAGCGTACACATTCAAAATATATGTCAATACACCAGGAGGCAGGCTCAGACGGTGTCAGGCACAGTATGGATTTGACGGCCCAGACTACACGGCGGAGGAGCAGGGAGAGGTAAAGATTGCAAATGCTGGGGCCCTGCCCAAGCAAGGGGGGCCCACTCGTGGGCGTCGGTACTGGCACTGGGCCCCTCATAGTACGGCGGTGTGTCTGACGGCGGGTGTGCACCACCACCGTCAGAGACACTTGATTGCACTATAAGGGACCCTGTGCCAGTGCCCGCGCCCAAGAGTCGGCCTACCCACCTGTCCAGGGCAACGGCACTCGCACGGTGTCGTGCGCTAGGTGGTGACCCCGGCCATGGGGGGGGGAGGCAGCACAGTTAGGGAGTTTTAGAAAGTGGCATATGCTGATGTTGGACATTCAGCTGATGCAATAGGCGAAATAGGTCAAGTCCCAGGAAGAGGTGGACCAAAGCAAGCCATTTTTCTGTCACCCTATGTGTCATCAGGGGAAGGTGGGACAAAATCCTTGGAAACCCATGCATGGTTCATTTTAATGAAGGTTAAATCATCCACATTTTGGGTTGACAGACGGGTCCTTTTTTCTGTCAGGATTGATCCAGCTGCACTGAAGACTCTTTCCGATAGCACACTTGCAGCTGGGCAAGCGAGCTCCTGTAAGGCATATTGTGCCAATTCAGGCCAGGTGTCCAGTTTAGCAGCCCAATAGTCAAAGGGGAATGACCTGTGTGGGAGAACATCGATATGGGAGAAAAAGTAGTTTGTAACCATAGTTGACAACTGCTGTCTCCTGTCACTTTCCATCGATGCTGTATTACCAGTTGTGTGAGCGGTACTTGAAAAATCAGTCCACAACATTGTCATGAAACCCCTGTCTCCAACGCCACTTCTGCTGTGTGCACCACGAACACCTCTGCCAAGCTGCCCCCGGCCCTTACGGCTCGTGTGAGAACCATCACCGCTGCTGTGTGCTGGGAATGCCTCAAGCAACCGATTTACCAGAGTTGCTTGTTTATTATCCAATATTAGGTCAAGGTTCTCCTGTGGCATGATGTTTTGTAATTTGCCTTTATAGCGTGGATCCAGGATGCTGGCCAACCAGTAGTCGTCATCGTTCATCATTTTGGCAATGCGGGGGTCCCTTTTTAGGATCCGCAAGGCATAATCTGACATGTGGGCCAATGTTCCCGGTGTCAATGATGCACTGCGAGTGCTGGTTGGAGGAGCACTTTCTGGCAAATCCACATCCCTCCAGTCACGCACAAACCCTGTACCAGACCTTGCCACGCCAACATTTTCACTTGCCCCACGAGATGCATCCTCCTCCCCTAAGTAATCATCCCCATCATCATCCTCCTCCTCCTCTTCTTCCTCCAACTCGTCCAGGAGAGGTCCCTGAGCAGACAATGGCTGAATGTCATCAAGGATTCCCTCCACCTCTTCCTCCTCGTCAACATTGGCTGCAGACGCCTGCTCCTTAAGGTGCATCAAAGTTTGCATGAGCAGACGCATAAGTGGGATGCTCATGCTTAGGATGGCGTTGTCTGCGCTTACCAGCCGTGTGCATTCCTCAAAACACTGAAGGACTTTACAGAGGTCTTTCAGCTTCGACCACTGCACACCTGTCAACTCCATGTCTGCTCTCAAAGTGCCTGGCCGTGTATCCTCCCACAAATGCATTATGGCCTTCCTCTGCTCGCACAGACGCTCCACCATGTGCAGGGTGGAGTTCCACCTTGTTGCAATGTCGATAATGAGGCAGTGGTTGGGAAGGTGGAGCAATCGCTGCAGCTTCTGCATACGAACGGAGTGTACAGGCGACCGGCGGATGTGCGCGCACAGTCTTCGCACCTTATGGAGCAGGGCTGTTAACTCCAGATAATTTTTGAGGAAGCACTGCACCACCAGGTTCAAGGTGTGAGCCAAGCAAGGTATGTGGCTGAGTTTTGAAAGGGCTATGGCTGCCACAAAATTACGGCCGTTATCACTAACTACCTTGCCTGCCTCAAGATGTACACTGCCCAGCCATGACTCAGTTTGTCGCTTCAAGTACTCGGCCAGCACCTCGGCGGTGTGTCTGTCGCCCAAACACATCATCTGCAACACAGCCTGCTGACGCTTTCCACTAGCTGCTCAATAGGGGGACACCTCGTGTGCAACAGTGGCAGCTGCAGATGGAGTGCTCGTATGACTGCGCTCTGTGGACGAGCTTTAGCTTCTGGAGGAGGAGGAGGAGGAGGGTGGAACGCCTACAGCCAACTGTTTCCTATACCGTGGGCTAGGCAGCACTGTCCCACCACCGCTGTCCCCTGTGGACCCTGCATCAACCACATTAACCCAGTGCGCAGTGATGGACACGTAACGGCCCTGGCCATGCCGACTGGACCATGCATCAGTTGTGAGGTGCACCTTTCTACTCACTGACTGCTTGAGTGCATGGACAATGCGGTCTTTCACATGATGGTGGAGGGCTGGGATGGCTTTGCGAGAGAAGAAGTGGCGACTGGGTAGGTCATAGCATGGTACTGCATAGGCCATGAGTTCGCGGAAAGCTGCGCTTTCCACCAACCGATAGGGCATCATCTCAAACGAGATTAGTTTGGCAATGTGGGCGTTCAAACCCAGTGTACGCGGATGAGAGACTGAGTACTTTCTTGACCTACTCATAGTGTCTGGGAGGGTGAGCTGGACTTGAGAGCTGCATATGGTAGAAGTAGCGGTGGACAGGGCGGACTGAGAGAGGGTTGATGATGGTGATGGAGTTGGTGTTCTTTCTGATGGCCTAGATTCAGTCTTTCGTTGACATAACAGTGGGATTCCCTGACTGCTGTGGCCTTGCAACGACACCTCAACATTTGCTGCTGTGCTAACCGGTGGGCTTACAGTGGGGGAAACAATGTAGCGTTGCTGACTACCTTCTTTGTGATCAGTTGCACATGTGGCACTTGAGGTTTGGTGTTGTGTCCACGCTTGCAAGTGCATGCTGGTTAAATGTCTAAGCATGCAACTGGTATTCAAATTTTTCAGATTTTTCCCTCGGCTAAAGGTCTTTGCGCACTTCTTACAGATAACCTTGGCCTGATCATGAGGATTTTGTTCAAAAAAGTGCCACACTGCACTCTTCCTACTTTGGCAGACATTTTGCGGCCTAGCACGCTGTGATTGTTTGACCCTCTGGACAAGCTGTCCAGCAACTCTTTTGATTTTTGGAACCTGTCTTTGGAGTGCTCTGGGCCTGCCAGATAACAGCTGTTGCGATGTTGATGTCTGCTGTGGATGCTCCTCATCTGAGCTATTGGAAGCAGCACCCTCTTCCCCCAATGGATGCCAATCTGGGTCAACAACTGGGTCATCCATCACCTCCTCTTCAATGTCATGTGCATCTTCCTCTGTGTCACTGTGTATGGTGGTATAGTGTGCGGGAAGGGGCACCTGAGTCTCATCAGGGTCAGAATCTGGCTCTGTACACTGTGAGGACAATTTAGTGCTCTGAGTGAATGTACCAGCAGAATCATCTATCAGCGGCTGTGCATCAGTGCACTCCATGTCAGATTCATCTTGGCCTGGGTAATTCACCATTTCACTTGATAATCCAGGCATGGTATGTGAAAACAGCTCCATGGAGTAATCAGTAGTATGGCCTGCATCATCCTTCAATCTTGGTTGTGGTGAAGGACACAAGGAAAGGTGTGGTTCATGAACATGAGCCTCCAATGATGACTCAGTGCTTTTACTTTTTACAACTTCAGAAGAGGAGGCGATAGAGCTGGAGGCTGAGTCAGCAATGTAAGACAAAACTTTTTCCTGATGCTCTGGCGTTAAAAGCGGTTTGCCAACTCCTAGAAAACTAAGCCTTCGAAGCCTTATGGAGCCAGACGATGACGCAGGCTCAACACCTCCTGCATTCGGTCCTATTTTGCTTTTGCCACTACCATCAGATCCACCACCAACACCATCATTACCAGCTGCCAACCCCCGCCCAATTCCACGGCCTCTTCCACCAGCCTTCCTCATTTTTGGTAGAAATGTAGACAAAATCCAACAAACTATATAGTAATGTAAAACAAGGTACAAGGTGTCTATAGGACAGGGGAGATTTAGATTTTCTGCACACACTAGTGGACACTGGACACTTTTGGATTGTGTGAGGCCCACTGAATATCAGAGCGCTATGTCACAGGCTCGATGGCACAGGTGTGAAAAAAGTGACTACAGGATAAGGGAGATTTTGAATTTCTGCAGACACTTGTGGACACTGGACACTTGGATTTTGTGAGGCCCACTGAATATCACAGCGCTATGTCACAGGCTCGATGCAGCAGGTTTGAAAAAAGTGACTACAGGATAAGGGAGATTTTGAATTTCTGCAGACACTTGTGGACACTGGACACTTGGATTGTGTGAGGCCCACTGAATATCACAATGCTATGTCACAGGCTCGATGGCACAGGTGTGAAAAAAGTGACTACAGGATAAGGGAGATTTTGAATTTCTGTGAGATTTTGAATTTCTGCAGACACTTGTGGACACTTGAATTGTGTGAGGCCCACTGAATATCACAGTGCTATGTCACAGGCTCGATGGCACAGGTGTGAAAAAAGTGACTACAGGATAAGGGAGATTTTGAATTTCTGCAGACACTTTTGGACACTGGACACTTGGATTGTGTGAGGCCCACTGAATATCACAGCTCTATGTCACAGGCTCGATGGCACAAGTGTGAAAAAAGTGACTACAGGATAAGGGAGATTTTGAATTTCTGCAGACACTTGTGGACACTGGACACTTTTGGATTGTGTGAGGCCCAATGAATATCAGAGCGCTATGTCACAGGCTTGATACAGCAGGTGTGAAAAAAGTGACTACAGGATAAGGGAGATTTTGAATTTCTGCAGACACTGGACACTTGGATTGTGTGAGGCCCAATGAATATCACAGCGCTATGTCACAGGCTCGATGCAGCAGGTGTGAAAAAAGTGACTACAGGATAAGGGAGATTTTGAATTTCTGCAGACACTTGTGGACACTGGACACTTTTGGATTGTGTGAGGCCCACTGAATATCAGAGTGCTATGTCACAGGCTCGATGGCACAGGTGTGAAAAAGTGAATTGTAGAATTGGGCAGAATAGGAATCTCCCTAGAGTGTAGGTCTGTAAGAACAGAACAAGTCCTCCACAGTGACACACAGATAGCTTCACTGTGGCTGTGATAACAGCCATTACACGGTACTGTGTGAGGAGCGTACACCGCTGTATGGTGTGAATAAATGCACGCTCAGTACCTTAGCAGGACAAAAAAAAAATTGGGATTGCTTTTAAAAAAGCAGTTGGCAGAGCAGTGGGGAAACAGCAATGCAGCTGTCAGGAAGCCTTAGAAGGCAGCCTAACAACCAACACCGCTGATCCACCACAATATAGCCTCCCCTTGCACTGCACACACAGTGACTGGTGT
Source organism: Dendrobates tinctorius (assembly GCF_039654945.1). Classification (NCBI taxonomy): domain Eukaryota; kingdom Metazoa; phylum Chordata; class Amphibia; order Anura; family Dendrobatidae; genus Dendrobates; species Dendrobates tinctorius. The sequence goes on along the minus strand of NW_027361814.1, from coordinate 15,468,374 downwards.
GTTGCACAGGCAAAATCGCTAGCAGCAGAAGCAGTTTTTTTGTCTTCTTCCCTGCCTAACGCTCTCCCTACAGAATCAGCAACCTCTCCCTATGCTAAGATCGGCAGAAGTAAGATGGCGGTCGGCGTGCACGCCCTTTTATAACCCCTGTGACGCCCACCAAAGCAAGCCAATCACTTGCATGCCCTTCTGAAAGATGGTGGCGACCCCTGCCTGTGTCATCACGTTGCCCACAGTGTCCGTGGATCCTGATTGGCTGAAAAAGAGCGCTAAACAAACTTTTGAAACGCGACTTTGGCGCGTAAGTCGCCGAACTCGTGGCCGACCTCATCCTAGGGTCAGGTTTCGTTTCATGAAACCCGACTTTGCCAAAAGTCGGCGACTTTTGAAATTGTTCGACCTGTTTCGCTCAACTCTAATGATAACCACACCATATCACCAATCTTAAACTGGGGACCAATGGTCCTATGTCGATTGGAAAACCGCTGGGCCTTTTCCTGGGAGAGAGATAACTTATCCACCACTTGGTCCCAGATCTGGTGCATTCTCTCAACCACAGTGTCAACACCTGGGCAGGCAGAGGGCTCCACCTGCCCTGAAGAAAATCGAGGATGAAACCCAAAGTTACAAAAAAAAGGTGACATCAAAGTGGCAGAACTAGCTCTGTTATTTAAAGCAAATTCGGCCAAGGGCAAAAATGAAACCCAATCATCCTGATCAGCGGAAATAAAACATCTCAAATACGACTCCAAGGTCTGGTTTGTTCTCTCTGTCTGCCCATTGGTCTGAGGGTGAAAAGCAGAGGAGAAGGACAACTGAATTCCCAACTTGGAACAGAACGTCCTCCAAAATTTAGACACAAATTGAACTCCTCTGTCAGATACAATGTTCTCAGGAATCCCATGCAAGCGAACCACCTGTTACAAAAACAGGGGCACCAACTCAGAGGAAGATGGCAACTTAGGGAGTGGTACAAGATGAACCATCTTAGAGAACCTATCACAAATCACCCAAATAACAGTCATTCTTTGAGAGACCGGCATATCAGAGATGAAATCCATTGAAATATGGGTCCATGGCCTCCTGGGGACCGGCAAAGGCATCAACAACCCACTAGAGCGAGAACAAGATTTAGACCGGGAGCAAGTCCCACAGGACTGCACAAAATTCCTGACATCATGAGACAAGGTGGGCCACCAAAAAGAGCGACTCACCAGATCTCTAGTACCAAAAATACCTGGATGACCAGCCAATGCAGAGCAATGAACTTCAGACATCACTCTCTTCTTCCACTGGTCAGGAACATACAACTTTCCACTGGGGCAACGCTCAGGTTTGTCCTCCTGGAACTCTTGCAGAGCAAGCCTCAAATCGGGCGAGATGGCAGAAAGAACTACCCCTTCGCCTAAGATGGTAGCAGACTTGGTCACCACAGGAGAATCAGCAAAGAAACTCCTTGAGAGGGCGTCTGCCTTGACATTCTTAGTTCCAGGAAGAAAAGAGACCACAAAATCAAAACGTGTAAAAAAACAAGGCCCACCTAGCCTGTCTAGGGTTCAAGCGTTTAGCCGACTCTAGGTAAATCAAATTTTTGTGGTCAGTGAGGACCACAACTTGATGTTTGGCTCCCTCCAACCAATGTCTCCACTCCTCAAATGCCCATTTCATGGCCAACAGTTCCCGATTCCCCACATCATAGTTACGTTCAGATGGAGAGAACTTTCGGGAAAAGAAAGCACAGGGATTCATTTTAGATGTTACCGGATCTTTTTGGGACAACACCGCTCCTGCACCAATCTCAGAAGCATCCACCTCTAGCTGGAACGGGAGTGAGACATCAGGTTGCCGCAGAACCGGGGCGGAGGTAAATCTACGCTTCAGCTCCTGAAAGGAAGCAACCGCCTCCGGAGACCAATTCAACACATCCGCACCCTTCCTGGTCAGGTCAGTCAATGGTTTGGCAATACTAGAAAATTTTGCTATAAATTTCCGATAAAAATTAGCAAAACCCAAAAACTTCTGGAGGGCCTTCAAAGAAGTGGGCTGAACCCAATCATAAATGGCCTGTACCTTGGCCGGGTCCATTTCAATAGTTGACGGAGACAAAATAAATCCCAAAAAAGAAATCCTCTGTACTCCAAAAAGGCATTTTGATCCTTTGACATACAGAGAATTCTCTCTCAAGATCCGGAACACAGTCCGAATATGTTCCACATGAGAATCCCAATCCTTGGAGAAGATCAAAATATCATCCAGATAGATAATCAAAAATTTATCGACAAAGTCTCGGAAAATATCGTTCATGAAGCACTGGAAGACAGAAGGGGCATTAGTAAGCCCAAAAGGCATCACCAGGTACTCAAAATGTCCCTCCGGAGTATTAAACGCCGTCTTCCATTCATCCCCCTGCTTAATGCGGATAAGATTATACGCCCCCCTGAGGTCAAGCTTGGTAAACCAGCAAGCACCTCTGACTCTAGAGAATAGATCCGAAATCAGGGGTAACGGATACTGATATTTAATAGTAATTTTATTGAGGGCATGATAATCAATACAAGGCCTTAAAGAACCATCCTTCTTGGCCACAAAAAAAAAACCCGGCACCTAAGGGTGAAGAGGATGGTCTAATATGACCCTTCTCCAACGCCTCCTTAATATAGGACCGCATAGCCTCGTGCTCGGGTACAGATAAATTGAAGAGCCGACCCTTAGGAAATTTACACCCCGGGCTTAGTTCAATTGCACAGTCATAACTCCTATGAGGTGGCAAGGACGCAGACTCATTCTCACTAAATACATCATAGTAGTGGAAAAAACCGGAGCCTCACTAAAGGTACACCGGCAACCCCAACTCACCACAGACACAGACTTCCAATCCAAAACTGGATTATGAATCTGCAACCAGGGAAACCCCAGAACAACGGCATCATGCAGACCATGCAACACCAAAAATCTGCAATTTTCTTGGTGGTCTGGGGCGACCCGCATGACCAACTGGGTCCAAAACTGAGGTTTATTTTTAGCCAGAGGGGTAGCATCAATCCCCCTCAAAGGGATAGGCGTCTGCAGAGGTGTCAACGGAAATCCACAACGTTTAGCAAAATCCAAGTCCATTAGGTTTAGCGCTGCTCCCGAATCCACAAAAGCCTTGGCGGAAAATGTGGACTGGGAACAGATCAGAGTAATCGCCAAAAGAAACTAAGGCTGAACCACACCAACAGAAAACGTGTGTGCAAAGCGTCTCTCACGTTTAGGACAAACAGAAATAATATGTGAGGCATCTCCACAGAAAAAACACAGCTTATTACGCCTTCTGAATTCCTGACGTTGCGCCTTAGACAAAACTCTATCACATTGCATAGGTTCAGACGTCTGTTCAACCGGTGGCAACACCTCTCGTGTAATCCTGCGTTCACGTAAACGCCGATCAACCTGAATGGCTAAAGACATAGAATCGTCCAGACCAGAAGGAACAGGAAATCCCACCATAGTATCTTTTACGGCTTCTGACAAACCCTTCCGAAAGAGAGCAGCCAAGGCACTATCATTCCAGGTAGTTAGGACCGCCCACTTTCGGAACTTTTGACAGTACAACTCTGCAGATTCTCGACCCTGGTTCAATGCTAACAGGGTCTTTTCAGCCTGATCAATAGCATTAGGTTCGTCGTACAGCAACCCCAAGGCTTGAAAAAATGCGTTCACATTAGTCAGAATAGGGTCATCTGGTTTCAAAGAAAACGCCCAATCCTGGGGATCGCCACGCAGCAAAGAGATGACAATTTTAACCTGCTGCGCGGGGCTCCCTGACGAGTTAGGCTTCAAAGCAAAAAATAATTTACAATTATTTTTGAAACTCAAAAATTTAGATCGATCCCCAAAAAATACATCAGGTGTGGGGATCTTTGGTTCAACAGCATGTGAACGAGCAAGATAGGCGGAAATTCCTCGCACTTCAGCAGCGAGCTGCTCCACACGATCAGACACTTGCTTTATCTCCATTGAGAGAAAAAAAAAAAATTCCCCCTATGGCCTCAGAGATATAGAGGAAAGAATATACACACTCCCTTTTTTTTTTTTTTTTTTAAGCACAATTCTTTCCTGCTATTGAGTACCCAAGATCTGCGGTTTGGCGGGTGATTCTGTTATGATTGAGTCACCGTAGGAGGCAAAAACAGAAATGCTAGCTAAGTCCAGAAAACCCGAGAAGTTGGCAACTATCAGATTGCAGACCCCTTAACCTATCAACACAACTAGCAGTAGCCGTGGGGGGTTCCTACGATGACCTAGACCCCTCGATCACAGCCGGAGAGATACATAGGCCTAAAGAAGGAAAGGGGAAATCTAACTGCCCCAGAGCAGACCCCAAAGCAATAGGCAGCCCCCCACATATAATGACGGTGAAGCAAGATGAAAACACTTACACAGACAGAAAGACAGACTGAGCAAAGACGGGGCCAAAAACTACCTAGATAGGAACGGATAGGAAGGCTGCTGTCTGCAATCTGCCAAAACCCTATCAGAGACAAAAGCCAACAAGCTGATATAAAAATGGCCCTGAAGCAACTAAGCTTCACAAACTAAATCAGCACTCAGGTACTTTCAGAAGACAGAGCTAACGGAATACTGCACACTCCAGCAGGGAGTGGCAGAATCCAAAAAGCAAGAACAACAAAAACAAATCTTAAGTGCAAAAAGGCAAAGCAAAAACTTAGCTTTAGGAGAGCAGGAATCAGACTGGTGTCCAAGAGTCCACAGAGAAATCACCCGCAGGGCAGAAAGGGCGTAGGCTGCCTTATATCCAGTCAGTGACTACACTCAGCCAATCGTCTTCATTTGTCCCAGGTGCCTGATAATCAGGCTCACTACCTTCCTTCACCAGAACAGGGAGTTCACCAGGCCCCAGTGACGGAGGGGAAAATGAACTCACAACACAGCCCCCACACATGTATTGACGGTGAGACAAGATGAAAACACAAACGCAGGTAGGAAAATAGGCTGAGCAAATGATGGGGCCCACACTAACTAGACAGGACAGGAAAGGAAAGATACTGTCTGCAATCACGCAAAAAAACCCTGCAAAAAATGTACAACTCTTCTGATAGCAAAAAAAACCACTGAAGTCACTAGACTTCACCCACTATATCAGCACTCTGGCATATTCTGAGAACAGAGTAAAAAGAGGCCAATCTAATAAGGGACAAAAAGTAAACTGGCACATCCAGCAACATAAGAGTGGAAATTCAGCACAGCCCCAGACGGGGCTGGCTGACCACACAAAAACTGAATAGACAAAGCCAAATCAAATGTGAACATTAGCAGAGAAAACTTAGCTTGAGAAGACAGGAACTGAGCTGGAAACCAAGACCTCAGGAGGCAGAAAAAATCACCAGCATGGGAATAGGGAGTCGGCTGTCTTAAGTCCAGTCTGAGACTTCAGATGTCCTATCATTGTCCTCATTATCAGGAGGCATGTCTCTGTTAATTAGATCAGCTTCATTACCTCCTGCCACCACCAGAGGGAGCCCGGAAAGAGAACTCACAATTCCTCTGTCAACACAAACAGTTCCCTGTTATGATTGAGTCACCGTAGGAGGCAAAAACAGAAATGCTAGCTAAGTCCAGAAAAGTAAAGGACCGCCCACTTTCGGAACTTTTGACAGTACAACTCTGCAGAATCTCGACCCTGGTTCAATGCCAACAGGGTCTTTTCAGCCTGATCAATAGCATTAGGTTCGTCATACAACAACCCCAAAGCTTGAAAGAATGCGTTCACATTAGTCAGAATAGGATCATCTGGTTTCAAAGAAAACGCCCAATCCTGGGGATCGCCACGCAGCAAAGAGATGACAATTTTAACCTGTTGCGCGGAGCTCCCTGACGAGTTAGGCTTCAAGGCAAAAAATAATTTACAATTATTTTTGAAACTCAAAAATTTAGATCGATCCCCAGAAAATACATCAGGTATAGGGATCTTTGGTTCAACAGCATGCGAACGAGCAAGGTAGGCGGAAATTCCCCGCACTTCCGCAGCGAGCTGCTCCACACGATCAGACAATTGCTTTATCTCCATTGAGAGAGAAAAAAAAAATTCCCCCTACGGCCTCAGAGATATAGAGGAAAGAATATACACACACCTTTTTTTTTTTTTTTTTTTAAACACAATTCTTTCCTGCTATTGAGTACCCTAGGATCTGCGGTTTGGCGGGTGATTCTGTTATGATTGAGTCACCGTAGGAGGCAAAAACAGAAATGCTAGCTAAGTCCAGAAAACCAGAGAAGTTGGCAGCTATCGGATTGCAGACCCCTGAACCTATCAACACAACTAGCAGTAGCCGTGGGGGGTTCCTACGATGCCCTAGACCCCTCGATCACAGCCGGAGAATTAAATAGGCCTAAAGAAAGAAAGGGGAAATCTAAACTGCCCCAGAGCAGACCCCAAAGCAATAGGCAGCCCCCCACATATAATGACGGTGAAGCAAGATGAAAATACTAACACAGACAGAAAGATAGACTGAGCAAAGAGGGGCCAAAGCTAACTAAATAGAAAAGGACAGGAAGGCTGCTGTCTGCAATCCGTAAAAAACCCTATGAAAATCAGAGCCAACAGACTGACAGTGAAAAAGGCCCTGAAGACGCTAGGCTTCAAAAAAGCTATGTCAGTACTCAGGAATATACTGAAGACAGAGCTACAGGCAAAAGGAGATTCAGCTCACCCCAGCAGGGAATGGCAGAATACTGAAAAGCAAGGAAAACAAAAAACAAAGCAAAAAGCTAACAGGCAAAACAGAAACTTAGCTTTAGAGGAGCAGGAATCAGACTGGTGTCCACAGAGAAATCACCCGCAGGGCAGAAGGGCGTCGGCAGCCTTATATCCAGTCCGTGACTCCACTCAGCCAGTCATCCTCATTAGACTCAGGTGCCTGATAATCCGGCTCATTACCTTCCTTTACCAGAATAGGGAGTTCACCAGACCCCAGTGACGAAGGGGAAAATGAACTCATAACAGTTCCCTTATGCAAGCTTTCGGAGATCCCCACATCTCTCTTTTGGGACACGCACATAAACAGCCATTTTGCCCAGTGTGCCCATACCAGGCAGCACCTTTCTGAACCCTACTCATGAAGGTATTGTTCACATGATCAGATTTTAAATATATTAGATAGGACTGCTCTGAAAAAGGTTACCGTGATGTGGTGGAGTGGCTTAGCGTACATTTTTTGCAAAAAACGCATCAACTAAATACCCTGGTTTTGTTAACATCTTTTACTAGCACTTGCTGCTTACTGTTACATATATTTTACAGCAGAGTATTCATGCACGTATGTCATGCTGTGTGTTCTTTCTGTGTCTTAGTCTTTGGGTGGTGTGAACAGGGTCTTACTGACTTGTTCATTTTTGTGCGAGTCTCATGTGTTCTGAACCTTTATTATACATGGCTGTAATAATGTAAAGTGCTTTTATTAAACAACAATTATATTGGAAAATGGTGGATACTGGTCCAGCCAAAGTATCTGCAAATGTCCTTATGATGAATGGAGGACCTGCTCAAATCCTCCAACGGTGGTTCTGGGTGGGCTGCAGGACATAACTGGTGTTTTCCTTTAGACCCTGTCTTCGGCCACACCCAACATGTTTTTGTTCAGGTCTGCTGTAGTTATGCAATGATGGGTCCTTATTTTCTGAAGGTTTAGGTAAAACCAAGAGGAAGCACCTGAAGAGGTGCAGATGTCACGATCCGTTTTTGGATCTGTGTCAGAGTCTGAACTCTCTTATACAAACCTTTTTCCTTTCTGGCCCTCGGGGGTTAATATGGGTTTTTGCCCCCAGTGGTTGCTGCTGTTACTACAAGCTTAGTGAGTCTGCTGCTGGGTTCCCCCCCCGGGGGCCACTGGTGTTACTACATGTTTAGGTAGTCAGCAGGTGGTGACTACTCCCACTTTCCTTTATAAGGCCACCTGGTGCTGCAGATCACTGTTGGTAATACAGGTTATTTGCTAACCAACCTTGGTGAAGAATGGACCTACCTGTGCAGAGGGGCTTCAGCTTATCTGGAGCAGTGGTGATGCTGCTGGATGCTGATCGGGTGCCTTACTCTGCTGCTGGGAGCATTGGCAGCAGATAAAGCGAAGTTTTGGTTTTTAGTTGCTTTAACCCCGTGGTGTCTGTTTTATCTTTCCTTTTGTGTTATTGGTGCAGTTCACTATTCCCTGTCTCACCTCCTGGGGAGGGGGTTGAGGGTTTAGCTCAGGGATAAACAGGAAATAGGGACAGGTCGGGGACTTGGGCCTCACTACCATCAAGTGTATCCCCAAGTTAAGGAGAGTCAGGGCACCCCCTTTAGCCTGAGGGGCAGTTCAGGTGCCCAAGTTCCTTGTTCCCTTTTTTCCCACTACTGCCCCGTGACATTATTACCAACCGCCGATTTTTTCTGGTGAGCTATGGCCCTAATGCAAGCCTGTCTCCAATTGCTGCAGACCCTCACTGAGGAGTGTGGGATGCTGCGTGGTGTGGTGGAGCAGCAGCTGCAGCAATTGATGGGGTTCGGGGCCTCCGCTCAGGTTCAGGCTCAACCAGAACCCAAGTTATCTCTCCCAGACAGATTTTCTGGAGGGAGAGATAATTTTTTTGTTTTTTTTTCAGGAGGCCTGCAAGCTACACTTCAAGCTCTGCCCTCGTTCTTTAGGGAGTGAGGAACAGCGGGTTGGATTCATCATATTCCTCCTTAAGGGTAATCCCCTATTCTGGGCCTTCTCCCTGCCGACAGATTCACCATCTCTATGGTCAGTGGACGAGCTTTTTGCAGCTTTGGCGAATATGCTCCCTGTAGTCCTTGCTAGGGAGGAGGATTCACTGGTGCAGTCGTACGAGGCCAGGCAGGTGGGAGGAGTTGGTTCCCCAGTGGTGTTGCCTGTGGTTTATCGTGGTTTGGGGGCATGTTTTAGCTGTGGGCAGACTCGTCATTTTATCAGGGTCTCTCCGGCTCGCACCAAAATTTCTGTACCATTTAAGAAGCTGCGTCCACCTGGTCGTGTAGAGGGAGGCGACCAGAGAGTGTATATTTCCTCCATTTTACACTCCTGTGTACTTTGTCAGCAGAAGTGGTGGTTGGCGGGGTACCTGAGGGCATACCAGTGCTTGTGGACAGTGGAGCGGGAGTCAATCTGGTGGATGCTCAGTTTGTCCAGACCCATGGCCTGAGGTGTAGGACGCTGGCCAAACCCCTAAGCATCCAGGCCATTGACTGTCCCACTGAGCCAGGGGAGGTTGAGCCAAGTCATGGACAATATACATCTGCGTATAGGGACTCATCATGTAGAGTCCCTGTCATGCTACGTCTTGGGGGGAATGCCATCACCTATCATTTTAGGCCTCCCTTGGTTGGAAAAACAACCCGATCATAGATTGGTGGTCTAGGGAAGCAGTCAGCTGGGATCAGTCGTGTGAGGGTTGCTGCCTGAGGGCTACTGTCTCTGCCGTCTTTCTACAACCGTCCCCTTCTTCTCCAGTGGGAGCAGCAGAGGTGCTGCCAGGGAGTAGGGGCAAGTTTCAACCCTTGCCATTAGCCAACCCTGAGAGGTGGAGTCCTCGTAGGAGGAGGGGTCGGAGCAGGGTGGTGGTCCACTCTGTGAATTGCGGGCATGTGAGTGTGGTGACACATGGGGATGCCTCTGTTGTCAGTTCCTGGAAGAGTTCCCCGTCTTGTGGCAAATATGTGTGGCAATAAACGTTTAGGTCCGGACCTGTGTGAGTATGTTTGGGTGTCCACCAAAATCATCTGGTGGAAGTTTGCTGCAGGGGTCTGGAGTTCTCGGGTGATCGGGCTGTATCTGGTGTCGGCCATTCCCAGCCTGGGAACTTACCAGCTGGCGTTGCCCCCAGTAATGCCCATACACAACTCATTCCCCAGGTCAGCGCTCTGGAGATTCATGGCGCCTCCGGAGCATGCATTGCCACCTCCATCAGCCCACGTTTGCCATGAACCAGAGAGTCAGGTGGTCGCTGAGGTGAACTCTGGTGGACCTAGGCGACCTCACCATTGGTGATTTTCTGGTGAGGTGCAGTGTTGAGGGTCCAGAGGCCCCTCATTGAAGGAGGGGTACTGTCACGATCCATTTTTGGATTTGTGTCAGAGTCTGAACTCTCTTATATAAACCTTTTTCCTTTCTGGCCCTCGGGGGTTAATATGGATTTTTGCCCCCGTGGCCGCTAGTGTTACTACAAATTTAGTGAGTCTGCTGCTGGGTTTTCCCTCCCCGGTGGCCGATGGTGTTAATACATGTTTAGTTAGTCAGCAGGTGGTGACTACTCCCACTTCCCTTTATAAGGCCACCTGGTGCTGCAGATCACTGTTGGTAATACTGGTCATTTGCTAACCAACCTTGGTGAAAACTGGACCTACCTGTGCAGATGGGCTTCTGCTTATCTGGAGCAGTGGTGATGCTGCTGGATGCTGATCGGGTGCCTTACTCTGCTGCTGGGAGCATTGACAGCAGATAAAGCTAAGTTTTGATTTTTAGTTGCTTTAACCCCGTGGTGTCTGTTTTATCTTTTCTTTCGTGATATTGGTGCAGTTCACTTTATTCCCTGTCTCACTTCCTGGGGAGGGGGTTGGGAGTTTAGCTCAGGGCTAAACAAGAGATAGGGACAAGTCGGGACTTGGGCCTCACTACCATCAAGTGTACCCCCAAGTTAAGGAGAGTCAGGGCACCCCCTTTAGCCGGAGGGACAGTTCAGGGGCTCAGGTCCCTCGTTACCTGTTTTCCCACTACTGGACTGTGACAGCAGAATTATTTACAATTGCAAGTTTTTGGATCAATCATTGTTCATGATCTCGGCAGTTTTTAATTAAGAAAACCAACATATGGAAAACTGTGCAAAACTCAGCAAAAACTGTGCCAAAACCCTCCTGGGTAACTGTTTATAAACTTTTTAATTGTGCTGTTCTCATGTTTTACTGCTGTTCACCTCCTGGGGTGAAGGAAGCATTGTAACCCTTCTGCTTCCATGGTAAATGCTCTGGGTTTCCACTTCCACGTTGTTTTATAAATTGAAGGTACTCCTCCTGTTGAGCTCCTCCTGATGGAGCTGGATTGGTGGCTGCTTATGATGGTGAGACTGCAGCCTGTTGGTGGGCTGCAGCTGGTGTCACAGCTGCTACAGACATGGAGGCTGCGGTAGTGGGTGGCATTGGTGCTGTGGGTGGTGGAGCCGGCACTGTCAAGGGAGTTTCAGTCTTCCAATTAGAAATCGTCCAGACCTGAATAAGTAAGATGTTTCTTTATTTGATCATGCTAGCATGGAGAGAGAGAATGACAGCCACTCCAGGTGTGGGCAGTCCTCTGTCTGACTACATACATATTCTTAGAGTTTAAATAATAAAAGAGGAGGGCGTTGAACATACTTCGTTTGCAAAAATAGTACATGGAATATGCTTAGCTGTTAGCAATCCTTATCCACGTTACCAGAGAAGTCACGCAAGACAAGGAAAGCCAGCTAACGTTCACAAAAAGTAACACCCAAAAGTAACACCCATGTCTTTACAATACAGTCAGCTGAAAAGAGTGACTAGGCATAATGGCATATATGTAATCATGTGTGTGTGTGTGTATATATATATATATATATATATATATACACACACACACTCACACACATACACGTATGGATATATATATATATATATATATATATATATATATATATATATATATATATACACGCGCATAAAAGAAAGGACTTTATTACAATTATTATAACAGGCACACTAGCTGCTGAGGCTGCTGCAGTTAAAAGCGCCCCCTGGTGTTCGTAGACAGATGCCAGCTCTGCAAAGATACGCCGTACATTTAAAGAGTACCAGCCGCAGGCTCCCAGGTGGCGGGTGAAGGATACGTAGTCACCCGGGTATAAATTATGGCCTGGATGCCCGTTGATGAGATTCGCCTCCACATCCCGCCGGCTGACAAACAGTTCCACAAACTCCTGGGAGTCCTGGATGAATCCATATCAGAATAGCTGCTGTGTGACAAGGTACCAACGACTGCTGAGGTCATTATACAGATTGCCGTATCGTTGCTTTGTCGTTGAGTAAATCTGCCTGTTTGACAGCTTACTAGCGAGCATGTAGGGACACACCAGTGATCCTTACCAGGTCATGTAGTTGTCTGGATCGCTGGAACTTCGCTATGTGAAACGGGACCCTTAGGCTCCTCCTGTGTTAGCATAGTAACTACTCTTCATGCATCGTAACTAGTGATGAGCGAGTATACTCGTTGCTCGGGTTTTCCCGAGTATTTTGGCGTGCTCAGAGATTTAGTGTTTGTCAACACAGCTGCACACATGCATTTAGCCTGTCTCGCAGCTGTAAATCATTCAGCTGCGTTAACAAGCACTAAATCTCCGAGCACACCAAAATACTCGGAGATCACCCAAGCATGCTAGAGAATTCCCGAGCAACGAGTATACTCACTGATCACTAATCATAACATTTCTCTCAATTACATTCGCATGACTAAGCTCAATTGGATTTATACCACCTTAATTTTTTATCTATATGACCTAATCTCCCAATTGTACATAACCCTTAGACATTCCCGATGAAAATCAGTCACAGTCTCTTGAGTCTGTCACATAGTAGATTACAAGCGGGGAAACCCCATCTGACTATCAGTATGCTCTACAAGAACATATGGCCAGGAGTAGGAGTAATGAAACAAACCCTTAACAATTCTAAAAGTTGCATTTCTCAAAATGTCAGAGTCCTGAAGAAGAAAACTTTAAATTGGCTGTTCCATCAATAATATTTATCACATTTCCCCAACGGAAATGGAGCAGTAGTGAGCATGGGAGACCACTATTCCTATAAAAAGTAAATAGACCTGCTCCTACACTTGAACAACTCCATTCACATAAGGAATTTGGAGATCCCCATTCCAGTGATCTGTGGATTCTCAGTGGTCACTCCACTTAGAGATCATATGTATGTGTGTGTTTCTGTACATGTATCAGGAGCTTTTAATACAGTCATATGTTAAAGTTTGGGCACCCCTATTAATGTTAACCTTTTTTCTTTATAACAATTTTGGTTTTTGCAACAGCTATTTCAGTTTCATATATCTAATAACTGATGGACTCAGTTATATTTCTGGATTCAAATGAGGTTTATTGTACTAACAGAAAATGTGCAATCTGCCTTTAAACAAAATTTGACTGGTGCAAAAGTATGGGCACCCTTATCATTTTCTTGATTTGAACACTCCTAACTACTTTTTACTGACTTCTTGAAGCACTAAATTGGTTTTGTAACCTCATTGAGCTTTGAACTTCATAGCCAGGTGTATCAAATCATGAGAAAAGGTATTTAAGGTGGCCACTTGCAAGTAGTTCTCCTATTTGATTCTCCTATGAAGAGTGGCATCATGGGCTCCTCAAAACATCTCTCAAATGATCTGAAAACAAAGATTATTCAACATAGCTTTTCAGGGGAAGGATACAAAAAGTTGTCTCAGAGACTTAATCTGTCAGTTTCCACTGTGAGGAACATAGTAAGGAAATGGAAGAACACAGGTACAGTTCTTGTTAAGCCCAGAAGTGGCAGGCCAAGAAAAATATCAGAAAGGCAGAGAAGAAGAATGGTGAGAACAGTCAAGGACAATCCACAGACCACCTCCAAAGACCTGCAGCATCATCTTGCTGCAGATGGTGTCACAGTGCATCGGTCAACAATACAGCGCACTTTGCACAAGGAGAAGCTGTATGGGAGAGTGATGCGAAAGAAGCCGTTTCTGCAAGCATGCCACAAACAGAGTCACCTGAGGCATGCAAAAGCACATTTGGACAAGCCAGTTACATTTTAGAAGAAGGTCCTGTGGACTGATGAAACAAAGATTGAGTTGTTTGGTCATACAAAAAGGCGTTATGCATGGAGGCTAAAAAACACAGCATTCCAAGAAAAACACTTGCTACCCACAGTAAAATTTGGTGGAGGTTCCATCATGCTTTGGGGCTGTGTGGCCAATGCCGGCACCAGGAATCTTGTTAAAGTTGAAGGTCGCATGATTTCAACTCAGTATCAGCAGATTCTTGACAATAATGTGCAAGAATCAGTGACGAAGTTGAAGTTACGCAGGGAATGGATATTTCAGCAAGACAATGATCCAAAACACCGCTCCAGATCTACTCAGGCATTCATGCAGATGAACAATTACAATGTTCTGGAATGGCCATCCCAGTCCCCAGACCTGAATATCATTGAACATCTGTGGGATGATTTGAAGCGGGCTGTCCATGCTCGGTGACCATCAAACTTAACTGAACTGGAATTGTTTTGTAAACAGGAATAGTCACAAATATCTTCATCCAGGATCCAGGAACTCATTAATAGCTACAGGAAGTGACTAGAGGCTGTTATTTTTGCAAAAGGAGGATCTACAAAATATTAATGTCACTTTTATGTTGAGGTGCCCATACCTTTGCACAGGTCAAATTTTGTTAAAATGCAGATTGCACATTTTCTGTTAGTACAATAAACCTCATTTGAATCCAGAAATATAACTGAGTTCATCAGTTATTAGATATATGAAACTGAAATAGCTGTTGCAAAAACGAAAATTGTTATAAAGAAAAAAGGTTAACATTAATAGGGGTGCCCAAACTTTAACATATGACTGTAATTACAATCAATTGGATACTGTAAAATAAATGATTACATGGTTACAATAAGAACTGTTTTATATGAAGCCAGTTGTGCCATGAATAAAGGATAAGCTGTAGGAAAAAAACTAGAGATTATTGGGGAATCTTGTGAAAGAACTGGGAGAACATTCAGGTTCTAAGACAAAGTTTCTTTAGTATTAACCAAGCTCAGTACTCAGGCTGCAAAGCTGCAGTACTACCCACTTAAAAAGGTTGTCAGAGACCTTTACATTTATAGCCTATGCTTAGGATAGGTGATTAATTTCCAATAGTTGGGTTAGGACTAGTGTTGAGCGATACCTTCCGATATCGGGAAATATCAGATCGGATTGGATCGGACTGATACCCCAAAAATATCGGATATCGCCGATTCCGATACCGGAAACCAATGCAAGTCAATGGGACACAAATATCGGAATGAAAATAAACCCTTACTTTCCTTCTAGGTTAATTCTACATGAAGGAAAACAACTAAGAATAATGTAGAATGTATTGAGGGAGGTGGAGGAGACATTAAAGGCATAGAGGTTTAGCCCAATCAAATGGAATAGCAGGAATTAATTTTTTTTAAGACGTTCGGAGTTACAAAGATATTGACTATGTTGAACGGGTTGTCCGGGCTTTTCACATAATCTCAGTGCATATCTCGGCTGCATAATGCTGAAATAAGTAATTTACCTTCTGTGGCTAGTCTGCACGGTTTCCAAGATATCATCTCTTGCTTCTAAGATAAACGTCCGGGGGGGGGGTGTTCTGGCATTGAAATGAGAACTGGTCGTTTCCTCCTCCCTCACTAGTTTCACTTTCCATAGATCACTGTTCAGTGTGTGTCTGGGGGAGGAGCAGCTGGGTGGTCTGCTCGCAGCCAATCACAGCCATGCCATTAGTTAAATTAACACGCCTAACATGCATAACAGGATGTGCCCACACTTCTTACGATTCCTCATTGGCTGAATAAAACTGGCTCATTGCATTATGGGAACTGATGGCTGGAAATGCTTATCTGTGAAGCTACACAGGACACCTCCGTTAACTACGTAGTGTCCAAAGCAAGGTACTGCACATCCACCCTCTATTCGAATCATTAGGGGACGGATATGCAATAACCAGTTTTGGCTACCATATAGTTAATAGTTCTGTGCCATGTAGCTCCACAATTGAGCACTTCTGACCTGGAACAAATGATCGATGGGGGTGATGGGTGTTGGATTGTGACCCCCCCACTGATCAGATATTGATGATTTATCCTAAGGATAGAAAAACAATGCAAAAAATCTTGGACAACACGTTTAACCACCAGGATGCCTGAAATAGGCAATAGGATTCTTTTCTGTAAGTTAGTTTAGTCCTGTCTGATTGCCGTTTGTGGAGTCGGGAAGTAATTTTTTTCCCCAATGTGAAGCTTACTGTTTGCCACATGGGTTTTTTTTGCCTTCCTCTGGATCAACATGTTAGGCTGGTTTCACATTCGCGCTTTTTAAGCGCACGCACGGCCGGGGGTAGCTCCGCCCCCGAGCCGGCTCTCTGCCCGGCGTGCCCGCCCCTTCCTTGTAGCGCCGCCTCCTAGCGCACAGCGGCGCCTGCGATCGGCGCACCCTATCTTTAGCATAGGGTGCACAGATCGTGCGCAGGCCGTGCGCTAGTTGCGCTTTGACCTGCGCTGCGCACTTTTGACGGTGCGCCGTGCGCGCCAAAATCCGAAAAGTTTGATTTTGGCGCGCACGGCGCACCGTCAAAAGTGCGCAGCGCAGGTCAAAGCGCAACTAGCGCACGGCCTGCGCACGATCTGCGCACCCTATGCTAAAGATAGGGTGCGCCGATCGCAGGCGCCGCTGTGCGCTAGGAGGCGGCGCTACAAGGAAGGGGCGGGCACGCCGGGCAGAGAGCCGGCTCGGGGGCGGAGCTACCCCCGGCCGTGTGTGCGCTTAAAAAGCGCGAATGTGAAACCAGCCTTAGGGCAGGTTAGGACAGGATATGGGTTGAACTAGATGGGCTTAAAGTCTCCCTTCAACCTATTAACTATGTTACTATGTTACTATAAATATATTCATCTCAATTTGAAAAACAGTCCTATCCAAAACTTAAAACTCATTCTTGATTTCTAATATTTCTCTCTATCCAAACATCTGATCTAAATTTCTAATACACTATATTCTCATACAGGTAATAAGATGCATCTTAAAAATCAAAAATGGTGTCACAATTAGGAAGTGTAAAGTTTTTTGTTCTCAGCGGAGAGATTATTTTTATGATATGTCTGATTTACATAAACTCTGTTTTCAGAAATTTCCTATATATATAGTACACTAAAAGGGTTTTCTCAACTGGAAAAGTTATCACCTATCCATAGATAGAGTGGCCACCATTCCATTCATACTTTGTATAACAAAACCTTGATCTCAAGTTTGTTCTGATTTTAAGACTTTCCATTGCAGGCTTAAGGCCCCATCACACACAGCGATCTCGCTAGCGAGAGCGCTGATTTTGTGACGCCACAGCGATCTCGCCAGTGAGATCGCTGTGGGTGACGGGGATCAGCGACCGGCCCCCCTGTCGGTTATCGCTGATTGTCCTCGATCAGCCTGGGCCATTTTTCGATTGCTGATCTCCCGCTGGCCAGCACGCATCGCTGCGTGTGGCAGCGAGAGACCAGCGATCAGAGACGCTGGACTCTGGTTTCTAATGTAAACATCGGGTATCCAGGAGCCGCGGCTCCTGGATGCCCGCTGTCTACATTAGAAACCAGCTTCCAGCGTCGCTGGTCCTGATCGCTGGAGGGGCAGTCTTGTGACAGCTCACCAGCGATCAGCCTAATGATGTCCCAGCGATCCCATCATGTCGGATCGTTGGTGGGATCACTGGGACATCGTTAAGTGTAACCGGGCCTTTACATACAGTAGTTTAATTATATCAATTACATCTAAATTATCAAAGTGACTAATTTACTGTGCACACGACTGATGCACACAGCCTCATCATATATCAATTGAAGCCATATGGCCATATGTAAGAGCATTCACGTTCATTTAGTTATCCACAAAGGTAATATAAAGAGTAAGGAAACATCTCACCTTGTCATTTTTTGCATGATAATTCCTGTCCAAGGCTATAATACGGAAACTCACTGGAATGATAAATATGTGATGTCAAAAACTTCACCTGTGGATCCAATTTTTTTTTCGTTCACATCCAAAAGATGTAAAAAGAATGTGACTGTAGATATCTACCTGTTTGTCCAGGCTTATAGTTGAGTTTATCAGTCTGGATGAAAGTCATTTGATCTCCTTTAATAAGCATGATCTTCTTGTTCTGGTCAATGTTTATGTTGTCTCCATGAGCAGAAACATGAAAGAACCAGACTTCGTTCTCATCCAACACAGTCGGAAGCTAAGCAAACATGAAGTTTTATTGAAATCCTTACAAATTTTTACTGATAAGTTCAGTTCATAACCCTAGGCCTGTGTCTAAATAAGGTGGCTACGGCAAAGGTGTGTAATAGCCCTGACAGCAAAATAAGAAATGGAAACCGGAACATATGCTCCCTGAAAGGCCATTGAGAGCTTCACATTCCTCCTAAGAAACTGAAGTGCAGAGCAGAGTGTGATTTACCTACAGAAAGGAAGGAGTGCTAAGATGGAAAGAGATACCAGAGTGAGTTAAAACAAACCACGAAATACAAAATGAGAAGATTTACGTACTGCTAAAGAGTATGTGGCCTACTTACTAAACAAGAAACAGACAATAGGTGCAGGATGAAAAGCATAATCAGGGAGAGATAAACCCTAGCAGGTCTTTCAGTGACTGGCATAAACAATGGCAGTATGGCTGGACATCCAAATCAGAATATTACTATCAGGTAACACCCCCAGGGGAAATATATATAGCTGCACCTGAAAGTTGATTAGGCAGACAAATGAATAAATGAAAACACTTCTTAAAGGGAATCTGTCACCCCTTTTTTGAGATATCATATAATGATATCATTCAATTGTGTGTCACATAAGGATTCTCTTAGTACTTTTGCTTCCCCCTGACCCCGCACCTTTCATGCATAAATACCTTTTTTATATCGGTTCAGATGTATGTAAACTGCCGCTGTCCGGTCCACTGGGAGGGGCTTATTCACCTGCTCCCCCCCATCTTGCTCTATGCATTTCTTCTTGTGTAGAGCAAGACAGGGAGGGGAAGCAGTTGAATAAGCCCCGCCCATTGGATCGGACCGTGGCAGTTTACATACATCTGAACCGATATAAAAAAGGTATTTATGCATGAAAGGTGCGGGGTCAGGGGGAAGCAAAAGTACTAGGAGAATCCTTATGTGACTCACAATTGAATGATATCAATATATGATATCTCAAAAAAGGGGTGACAGATTCCCTTTAATCTAAAAAGACTAAAGCAAGGTTAACAGCCAATAAACACCTTGACAAATTGAATCTGCTGTGGCTTAGTAGATAGTGAAGCCAACCACAGAGCACAGGCTCAATGGTTCAAACCTATATACATGACAATTGGTTTACATAGTTTGGCACTTGGTACCAGGGCACATGGACTTCACTATTTTTGTAGCTATTGTGGTAGTTCAGCACACTCAGTGGTACACAGAGGTAGAAAACAGGAACACTGTCTTCTTAAATCATCTGTTGGTTTATTATATAGACAGCATAAACCTACATGAAAAGAAAAATGAACACAGCCCTTCGAGCAAAACAGGGAAACAAATTTGCAAAATGCTATAACACAGTCCATACATCTGCAGGGAGCTGCCCACTCTGGAGCAACACAAGGGCAGCACAGGTTCAGTCTTTCGTCCTCAAAATACAAACAGCTGGAGTTTCCCTCTTTCCAGCCCTACTGAATAATGACTGCCACTGGAGGCCAGCTATTTAAGCCCCAGACAATACCTAGGGTGGAGAATAAGTGGACAACCTCCCACCAGCACTATGGCTGTCCATAAAAAACCCAAACCTTTAAACAAATTTGCTGATAAACCCTCGCAGCACTTAATGTGCTGGAGGAAAACTTTTCGCTTTACATCACTGAAGCCTTTAACCGCAGCGATAAATATCTCCTCTCCAGCACCTTACCAGTGGCTTTGTCACACGGTGTAGAACTCAAGAATTTATCAAGACATGAAAGTCTATGATCTGTAAGAACATTCCGCTAACCTCAAAAGAATAACAGTGAAAATATGTTGGGTGTTGATTGTGTCCTCTGTCACCAGCACACTTTTCTGTTCTCTCCTTAACTCCATTTTAAGTTGTAGCTCCCCCCTCAACTTCCAGATAGAAATACATGCTTTCTCCTGTGATGGGTAGATCATCTGAGCAGGTACTGTAATTGCATAATACCTTGAATAAGATCAAACATTTGAATTAGATTAAAAACATACACTGGCGCTTGCCACCCAGAGAGGATAGAACCGTGAATGTAGAAGCACCTGGTGATAAAAACAGGTTCTGTGTGTTCTCCTGTAAAAGGTAATCTGGTAAGATAAAATACAAAGTAAACACCTGCGCTAAACTGAACTGAGGGGGTTCTGAAAAAGCGGTGCAAAAATAAAGTAAGAGATCTCTCTCCCGGTCTGTGTCAGCGTCCTCCCCTGTCTGATGTCTGCACTGCTCTGAGGAAAAACCGTGCACTTTTCCCACTCTCAGTTCTCCTCCCTTCCTGTTCCTGGCTCCTGAACAGGCTGTTTTTGTGTCCCCCGGGGAACCTGCTGCCCTGCTCAATGGTTCCGGGCATGGAGCAGAGGAGGCAACTCTATCGCTCAGCTCTTCCTGTACTTCACCCCCTTACACAGCAGGTGAGTAGGACCAATAGATGATCAAATATGGTTGTCAGCGGATGCAATTGCTGAAAATGATATATAAATTAATCAATATACTAGTAATAAGGCCACTAGGTATTGAGACGCCAGTGGTGGACACTTACTTGAATAAAAATTGGTGACACAATCCGGGGATAAATTGGAATGGCCCATTGGTAATGCCAAAAAATAATGTGCATAAGCTTGAAATAGCGTATATAGTAGTTTTTCAACTGTAAAGTTTCCAGGCTTTACTAAATTGCATGATGGCACTTACTTGTGCTATCATTGGTGATGCAGTGCAATAGCAGAGTCCGTGAGGTCTCCTGGATGTCTGCGTGCAGGGCACAGAAAGCTGAGCAGCTTACCGTGCAAAGCGGCACTTTAGGAAGCTCAGTGGCTAGGTTGCAGAGGAAGCCAGCACTTGGCATGCAGGGCACAGAGAGCTGAGCGGTGCTTCAGGAAGCCCAGTTGCTAGGTTGCAAAGGACACCAACACCTCGCGCTCTCCGGCTGTAAGCGGCACTGAGGATGTGGCGTGGTTGAATGGGGCGGAGCTTATGTGACATCACAGAGCTGCAGGACGGATAGGCGTATGGGACATTCTGCCAACACGTTTCGAGGGATATCTCCCCTCTTCATCAGGGCTATGCCTTCAATAAGCATCCAGTCCTTATTAAGGCTTCTCCCAACCCTCCATGATTATGCCTGCCGCTGATTGGTTAATGTCATGGATCTATAGTATCTACAAATGTCATGATAGCTGCATTGAAATGGAGTGGTCTCACTTGGAACTGTTGTTTGTTTATTGATAAGAACATGATAATAGAAATGTACAATCATGGAGGGAAGGGAGAAACATTTATAAGAACTGGATGCTTATTGAGGGCAGAGCCATGATGAAGAGGGGAGATACCCCTCAAAATGCGTTGGCAGATTGTCCCATACGCCTATTCATCCTGCAGCTCTGTGACGTCACATCAGCTCCATTCCACTTCAACCACGCCGCTTCCTCAGCGCCGCTTCCGGCCAAAGCGCGCGAGGTGCTGGCGTCCTTTACAACCTAGCAACTGGGCTTCCTGAAGCACCGCTCTGCTCTCTGTGCCTTGCACGCCAAGTGCTCGCCTCCTCTGCAACCTAGCAACTGAGCTACCTGAAGCGCCGCTCAGCTTTCTGTGCCCTGCACGCAGACATCCAGGAGACCTCATGGACTCTGCTATTGCACTGCATCACCAATGATAGCACAAGAAAGTGCCAACTTGCAATTTAGTAGACTGGTAACTTTACAGTTGAAAAACTTCTATATACGCAAATTCAAGCTTATATACATTATTTTTAGCATTACCATTGGGCCATTCCAATTTATCCCCGGATTGAGTCACCAATGTTCATTCAAGTAAGTGTCCACCACTGACGCTCAATACCTAGTGACCTTATTACTAGTATATTAATTAATTTATATATCATTTTCAGCAATTGCATCCGCTGACAACCATATTTGATCATCTATTGTTCCTACTCACATGCTGCATTGATTATTATAAGTAAGTCTGCTATTAAATAAAAAAGGTGGGAAGCCAGCGCTGCCTATGGTCAGAACGCAATACATAAAGTGCATATGCACATATTGATTTCTAACTGTACTTTAAAATGTCATTTAACAAGCAATTGATCAATTCTTTGAGTTACCCCGCCACGTCACAGCATTCTCATATGGGGCAGTCCTACTCTACGTTTTTTATATTCACTGTGTCTACTATTACTTTATTTTTTGCACCGCTTTTTCAGAACCTCCTCAGCTCAGTTTAGCGCAAGATCAAACATATGTATATGTTTACATTTGACAAAATCCAAGAATAAAAACAAAAATGAGCAAATGCCCTACAGCAAGTAAATCAGTAACGGGTAATAGTATATGTAAAGTAAAAATCATAGGGTTCTTAGATAACGCTATTTTGAGCAAAAAAGCATAAAAAGCCATCTCGCCACAACAAGGTATACCCATTGGGACGGTCCTAACCTGTGTAAACTCAAAGCTCATTAAAGTTTAAACTTGAAAATTAGAACTAACAGATAAAGTGATTGATCTGCTCAGTTTGATCATTTTGCATTCATAACATGGTTATAGAGATACATATAAAATTATAGACATCTATATCTTAGATTCACCATACCCCAAACCGTTAGTTTTAAAAGTAAATGATAGTTCTTTATAATAACCATCATTTACTTTTAAAACTATCATTTAGATTATATTGTATTCCTTAATCATCCAAATTCCTGTACTGAAAATTCTTTTTTTTTTTTATAAAAGAGAAATAAAAACATCTAATTAAAGAATACACTAAATGAAGTATAAATATAAAATGCAGTAAAAATAATTGCATTTCCATGAGCATTGTTCAGGCTGTAATTAACAACTAGACAAAAAGGGAATTTCCAGCCTTATGATAATGATCTAACCTATCATTACCACCACCAGCAGCAACTGTTATTAGTCAGGCTCACAGCCTTGATCTCTGTGTATTTGTCACTGCCAAGAACTGCAGCTCAGCTCCTATTGAAGAAAATAGGAGCTGAGTTGTAGCTCTTGACAATGGTCAGCTCCATTCACTGTTTAGATTTGGCTGGCAGAGCTAACTGATTGGTGGCAGTGCCAGGTCTCAGATCACTGCCTATCTGATACTGATGACTTTATCTAAATGATGCTTAATCAATGTCTTCAGGCCAGAAATCCCCTCTAAGGCTGTGTTCCCATCTGCATTGGAGGCTCCATTGCAAATATTGCGAAAAAGCTGGACAATTCAGGCTCTATCAGATACTGTTAAGGCCCCTTTACATTTAGCGATGCACCAGCGATCCCGACCAGCGATATGACCCGGTCAGGATCGCTGGTGCATCGCTAAATGATCGCTAGTGAGCTTCCACACAGGAAGATCACACAGCGATGCAGCAGCGATACAGCTGTCATTACTTACCTTTCAGACGCGGCGATCCTGACGTCCTCCGTCTGCGTCCATGCGTCGCTCGTCGGCGCCAGCAGGAAGCCCAGCAGGAAGCGCCCGACGAGAAATGGAGCTGCGCGATCAGCGATGGACAGCGGGGGGAGCCGGTCGGAGGTAAGTATCACACATAGCGATATCACGAGCGATATCGCTGCTGTGTCACCAAATCGGTGATGCTTTAGCGATATTGTTAGCGATATCACTATGTGTAAAACCCCCTTTAGTTTCTGTCATAATTTTGTAATTATGTTCCATTATAGGCAATAATAGCACAGATGTGAACAAAGCTGTGTTCCGTAGGAATTTCCTATACTGAAATGAAATATGATGGTCAAGGAGAAGATGTAGGGACTAGAGAAAAGTAAGTCCAGTTGGGTTCAAATAGTGGTAACCCAATGTAGAAAAAATAGTCTTCTCTGTAGGTTAGTGGAGTGGTGGAAAGGTGGAACATTTTTAGTGCATTGCATGATGTGTTCAAATAATTTTGGGCTGTGTAGTGTTTTTGCAATTTTTTGCATTGTGTGAAGGTTCAGTGTTCCTAGCTAGTAAATGATTTGTATTTGTAGACTTTGTGAGGTAGCGCTGTCATTCAAGGTTGGGGGACACTCGCTTGGCAGCCACACAATCAGATACAGCATGGGTTTTCATAAGCCATAACATAGTCCATGAGGTTTATTCGTCATCATAAACCACAGAAGCAACATAAACAGCATTACAGCATAGCGTCCATTATAGCTTCACTCTAGTTAAGCCTGTGGTCACACACAGGTTACTCAATGTCCATACTCAGGCTTTTCAGCCTCATCATTATCTCACCCACGTCAGGGTTCTCTCATGGCTGTTGCTCCACGCTGCAGACATCCACTCTCTTCTCTGGGACTCTCAGACGCTGGCAGCCATTACACCAAGCCACACACAGGCTGTTAGTGAGGAGATCCTTCTCCTCACGGGACTTTCCAAACTGGACCAATCAGGTCCCAGCATTCACCACATGTGACCTACCCTAGCCACATTATATGGTCTATAGCCACGCCCACTGGGTCACGTGACTATGACCTCATCACAGGTCCTTCACACACTCACATAGCCTTTTAATAAAGGCGTTTTCAGACACACCCCTGCGTGGGTTTGTAGGTAACCCGAACTCGCCCATCTCTCTAGTTACCTGAAGCCTTCTCCCTTATACTTAGAAACAACACCTCAGCAATGATATTGCTGATCACACATACACAAGTCTCCATCTCAAAGCCACCCACTTTGAGATACATAACTATCCTTCAGAATTCTGCCACTCATCTGTTCTCTTGGGACATCCACACAGCGCCCCCTAGTGGACACAGTGGTCATTACACCACATACCCTGCCCCTCTGTTCAAACTTGTGGGGTTGAACACACAATCTTACACCAGGCTCTTCACCAGAAGAGGGAGTTCATCAGACCTCAATGGTGAAGGGGAAAATGAACTCACAACAGTACCCCTTCTCCCGGTCACTTCCACCTCTGACCTCTCCACGTCAGGAGCCGTCACCGTCTTCGTATGGGTTAGTGTTGTGAGTTCATTTTCCCCTTCACCATTGAGGTCTGATGAACTCCCTCTTCTGGTGAAGGAAGGTAGTGAGGCTGATTACCAAGCACCTGAGCAGAATGATGATGACTGGGTGACATGAATTGCTGACTGGATATAAGGCAGCCGACGCCCTTCTGCCTTGCGGGTGATTTCTCTGAGGGATTCTTGGAGACCAGTCTGATTCCTGCTCCTCAAAAGCTAAGTTTTCTGCTCTGCTTTTTGCATTTGTGCTTTGGTTTTCTTTTGCATTGTTTTTCTGGATTTCTGCCATTCCCTGCTGGGGTGAACTGAATTCCTTTTTGCTCTGTCTTCAGAAAGTACCTGAGTACTGATATAGTCTTTTTGAAGCCTAGCGTCTTCAGGGCCTTTTTCCCTATCAGTCTGTTGGCTCTTGTTTTTGATAGGGTTTTGGCGGATTGCAGACAGCAGCTTTTCTATCCTGTCCTATTTAGTTAGCTTGGGCCCCATCATTTGCTCAGCCTATCTTTCTATCTGTGTGAGTGTTTTTTCATCTTGCTTCACCGTCATTATATGTTGGGGGCTGCCTATTGCTTTGGGGTCTGCTCTGGGGCAGTTTAGATTTCCCTTTCTGTCTTTAGGCTATTTAGCTCTCCGGCTGTGATCGAGGGGTCTAGGGCACCGTAGGAACCCCCCACGGCTACTGCTAGTTGTTGTTGATAGGTTCAGGGGTCTGCAATCTGATAGCTGCCAACTTCTCTAGTTTTCTGGACTTAGCTAGTATTTCTGTTTTTGCCTCCTACGGTGACTCATTCATAACAGGTTAGCCCAACAGTAGGAACGTCTCCACCCTCGTGGCATATATCATCAAACCTGACAAAGTCCCGGCCCCACTCCAAGGCATACACTAAGTCTGACGGTATACTGCCCCCTTGGCACTCACTGCCTCCGAACCCCTCAAACATTATTCTGTATACCGCATAGTTCACTGTGACCCCTTGTGCACAGCGAACCTGGACCATTTTCTCGGTCAGACAGAAAGTGAGAGGAGTTCCTACCAGCGTCACCTGACTCTTTGAGTCCAACCGTCCCCAAATCCCTTCCCGGTGTAGCATCACGGAACACACTTGCGGCCAGTCATCACTGGGAAAGAATATCCCACATTCTGGATATGACATACATGAACACTGCAGTTTCCCAGACATACCCACTGAGCCAACCAATGCTGCCATTTCTTCAAACTCTGCCCCTTTCTGGACCACCACCCCAATTTGGGTTACCGCCTCCTTCTGAGACCCCACCCCTTTTGGGGTTACCACCCCAATTTGGGACTCCACCCCCTGTTGGACTACCACCCCGATTTGGGTCACCGCCCCCTTTTGGGACTCCACCCCCTTTTGGGATCTCCCCATGTCTGTTATACCGGTCTTCTCAGACCACAGTTCACACCACACAGTTTATGTCTCTTACGATACCACACAAGTCTTTGTTGGCACCACCACAGCTCCTGCTGTCACCGATCACCGGGACCACCGGCTGCTGTTCACACACAGTGGCTGGTGTCACTGCAGCTCCTGCTGCACCGTCTTCGTGGACCCGCCAATCCACCGGAAGCCGCTTGTCACCTTCGTAACCCCGCCGAGTTACCGGAAGCCGCTTGTCACCTTTGTGACCCCACTGAGTCACATCAAGCAGCTTGTCATCTATTTGACTCCCACTGAGCCACCGCAGGCTGAGTCGAGAAAAAAGAAGAAAAAAACCACACCACAAAAAAACTCAGGTGTCCTGACTGTGTGCTATTCAGGACGCTCCTGTCTCCACCTGAGACCGTCCAACACACAGGGCGCACCGGGTGCAATTCAGGGAGCGACCCTCCTCCCAGGGTCTCCCCGCACACCGGCCTCACCAGGTCCAGGGGCTTTGCGGGTGCTCTTCAGGACATCTGTCTCCGCCTGAGACTGCCCAACACTCGCGCCTCACCAGGTCCAAGGTCACACCACGTGCTCCTGGGATCCAACTCTTGTCCCAGGACTGACCCTCCATGACCTTTCCTCATTGAACCCTCCAGGTACACTGTCTTCCTCACTGACCCAGGTCAGTACTACACGAACACCTGTCCGATACCTGTGTCGGCCACACGGGTCACCGTTTTACTCATTGACCCAGGTCAGTACCACACGAACACCAGTCCGTTTCTCCTGTGTTGCCCACACAGGTCCTCGGGTACCTCTTCTCCGCAGAGGCACCCTAGCAATTACAAGTCTCTTTCTCCTGGGGAAGCAGCTGCACTGGGCTCATTGATCCGGACAGTGCCTTACTCACTAGGTCGCCCCACGGTTTCCAGAACCACAGCCGGACAGTGGCTTCCCCACTTACAGGCCATCACAGGCTCTGCTCACACGTGGCCGGTCAGCTGCACATCACACGGCTTCCACAACCGTCAGCCCTCCTGGCTCAGCGCTGCTCTTTTCCACCGAATTTTGCAGTCCTTATCTGTTGCTCCCAGCAACAAGGCTACACCACTGCCCATAGCCTTCTCCACCAATTGTGAGGTAGCGCTGTCATTCAAGGTTGGGGGACACTCGCTTGGCAGCCACACAGTCAGATCCAGCACGGGTTTTCATAAGCCATAACATAGTCCATGAGGTTTATTCGTCATCATAAACCACAGAAGCAACATAAACAGCATTACAGCATAGCGTCCATTATAGCTTCACTCTGGTTAAGCCTGTGGTCACACAGAGGTTACTCAATGTCCATACTCAGGCTCTTCAGCCTCATCATTATCTCACCCACGTCAGGGTTCTCTCATGGCTGTTGCTCCACGCTGCAGACATCCACTCTCTTCTCTGGGACTCTCAGACGCTGGCAGCCATTACACCCAGCCACACACAGACTGTTAGTGAGGAGATCCTTCTCCTCACGGGACCTTCCAAACTGGACCAATCAGGTCCCAGAATTCACCACATGTGACCTACCCTAGCCACATTATATGGTCTATAGCCATGCCCACCGGGTCACGTGACTATGACCTCATCACAGGTCCTTCACACACTCACATAGCCTTTTAATAAAGGCGTTTTCAGACACACCCCTGGGTGGGTTTGTAGGTAACCAGAACCCGCCCATCTCTCTAGCTACCTGAAGACTTCTCCCTTATACTTAGAAACAACACCTCAGCAATGATATTGCTGATCAAACATACACAAGTCTCCATCTCAAAGCCACCCACTTTGAGATACATAACTATCCTTCAGGATTCTGCCACTCATCCGTTCTCTTGGGACATCCACACAGCGCCCCTTAGTAGACACAGTGGTCATTACACCACAACTTGTTCTAATTTTTCATTCCACAAACCCAATTAATTAAAGGGAACCTGTCACCATGAAAATGCAGTCCAATTTGCAGGCATCCTGTCAAAATCAAAGGGATCGTAATAGATTAAAATATAGTTTTATGAAAAAAAATCAGTATAACCTGGGTTTTAATCAACTAAAGCTCTTTGTGAAATTATTAGACAAGTGAGGGGGCCCTATAAAGGCTTTCTTTGTATAAGAGTGCATACAAAGACAGCTGTCAGTCACTGATAGGACGCTCAGTGGACCAAAAATCTAAAAAAAGAACAGAGATTTAAATGATGAAATCACAGGTTATATTGAATATTTTCTCACAAAACTATGTATTAATTTATTCAGCTCCCCCTGTGAGAGCAGAAATTACTGTATTTTTTGGGCTATAAGACACATTTTTATCCTCCAAAAATGTGGGGGAAAATGAGGGGTGCATCTTATAGTCCAAATGTACAAGCTCTGGTTGTAGTGGGGCGGTGGGGGAGCGGCAGTGGTGGAGCAGCGGGTCACAGAAGCAGGAGTTGGCTGCTGCGGCTAACTCCTATGCCCACTGCTAAAGAGAAATGAATATTCACTGCATTCCACACCCATGGGCATGAAGGGCAATGAATATTCATTTCTCTTTAATAGGATCCTTGTATGCATGGCCCTATCCTTATCCTGATATGATTGGCCCTCACCCCCAACCTGATATGCATGGCCCCATCAGAAAACATTAAAACAACATCAGCTGCTTTATGCTTGTAATCAGTGCATGGCAAGGATGTCATCCGCTACTTGCAATCTGAAGGGCAGCTGCTAGGATACTCACTGTTCTGCACGCCAAGACTGTGACTGCGTCTCTAATGACACAAATACTGATGGGAGCAGCCTGTCCCAGAATACAGGACGATTTTCCCTCCTCACTAGTTTCACTTTACATAGATCACTGTTCAGCGTGTGTCTGGGGGAGGAGCAGCTGGGTGGTCTGCTCTCTGCAGTGAGGCTGCTGGAGGGGGAGTATTTGTTACTGTGTGATGAGGGCTTCTTCATGTGGACGGGGAGGGCTTGTAGCTATGGAGGGTGGGGTTGTTGCTATAGAGGGCATGTTTGGAGTAGAGTAGGAGATAACGACCAGTTCTCTTTTCAATGCCATAACACCCCCCCTTGGACGTTATGTTCAGAATATCTAGAAAACCATGCAAACTAGTGACAGAAAGTAACTTACTTATTGTCGTAATTCTGCAGCCTAGATATTTACTGAGATTATGTGAAAAGCCTGGACAACCCCTTTAAGAGAAATAAATATTCAACACATTCCATGCCCATGGGATGGGGTCATGTATACCAGGATGGGGATGGGGGCCAATCATACCAGGTTAAGGATGGGGCCCTGCATACCAGGATAAGAATGGGGCCATGCATACTAGGATGAGATGGGGGCACTGCATACCAGGATAGGGATGAGGGTGACAATTCCTACCAGGATAGGGATCAGGGGGCCATGCATGCCAGGATAGGGAAGAGGGGGCCATGTATATCAGGATGGGGATGAGGGAACCATATACACCAGGATAGGGGACATTAAATAAAGAATTGACAACATTTTTTACTTCAATTTTTTTTCTTAATTTCCTACTCTAAAACCTAGGTGTGTCTTATGGTCTGGTGGTGAGTCTTATAGTCTGAAAAATACAGCATTTTTCTATTCTGACTCTATTGTGGATATTCTGCATATATTCTCTTCTGCTTTCCAAGATGGATTTTGAGCCATGTGTGTGTTTTGTGATAAGGTGTCCCTTAGGAATGTCTTTGTCTGATGGACTTAGAGAAAACATAGGAAAGCTGGATAAATGAAACTAAGGAGATGAAACATACCTAACTTTCCAGTTGGGTGTAGACAGACTCACCTTTAGCCAATGAGATGTATGTATGCTACTGACAGCACATATTTAGAGATAAGATGAGCCAATTATATTGTTACTAGGGATGGGCAAACCTGAACTGTAAAGTTCGGGACCCATACCAAACACATAGTTTCGGTAGCAAGGTCCCGAACATGGGTTTCCATGGGAAACCCGTGTTACAGTTTGGGTCCAGAGTTGCTGTAAAAAAAGAGCAGAAAATTTATAATAAACATTATAATTATACTTACCTGTCCAACGACGCTTCCTCCTGTCCCGCTGTTTCCCTGCTGCATCTGCATCCGGGGCCGCTCATGCTTTTTTACAGCCCCCCCTGCCCCATCCCATATCTGATAAGTCCGAGCTCGGGCTTCAGACGCAAGTTCACGTTATCTCCTGCCCCAAACTCGAACTTTACAAAAAACTTGGGCGAACCCGTCGATCCCGAACATCGGGGGGGGGGTTCACCCATCACTAATTATTACCATGTATGAATACTAATAACCTATATAAAGACTGACCCGATGATGTAATAAAGAGAGCTCTTATTTGAGTCTTAATGTATTAGAGTGGCTCTTCTGTGCATGTATTTGAATTTTACAACTTAATTTGGAAGAGGCACAACATCTCAGAACGTCCCACATTATGTGGTGACGACACCATGCTCTATAACATGGAGCCTGCAGATTGCACTGATTTTTAATGGTGACAAGTTCTTTTTAATGTTTATATCAGAATGTTGGTGCTTGCTACTAATTGGCAAGATAATTCTGAGAATATCTGGTTAGTAAGATGATTTAATGAGCTTAGGATGTGAATAATGATCTGAGAGGTTAAACAAGACCAGTAGATCTGTAATGGACCACCTGCAATAATGTACTAGCAGCATGGGTCTGGTACAACAGAAGGGTAATCCTTTTCGATATACCAGATGTTTACTTCAATGTTCATCAGCTCCTACAGGATTAGCTTTTTATACGATCTATCATGAGAAGTTGAACCATTGAGATTAATAAGTGGAAAAAGTAAAGCAAGTGAAGAATTTAAAAGTATAAAGTAAAAGAAAAAATGTAAACCTGGTCTGGATGTATTGGCTTTCAGGCCTTTGGCTAACATGAAATTGTGAATTACTTGTTGGATCAACACATCGTTTTAGTTGAGGTAAAATCAAGTAAAAAATTATTAATCAACTCACGGTTCTGAAGCTGATGCTTCTTCCAAGGATAAGATGGAGAAACAAATGGATAAGAGGAGAAGCTGCATTTTGAGTTAAGACTTTTGCTTCTTTGTGAGATTGTCTAGCACTACTAACATTAAGGCAGATTAGACCTCTTCTGTGACTTTGAAGAAATGACTAAGGGCAAGAGATCTTTTTGTGTGAGGGCATTTTGGCTTAAATATTACATTGCAACACAAGTTCTTGATCAAATAACTGCTGACAGACAAATCTATTTTACTATTCTATCACTCAGAGAAATTGTGCCAATGTGGAGCACTCAACTTAAACATACAGAAGTCAATAAACAGTGGACCTTGGACAAGGCCAATATAAGGGTTATTAAATAATAAATTAATTTGAAGTTTAACAGCATCTTCAAACTTTTGTCTACTATGGGGACCAGGGGGATTCTACCAAACATAAATTTGTGCAGTAAATGAATAGGTTTTGTTCAGTGTGTGGTTGTCCACTGGGAAGAAGGCTTAATGAGGGCTTGTGGAAGTGTATTGAAGGGACAGAGAGGATGTTAAAATTATGCTGGCTTGTAAGATCAGGCTGTGATATGGTGGAAGAAAGAAGAAAGAAAATCATGGTAATAAGTAGTGTTGAGCATTCCGATACCGCAAGTATCGGGTATCGGCCGATACTTGCTGTATCGGAATTCCGATACCGACTTCCGATATTTTTTCAATATCGGAATTCGGCATCGGAATCGGAAGTTCAGTTGATTGACGGCCTGACGTCATCATGATGCGCGGTGTGTGCGCATCATGATGCGCCGTCATTTCGGGCCTTCCGGGGGTCTCTGCCGGCCTGCCGGGGGGCTGTGTGGACTGCCCGGGGTCTGTACCGGACTGCCGGGGGGCTGTGCCGGCCTGCCGGTGGTCTGTGCACCCTGTGGGGGTCTGTACCGGCCTGCCGGGGGGCTGTGCCGGCCTGCCGGGGGGCTGTGCTGATGTCCGGGGGTCTGTGCAAGCATCGTCCGATGGGACTACAAGTCCCATCGGGCGATGCCTGCTACCATGACAGTGATTGACACATTAGCCAATGATGGGACAGTAGTAGTCCCATCATCCGGCTAATGTGTTAAATGTTAAAAAAAAAAAAAAAAAAAAAAAAAATACTACATACATACTACATGCATGCTACATACATACTACATGCATGCTACATACATACTACATACATACTACATACATGCTACATACATACTGCATGCTACATACATACTACATACATACTACATGCATGCTACATACATACTACATATATACTACATACATACTACATACATGCTACATACATACTGCATGCTACATACATACATACTACATACATACTACATGCATGCTACATACATACTACATATATACTACATACATGCTGCATGCTACATACATACTACATACATACTACATACATGCTACATGCATGCTACATACATACTACATGCATGCTACATACAT
Organism: Dendrobates tinctorius; assembly: GCF_039654945.1. Lineage (NCBI taxonomy): Eukaryota > Metazoa > Chordata > Amphibia > Anura > Dendrobatidae > Dendrobates > Dendrobates tinctorius. The sequence continues at coordinate 15,435,420 of NW_027361814.1, read as the reverse complement.
ACTACATGCTACATACATACTACATACATACTACATACATGCTACATACATACTGCATGCTACATACATGCTACATACATACTACATACATACTACATACATACTACATGCATGCTACATACATACTACATGCATGCTACATACATACTACATGCATGCTACATACATACCACATACATACTACATGCTACATACATACCACATATATACTACATACATACAATACATTCATACAATACATACATAGACATACAGTACATATAACATAGAGTAACATACTTACCAATACTTGTCACATTGTTCCCCGAAGCCATTGTCTATTCCGGGATAAATATTAACATAACAAACCACAAAAATACTCACCCACGATCCGAAGCAGTCCACGAGTGTGTCCCACGACGATCTTGGGTAGAGAACTGCAGCATCAGATGATGCTGCCGTTCTCTACGGGCTGCAGGAATCCAATGACGGAAGGTAGGTATCCTTCCGCACTGTATTCCTCCGCCACTTAAAAAAAAAAAGTCCCTAGTCTCACTTTATGCCATTGCTGTGTGGGAATTTCCCACACAGCAATGGCATAAAGTGAGACTAGGGACTTTTTTTTTTTAAGTGGCGGAGGAATACAGTGCGGAAGGATACCTACCTTCCGTCATTGGATTCCTGCAGCCCGTAGAGAACGGCAGCATCATCTGATGCTGCAGTTCTCTACCCAAGATCGTCGTGGGACACACTCGTGGACTGCTTCGGATCGTGGGTGAGTATTTTTGTGGTTTGTTATGTTAATATTTATCCCGGAATAGACAATGGCTTCGGGGAACAATGTGACAAGTATTGGTAAGTATGTTACTCTATGTTATATGTACTGTATGTCTATGTATGTATTGTATGAATGTATTGTATGTATGTAGTATATATGTGGTATGTATGTAGCATGTAGTATGTATGTGGTATGTATGTAGCATGCATGTAGTATGTATGTAGCATGCATGTAGTATGTATGTAGCATGCATGTAGTATGTATGTAGTATGTATGTAGTATGTATGTAGCATGTATGTAGCATGCAGTATGTATGTAGCATGTATGTAGTATGTATGTAGTATATATGTAGTATGTATGTAGCATGTAGTATGTAGCATGCATGTAGTATATATGTATGTATGTAGCATGTAGTATGTATGTAGCATGCATGTAGTATATATGTAGTATGTATGTAGTATGTATGTAGCATGCATGTAGTATATATGTAGTATGTAGCATGTAGTATGTATGTAGCATGCATGTAGTATATATGTAGTATGTATGTAGTATGTATGTAGCATGCATGTAGTATATATGTAGTATGTAGCATGTAGTATGTATGTAGCATGCATGTAGTATGTAGCATGTAGTATGTATGTAGCATGCATGTAGTATATATGTAGTATGTATGTAGCATGTATGTAGTATGTAGTATGAATGTAGCATGTATGTAGTATGCATGTTGTATGTATGTAGCATGTAATTTTTTTTTTTTTTTTTACATTTAACACATTAGCCGGATGATGGGACTACTACTGTCCCATCATTGGCTAATGTGTCAATCACTGTCATGGTAGCAGGCATCGCCCGATGGGACTTGTAGTCCCATCGGACGATGCCTGCACAGACCCCCGGAGCCTGCACAGCCCCCCGGCAGGCCGGCACAGCCCCCCGGCAGGCCGGCACAGCCCCCCGGAGCCTGCACAGCCCCCCGGCAGGCCGGCACAGCCCCCCGGCAGGCCGGCACAGCCCCCCGGCAGGCCGGCACAGCCCCCCGGAGCCTGCACAGCCCCCCGGCAGGCCGGCACAGCCCCCCGGCAGGCCGGCACAGCCCCCCGGCAGGCCGGCACAGCCCCCCGGAGCCTGCACAGACCACCGGCAGGCCGGCACAGACCACCGGAGCCTGCACAGACCCCCTGGCAGGCCGGCACAGCCCCCCGAAAGGCCCGTACAGACCCCAGAGAGGCTGTACAAGGGCAGGAAAGGGTTTTTCTTATTCCGATACCGGAAGTCCCATAGACTTGAATGGGACTTCCGGTATCGGAATCGGCGATACCGATACTTTTTTTAAAGATCGGCCGATACCATCCGATACGATACTTTGAAGTATCGGACGGTATCGCTCAACTCTAGTAATAAGTTTTCGTACGTGAAAGAATGAAACAAAGATGGCGCTGATCGCCGTGCCGCTCCCAGTTTGAGAACAAAAACAGAAAAAAATTATTCCAGCTACCAAACAATCCAAAATATTTTATTCATTCATGGATAAAAACATGAAGCAGTATTGAACAAGTTCACATGCCCCTCAGGGGCTACGCGTTTCGAACGCACTGAGGCGTTCTTTCTCAAAAGCTTCATGCTTTTATCCACGAATGAATAAAATATTTTTGGATTGTTTGGAAGCTGTAACAAATTTTTATTTTTTTGTTCTCATCCACGTGTGACTCCACTGGTTCTGTGCTTTCCCACACCACATGCCGCAATGGAACAGGTGAGCTGGTTTCTCTTTTGCTCCCAGTTTGACTCTTCGCCTTACATTGTCCCTAAAGTATGGACATGTTATGTATGTAGGAACCAGAATTTAGTTTGGGAGGAGACCTGTCATATTTTTGTGCCCCCTGTTGGCACATAGGAACCATTAAACCTCCTATTCCTAAGCCAGGATTTTATCCTTTGTTATTGCCAATGACTAAGGGTAAAAGATATTTTTGTGTGAGGGAATTTTGGCTTAAATTTTACATTGCAACACAAGTTTTGGATCAAATAACTGCTGACAGACAAATCTATTTTACTCTTGTATCACTCATAGAATTGTGACAGTGTGGAGCTTTCAACTCAATCATACAGAAGTCAATAAACAGTGAACTTTGGATGCTGCCAATATAAGGTTATTAAATAACTTAGTGGTCAAGTTTAACAGCAACTTCAAACTTTTTGTCTACTATGGGGCACCAGGGGGATTCTGCCAAACCTATAGTCTTTTAAAAGTATAATGTTTATTTAGACATTAATACATAAGTTCCAGTTCTAGAGGAAAGGAGTTTTCACAGAACTTTGTTTTAAAGGGAACCTGTCACCAGAAACAATGCTGTTAACCTGCAGCTATGCGGTTAATCTGCGTGTTAACAGTGTTATTATGCTGTCCAGCACCTGCACGTAGTTGAATGATCTTTATTCTCCCCGCCAGCATTTGGTTATCAGTCATGCGGGGCGATGCAGCATCGGTTCACTCACTGCTCTGAGTATAGAAAGCAGCTGTAACTGTGCCCCCTGGCCCTGACTGACAGCTGGGGGCGCGGTTACAGCCGCTCGATGACTGAACCAGTGCCGCCCTGAATATTGAATACTGAAGAAGGGAATAAACATAATTTTCTCCCAGCTGCTTTCGGCTGCGCGCAGGCGCCGGACAGCATGATAACACTGTTAACCCTCAGATTACCCCGATATCAGCAGGTTAACAGCATTATTCCTGGTGACAGGGTCCCTTTAAAGTCATGTCTCTATGCAGCCCTGAGCAACTCTATATTTATACCATTAAATTTGCTTACCCTTGACTAGATTCAGATCCTTGCCATGTCACCACACCAGTTCGCTTCTGGTCCTGTATCAGATCAAGAGCCTTATGCTTGGCTGCTCTTAAATTGAACATATCGCCATTACTGATGTCTAGTGATGAGCGAACTTGCTCGCCACTATTCGGTACTCGCCCGAGTATCACTGTGTTCGGTGTACACGGCGGACTGCCCCCGGGCGGACTGCCCGGGGGTCTGTGCGGACTGCCCGGGGGTCTGTACCGACTGTCCGGGGGTCTGCGCAGGCTGCGGGGGTCTGTGCAGGCATCGTCCGATGTAGTATGCATGTGGCATGCATGTGGTATATATGTAGTATGTATGTATGTTGCATGCATGTAGCATATATGTAGTATGTATGTAGTATGTACAGTGGGGCAAAAAAGTATTTAGTCAGTCAGCAATAGTGCAAGTTCCACCACTTAAAAAGATGAGAGGCATCTGTAATTTACATCATAGGTAGACCTCAACTATGGGAGACAAACTGAGAAAAAAAAATCCAGAAAATCACATTGTCTGTTTTTTTTTTTCATTTTATTTGCATATTATGGTGGAAAATAAGTATTTGGTCAGAAACAAAATTTCATCTCAATACTTTGTGATATATCCTTTGTTGGCAATGACAGAGGTCAAACGTTTTCTGTAAGTCTTCACAAGGTTGCCACACACTGTTGTTGGTATGTTGGCCCTTTCCTCCATGCAGATCTCCTCTAGAGCAGTGATGTTTTTGGCTTTTCACTTGGCAACACAGACTTTCAACTCCCTCCAAAGGTTTTCTATAGGGTTGAGATCTGGAGACTGGCTAGGCCACTCCAGGACCTTGAAATGCTTCTTACGAAGCCACTCCTTCGTTGCCCTGGCGGTGTGCTTTGGATCATTGTCATGTTGAAAGACCCAGCCACGTTTCATCTTCAATGCCCTTGCTGATGGAAGGAGGTTTGCACTCAAAATCTCACGATACATGGCCCCATTCATACTTTCATGTACCCGGATCAGTCGTCCTGGCCCCTTTGCAGAGAAACAGCCCCAAAGCATGATGTTTCCACCACCATGCTTTACAGTAGGTATGGTGTTTGATGGATGCAACTCAGTATTCTTTTTCCTCCAAACACGACAAGTTGTGTTTCTACCAAACAGTTCCAGTTTGGTTTCATCAGACCATAGGACATTCTCCCAAAACTCCTCTGGATCATCCAAATGCTCTCTAGCAAACTTCAGACGGGCCCGGACATGTACAGGCTTAAGCAGTGGGACACGTCTGGCACTGCAGGATCTGAGTCCATGGTGGCGTAGTGTGTTACTTATGGTAGGCCTTGTTACATTGGTCCCAGCTCTCTGCAGTCCATTCACTAGGTCCCCCGCGTGGTTCTGGGATTTTTGCTCACCGTTCTTGTGATCATTCTGACCCCACGGGGTGGGATTTTGCGTGGAGCACCAGATCGAGGGAGATTATCAGTGGTCTTGTATGTCTTCCATTTTCTAATTATTGCTCCCACAGTTGATTTCTTCACTCCAAGCTGGTTGGCTATTGCAGATTCAGTCTTCCCAGCCTGGTGCAGGGCTACAATTTTGTTTCTGGTGTCCTTTGACAGCTCTTTGGTCTTCACCATAGTGGAGTTTGGAGTCAGACTGTTTGAGGGTGTGCACAGGTGTCTTTTTATACTGATAACAAGTTTAAACAGGTGCCATTACTACAGGTAATAAGTGGAGGAAAGAGGAGACTCTTAAAGAAGAAGTTACAGGTCTGTGAGAGCCAGAAATCTTGATTGCTTGTTTCTGACCAAATACTTATTTTCCACCATAATATGCAAATAAAATGAAAAAATAACAGACAATGTGATTTTCTGGATTTTTTTTTCTCAGTTTGTCTCCCATAGTTGAGGTCTACCTATGATGTAAATTACAGACGCCTCTCATCTTTTTAAGTGGTGGAACTTGCACTATTGCTGACTGACTAAATACTTTTTTGCCCCACTGTATGTTGCATGTAGTATATATGTAGCATATATGTATGTTGCATGCATGTAGTATATATGTGGTATATATGTTGCATGTAGTATATATGTAGTGTGAGGTGCCAAGGGGAGAGGTACTAGAAAACAGGTATATTTCTCCCCGGTTCATTTCATATGTCTCCCTGTACTGATGATGAAGCCAGTTTATTTCACTGTAATCCAGTCCTGGTTTCCTTAGTGATCAGCATGGAAAGGACTGGTAGTTCCCCCTCCACTAATTCAATCCAGGTTTGGTTTCCTGACTGGTCCAGCTGATATAATCAGGAGGAGGTGGAATCTCTCAGGCTATCGTCTGCTGAGCTGGGAGCTGACACAGTAAGATTACATGGACTTGTTTGCTGTTATATAGGTTTATTTTGTAGTTAGCCTGCTATTGTTAGTTAGTGGCCAGACGGCCTTAGATGTTTTATTTCATGTTTGGCATGTGTAACATTGAATAACAAGTGTGCACAATAAATATGCCGTGTCCATATTCATGTGGAACCTGCTAGTCTGCTGAAGTGACTTCATAGCCACACGCTTGTGCCAAAGCAAAGATCCCAGCTGAGCTATCTATTCCCCACAGTAGTATATATGTATGTTGCATGCATGTGGTATATATGTAGTATGCATGTAGTATATATGTGGTATATATGTAGTATGCATGTTGCATGCATGAAGTATATATGTAGTATATATGTATGTTGCATGCAAGTGGTATATATGCGGTATTTATGTAGTATGCATGTAGGATATATGTAGTATGTATGTTGCATGTAGTATATGTAGTATGCATGTAGTATATATGTGATATATATGTAGTATGCATGTTGCATGCATGAGGTATATATGTAGTATGTATGTTGCATGTAGTATATATGTAGTATATATGTATGTTGCATGCAAGTGGTATATGCGGTATTTATGTAGTATGCATGTAGGATATATGTAGTATGTATGTTGCATGTAGTATGCATGTAGTATATATGTGATATATATGTAGTATGCATGTTGCATGCATGAGGTATATATGTAGTATGTATGTTGCATGTAGTATATATGTTGTATATATGTATGTTGCATGCATGTGGTATATATGTGGTATATATGTAGTATGCATGTTGCATGCATGTAGTATATGTGTGGTATATATGTAGTATGCATGTTGCATGCATGTAGTATATATGTGGTATATATGTTGCATGCATGTGGTATATATGTAGTATGTATGTTGCATGTAGTGTATATATGTAGTATATATGTATGTTGCATGCATGTAGTATGTATGTTGCATGTAGTATATATGTATGTTGCATGCATGTAGTATGTGTAGTATGTATGTTGCATGTAGTATATGTAGTATGCATGTTGTATATATGTATGTTGCATGCATGTGGTATATATGTAGTATATATGTATGTTGCATGTAGTGTATATATGTATGTTGCATGCATGTAGTATATATGTTGTATGTATGCTGCATGTAGTATATATGTATGTTGCATGCATGTAGTATATGTGTAGTATGTATGTTGCATGTAGTATATATGTTGTATGTATGTTGCATGCATGTGGTATATATGTAGTATGCATGTTGCATGTATGTAGTATGTATGTTGCATGTATGTAGTATGTTTTTTGTTTTTTTTTTTTACATTCAACACATTAGCCGGATGATGGGACTACTACTGTCCCATCATTGGCTAATGTGTCAATCACTGTCATTGTAGCAGGCATGATGCCTGCACAGCCCCCCGGGCAGTCGGCACAGCCCCCCCGGCAGGCCGGTACAGACCCCCGGGCAGTCGGCACAGACCCCCTGGAAGGCCCGAACTGACGGTGCATCATGGTGCGCACAGGCCGCGCATCATGATGACGTCATTTCGGCAGCCAATCAGAGGCACAACAGTGGCTCATTACATTATGGGAACTTCTCTCTTAGTCTATCTTAAATAACTCAATATTTAGGTAGGCCAAAAAAATAATAAAAAAAGGCCACCCATTTTTTGGTGCGGTATCTTCGTGCCAGCTCTTATATCTGCATGGTGAAATTTTGGCCAGTTTACGTCTTTTTTCTCTTTTTTGCCTGGCTGTTAGTTTTGCTTAAATAAAGCAGTATTTAGGCCAAAAAAAATAGAAGCAGTATTTATGCAAAAAAAAAGGCCACATATTTTTTGGTGTGGTATCTCTGTGCCAGCTCTTATCTGTGTATGTTTAAATTTTGGCCAGTTAACGGGTTTTTTTCTTTTTTTTTTTTGGATGGCTGTTAGTTTTGCTTAAATAAAGCAGTATTTAGGCCAAAAAAAAATAAAAAAGCCACCCATTTTTTTGGTGCAGTGTCTTCATGCCAGCTCTTATCTGTGCGTGGTGAAATTTTGGCCAGTTTACGGCTTTTTTCTCTTTTGTGCTTTGCTGTTACTTTTGCTTCAATAAGGGCAATTTCACACGTCAGTGTCTCCAGTACGTGTAGTGACAGTTTTCTCACGTACCGGAGATACTGACACACGTAGTGATATTCGAATGAATGTGTCTATGCAGATGTTAGCGTGTTTTCACGGACCGTGTGTCCGTGTGCAAAACACGCTAACATGTCCGTTTTTGTGCAACAGCACGGATCACATGGACCCATACAAGTCAATGGGTCCGTGTAAACACGTACCGCACACGGATGCTGTCCGTGTGCTGTCCGTGTGCGATCCATGTGTGTTTTTAAAAGTCAAAGGGTTATCATTGAAAATAATTTTTCAAAGACACGGACAGCACACGGACAGCACAATGATGGCACACACGGACATACGGATAGCACACAGATGTCACACGGATGGCATACGTATGCACACGGACACGGATAGCTCCGGTACCGGTTTTCTGGTACCGGAATTATCTGGACGTGTGAAACTGCCCCAAAGCAGTATTTAGGCAAAAAAAAAATAAAAAAGGCCACCCATTTTTTTGGAGTGGCATCTTTGTGCCAGCTGTTATATGTGCGTGGTGAAATTTTGGGCAGTTTACGGCTTTTTTTCTCTTTTTTGCCTGGCTCTTAGTTTTGCTTAAATAAAGCAGTATTTAGACCAAAAACTAAAAAAAAAAAAGGCCACCCATTTTTTGATGCGGTATCTTCGTGCCAGCTCTTATCTGTGCGTGCTAAAATTTTTGGCCAGTTTATGGCTTTTTCTGCTTTGTGCCTGGCTGTTAGTTTTGCTTCAATAAGGCAGTATTTAGGCCAAAAAAATAAAAAAGGCCACCCATGTTTTGGTTGCGGTACCTTTGTGTCAGCTCTTTTCTGTGCGTGGTGAAATTTTGGCTAATTTATGGCTTTTTTCTCTTTTGTGTCTGGCTGTTAATTTTGCTTCAATAAAGCAGTATTTAGGCAAAAAAAGGCCACTCATTTTTGGGTACTTGGAACGCCCCGCAAGGCCGGGGGAACTCTGTATCGGGCCTTTCAGGCTCTTTTAAGGGGGAAAGTGTCACGGTGGTGATGGTGACCCGGTCCATGGCCCCTGGGTTTCCAATAAAGAAGATGGAAGTTTAAATGAGGGGAAAGATGGTGGGATAATTAATTGGGAAAAGGGGAATCGTGACGCCACCCGTGGTACTCGGCTAGAGTAGCCGATGCTGCGATGCAGATCCACTGGGGCGGTGTTAAAGCAGCCAAGATGGTGAAGCTCTCCACAGGCAGAGCTGTTTCCTAGGGCAGTTGAGCCGGTGACAGTGGTGGTGTATGCAGTGTTTGGCAGGCGAGTTGTAAATGACTCCAAGGACACAGTTAGGTGCAGTTTCTGGGTTTTTACTCACAAGTCTTGTGCACAAGATGACACACTTGGTACTGTGTCACCTTTCTCTCTCTGGTTGGATACCCGAAATCACTCCACTACCTTCCACACTAACTCCTCAACACCATTTCCTAGCCAGTCTGGGATGAGGCCATCCTCCTGAAGGGTACACCCAGATGTCCTGACTAAACTAGTGTGTGTTGGGTGCAAGTGATAGGAGTCCTGGGTGGTGATCCCTCCTTACTTGAGGGTGGGATACCACACCTCTGGATGAGGTGCAGTACCTCTGTGGCGACCGGACTCTCACGGGCACCACATACTTAATCTTCGTGCCAGCTCCTATCTGTGCGTGGTGAAATTTTGGTCAGTTTACAGTTTTTTTTCTCTTTTTTCCTGACTGTTAGTTTTGCTTCAATAAAGCAGTATTTAGACAAAAAAAGACCACCGATTTTTTTGGTGCTGTATCTTCGTGCCAGCTCTTATCAGTGCGTGCTTAATTTTGGCCAGTTTATGGCTTTTTTCTTGCTTTTGCCTCGCTGTTAGTTTAGCTTAAATAACACAATATTTAGGCCAAAAAATAATAAAAAAAAAAGGCCACCCATGTTTTGGTGCTGTATCTTCGTACTAGGTCTAGTTCGTGTATGGTGAAATTTTGGCGAGTTTATGGCTTTTTTTCTCTTTTGTGCCTGGCTGTTACTTTTGCTTCAATAAAGCAGTATGTAAGCAAAAAAAATAAAAAAGGTCACCCATTTTTTGATGCAGTATCTTCATTCCAGCTCTTACCTGTGCGTGGTGAAATGTTGACCAGTTTAGGGCTTTTTTCTCTATTTTGCCTGGCTGTTAGTTTTGCCTAAATAAAGCAGTATTTAGGCCAAAAAAAAAAAGCCACCCATTTTTTGGTGTGGTATCTTCATGCCAGCTCTTTTCTGTGCGTGCTTAAATTTTGGCCAGTTTACGGCTTTTTTCTTGTTTTTGCCTGCTTTTAGTTTAGCTCAAATAACTCAATTTTTAGGCCAAAAAATAATAAAAAAGTCAACCCATTATTTGGTGCAGTATCTTCGTGCCAGCTCTTATATGTGCGTGGTGAAATTTTGGCTAGTTTACGGCTCTTTTCTTTTTTTGTATCTGGCTGTTAGTTTGGCTTCAATAAAGCAGTATTTAGGCAAAAAAAAGACCACCGATTTTTTTGGTGCTGTATCTTCGTGCCAGCTCTTATCTGTGCGTGGTGAAATTTTGGTCAGTTTACCGCTTTTTTCTCGTTTGTGCCTTGCTGTTAGTTTTGCTTCAATAAAGCAGTATTTAGGCAAAAAAAAATAAGAAAAGGCCACCCATATTCCGTCGTGGTTTCTTCGTGCCAGCTGTTATCTGTGCTGGTGAAATTTTGGCTAGTTTATGGCTTTTTTCTCTTTTGTGCCTGGCTGTTAGTTTTGCATCAAAAAGCAATATTTCAGCAAAAAAAAGGCCACTCATTCTTTGGTGCGGTATCTTCATACCAGCTCTTACCTGTGCGTGCTAAAATTTTTGGCCAGTTTGCGCCTTTTTCTGTTTTGTGCCTGACTGTTAGGTTTGCTTCAATAAAGAAGAATTTAGGCCAAAAAAATAGCCACCCATTTTTTTTTTGGTCCGGTATCTTTGTGCCAGCTTTTAACTGTGAGTGGTGAAATTTTGGCCAGTTTATGGCTTTTTTCTCTTTTGTGCCTTGCTCTTAGTTTTGCTTAAATAAAGCAGTATTTAGGCCAAAAAAAATAAAAATGGCCACCTATTTTTGGTGCGATATCTTCGTGCCAGCTATGCGTGCTTAAATTTTTGGCCAGTTTACAGCTTTTTTTCTCTTTTTTTGCCTGGCTGTTAGTTTTGCTTAAATAAAGCAGTATTTAGGCCAAAAAAAAAAAAAGCCACCCATTTCTTGATGCAGTATCTTCATGCCAGCTCTTACCTATGCGTGGTGAAATTTTGGCCAGTTTACGGCTTTTTTCTCTTTTGTGCCTGGTCTTTAGGCCAAAAAAAAATCAAAAATGTCACCCATTTTTTGGTGTGTTATCTTCTTGCCAGCTCTTAACTGTGCGTGCTTGAATTTTGGCCAGTTTGTGGCTTATTTCTGATTTGTGCCTGGCTGTTAGTTTTGCTTCAATAAAGCAGTATTTAGGCCAAAAAAATAAAAAGGGCCACCCATTTTTTGGTGTGTTATCTTCTTGCCAGCTGTAAAATGTGCATAGTGAAATTTTGGCCAGTTTAAGGCTTGTTTCTCTTTTTTTGCCTGGCTGTTAGTTTTGCTTAAATAAAGCAGTATTTAGGCAAAAAAAATTGAAAAAGGCCACACATTATTTGGTGTGGTATTTTCGTGCCAGCTCTTATCTGTGCGGGCTTAAATTTTGGCCAGGTTGCGGCTTTTTTCTCTTTTTTGCCTGGCTGTCAGTTTTGCTTAACCCCTTACCTACAAGGGACATAATATTCCGTCCATGTGACCCTGGACCTAATTACAATGGATGGAATATTACGTCCCAGCGATGAGCTGCCCCCACGTGGTGAGCGCCGCTGATCGCGGCCGGGTGTCAGCTGATTATCACAGCTGACACCCGGCACAATGTGTCAGGGGCGGTCACTGACCACCCCCGACACGTTAACCCCTTGTACACCGCGATCAAACGCGATCGCGGTGTACCGGGGGTTAAAGGGAAGCATCGGCAGGGAGGGGGCTCCCTCCTTGCTTCCCTGAGCCCCCCACGACAGCCCAATGTGCAGCGCTGCTGCGGGGGTCTCTTTCCCTTCAGGCCCCCGGATCCAAGATGGCGACGGGGGCATGTAGGGGGCTGACTTCCTCACTGCCTGCAAATCGCAGGCATGAGGAAGTCTGCAGCACTGCCTGTGACAGATTGCTGATCTGGCACAGGACAGTGATGTCCCACCTGGGACAAGGTAATAAAGTGGAAAAAAAAGTGTTAAAAATAATTTTTAAAAAATCGCTAAATAAATTAGTAAAAAAAAAAAAAAAAAAAATATTCCCCAATAAATCCATTTTTTTCAAAATAAAAAAAAAAACAATAAAAGTACACATTTGGTATCGCCGCGTCCGTAGCGAACCCCTTAAAAAAAAAAATAAATAAATAAATTATAATTTTTTGCTTCGTTTTTTATCATACCACTGAACAAAAAGTGCACTAATGCGCGATCAAAAAGACGCATATAAATATCCATGGTACCACTGAAAACGTCATCTTGTCCCGCAAAAAATGAGCCACCATACAGCGTCATCCGCAAAAAAATAAAAAAGTTATAGCTCGCAGAATAAAGCGATGCAAAAATAATTTTTTTTATATAAAATTGTTTTCATTGCAAAAAACGACAAAACACAAAAAAAGACCTAAATGAGGTAACACTGTAACCATACTGACCCGAAGAATAAAACCGCTTTATCAATTTTACCACACGCGGAACTGTGTTAACGCACCCCCCAAAAGAAATTCATGAAACGCTGGTTTTTGTTCATTCTGCGTCCCAAAAATCGGAATAAAAAGCGATCAAAACATGTCATGTGCCCGAAAATGGTACCAATGAAAACGTCAACTCGTCCAGCAAAAAATAAGACCTCACATGACTCGGTGGGTCAAAATACGGAAAAATTATAGCTCACAATATGTGGTGATGCAAAAACTATTTTTACAATAAAAAGCGTCTTTTAGCATCTGACAGCCGCCAAACATAAAAACCGCCATAAATAGTAAATCAAACCCCCCTTATCACCCCCTTAGTTAGGGAAAAATAATAAAACTAAAAGAAAATGTATTTATTTCCATTTTCTCGTTAGGGTTAGGGCTCAGATTAGGGTTAGGAGTGTGTTGGGGTTAGGGTTGGAGTTATAATTGGGGGGTTTCCACTGTTTGGGCACATCAGGGGCTCTCCAAAGGCAACATGGCATCTGATCTCAATTCCAGTCAATTCTGCGTTGTAAAAGTCAAATGGTGCTCCTTCCCTTCCAAGCTCTGCCATGCGCCCAAACAGTGTTTTACCCCCACATGTAGGGTATCAGCCTACTCAGGTCAAATTGCAAAACAATTTTTGGGGTCCAGTTTCTCCTGTTAACCTTAGGAAAATAAAAAATTGGGGGCAAAAATATCATTTTTGCGGAAAAAAATTATTTTTTTATTTTCACGCCCAGGCGTTATAAACTTCTGTGAAGCACTTGGGGGGGTTTAAAGTGCTCACCACACATCTAGATAAGTTCATTAGGGGGTCTAGTTTCCAAAATGGGGTCACTTGTGGGGGGTTTCCACTGTTTAGGTACATCAGGGGCTCTCCAAAAGCAACATGACACCCGCAGACCATTCCATCAATGTCTGCATTCCAAAACGTCACTACTTCCCTTCCGAGCCCCGATGTGTGCCCATACAGTAGTTTTCTCCCACATATGAAGTATCAGCGTACTCAGGACAAATTGGACAACAACTTTTGGGGTCCAATTTCTCCTGTTACCCTTGGGAAAATAAAAAAAATTGGAGACTAATTGATCATGTTTGTGGAAAAAATACGATTTTTTTATTTTTTTTATTTTCACGCCCAGGCGTTATAAACTTCTGTGAAGCCCTTGGGGGTTCAAAGTTCTCACCACACATCTAGATAAGTTCCTTGGGGGGTCTAGATTCCAAAATGGTGACATTTGTCAGGGGTTTCCACTGTTTTGGTACATCAGGGGTTTTCCAATCGCGACATGGTGTCAGATCTCAATTCTAGCCAAAAACGTCAAATGGCGCTGCTTCACTTCCGAGCTCTGCTATGCGCCCAAATAGTCATTTATACCCACATATGGGGTATCAGTGTACTCAGGACAAATTGCACAATAACTTTTAGGGTCCTGTTACCCTTGGAAAAATAAAAATTGGGGGTGAAAAGATCATTTTTGTGGAAAAAATATGATTTTTTTAATTGTACCGCTGTACGTTATAAACTTCTTTGAAGCCCTTGTGGGTTCAAAGTTCTCACCACATATCTAGATAAGTTCCTTGGGGGGGTCTAGTTTCAAAAATGGGGTCACTTGGGGGGGTTTCCACTGTTTAGGTACATCAGGGGCTCTCCAAACGCGACATGGCGTCCGATCTGAATTCCAGCCAATTTTGCATTGAAAAAGTCAAACGGTGCTCCTTCCCTACTGAGGTCTGCCATGCGCCGAAACAGTGGTTCCCCCCCTCCCCCCCACATATCAGGTATCAGCGTACTCAGGACAAATTGCACAATAACTTTTGCAGTCCAATTTCTCCTGTTACCCTTGGTAAAATAAAGAAAATTGAACCTGAAGTATTTTTTTTGTGAAAAAAAGTTAAATGTTCATTTTTTTTTTTTAAATATTCAAAAAATTCCTGTGACGCAGCTAAAGGGTTAATAAACTTCTTGAATGTGGTTTTAAGCACCCTAAGGGGTGCAGTTTTTAGAATGGTGTCTCTTTTGGGTATTTTCTATCATATAGACCCCTCAAAGTGGCTTCAAATGTGATGTGGTCCCTAAAAATAAAATGGTGTTGCAAAAATGAGAAATCGCTGGTCAACTTTTAACCCTCATAACTTCCTAACAAAAAAAAATTTTGGTTCCAAAATTGTGCTGATGTAAAGTAAACATGTGGGAAATGTTATTTATTAAGTTTTTTGTGTGCCGTATCACTGTGATTTAAGGGCATCAAAATTCAAAGTTGGAAAATTGTGAAATTTTCAAAATGTTCGCCAAATTTCCGTTTTTTTTCACAAATAAACGCAAGTTATTTGAATGAAATTTTACCACTAACATGAAGTACAATATGTCACGAGAAAACATTGTCAGAATCACCGGGATCCATGGAAGCGTTTCAGAGTTATGACCTCATAAAGAGACAGTGGTCAGAATTGTAAAAATTGGCCCGGGAGTTAACGTGCAAACCACCCTTGGTTGTGAAGGGGTTAAGTAAAGCAGTATTTAGGCCAAAAAATAACTAAAGGCCACCCATTTCTTGGAGCGATACCTTTGTGCCAGCTCTCTTCTGTGCGTGGTGAAATTTTGGCTAGTTTACGGCTTTTTTCTCTTTTGTGCCTGTTAGTTTTGCTTAAATAAAGCAGTATTTAGGCAAAAAAAATAAAAGGCCACCCATTATTTGGTGCGGTATCTTCGTGCCAGCCCTTATCTGTGCAAGCTTAAATTTTAGCCAGTTTGCGACCTTTTTCTGTTTTGTGCCTGGCTGTTAGTTTTTCTTCAATAAAGCAGTATTTAGGCCAAAAAAATAAAAAAAGCCACCCATTTTTTGGTGCGGTATCTTCGTGCCAGCCCTTATCTGTGCATGTGGATCGCCCTCCCAGGGCAGCGGGGTACTTGGAGCCGGGCCTTTTGGTTTCAATGGGAGATGTCACGATAGCTGTGACCCGGTCCATGGCCCTTGACGTCCATTGTAAAAGGGGGGGAATGTTGAGTGTGTGGATGATGTTTAAAGTTTATTAGTGCATGATTCGTGATGCCTCCTGTGGTGTTCGGCAATGAAGATGTTAAGCCGACGCTGCAGACAGATCCTCTGGGACAGATGGTGTGGTGCAGCAATGATGTTGTGGCTCTCCACAGGTAGGGCAGTAGTTCCAGGGCAGTGTAGGTGAAGAGGTAGGGAGGAGATGTAGATGGTGCAGTGCCAGGCACAGCGATGTAGCAGTGCTGAGTGTGTTGGCGCAGGAATAAGTGGAGGACAGCAGGGCATGCAGTTCCAAAGCTTTACTCACAGTCTGTTGTGCATACAGATGCCCGCATCCATGCTGTGTCCTCCAGGTCAGGGGCTCAGCCAACCTCCAGGCAAGGTGAAGTACTCCGTTCCACCACTCCGCCAACATATGTGCCTTTTCTGAACGTCTCCCTCCTTAGCGCTCATAGTGAAGTACTCACAGTACTGAGTTACACTGGAGTTCCTCTCGTCTGATGTTCTTAGAACTCTACTTGTACGGCAGATAGCTGTAGCCTGCTTCGGGGACTCCTTGCTACTAAGTCCTGGCTCACTCTCGTTGCTGTTGTGCCCCCAAGTCTTGTGTGGGAATAAAGTGGTGACAACTTCTATTCCTCCGGTGTCTGTCGCAGGACCATTAGTATCCATACAACCTCGGGGACTTACCCCGGCCATGCGCTTAGAACTTGAGGAAGGGCTCTGATCTAACCCTAATCCTTAGTTCACTTCTTCTCCTTACGTTAGGTACAAAAGTATCTTTCTTATGAAGAATTAGGCTTTCTGAATATCTCTTTCCTGTGCCAGCAGACCCAGGTTACTGAGGTCTGCTGTAGCACTTCCTTCAATCCATCCCTCTCAGGGGAGCTTCTCTCACAGACTGACTTAGTCCCAATAATCTCCCGCTCTCTGGTGCAGACTAAGCTCCGCCCACCTCCCAGCACTCTTCGTGTTCCAAGCAGGGAGCCACCAAAGGTGCTTTGCTACACTACTACAGTACCTCCGACCGGCTCCCCCGCTGTCTGTCGCTGATCGCGCGAGATCGTGCAGGTCCATTTCTTGTCGGGCGCTTCCTGCTGGCGCCGATGAGCGACACGTTTATGGGTCACCCTCCCAGGGCTGTGGGGTACTCGGTACCGGGCCGATGTCAGGGGGAAAAGGTGTCACAGCACCGGTGACCCGGTCCATGGCCCTGGGCGCCCAAGTCGATGGCGGGTGATGTTTGTAATGTAGTTTATATGGATAGTTTGTGACGCCACCCGTGGTGTTTGGCAAATAAGATGTTAAGCCAACGCTGCTTGCAGATCCACTGGGACTGATGGTGTGATGCAGCAAAGATGGTATAGCTCCCGACAGGTGGAGCTGTAGTCCCAGGGCAGTGTGGGTGCAATGGCTGAGGAGAGGCACAGAATGGTGTGGATGCCGATACCCAGATGTAGTGGTGCTGATGCGAGAATGAGTGGAGGACACCAGAGCTTGCAGTTTCAAAGCTTTACTCACAGTTCGTAGTGCACACAGGTGCCTGCTTCAGTACCGTGTCCTCCGGGGCAGAGGCCCAGCCAACCTCCAGGCAAAATAGGACTCTCCCTGCCAACACTCCGCCAACATGTGCCTTTCTGAACGACTCCGCCAATGCGCCTTTAATGGTGAAGCACTCCAGTACTTAGTTACCATGGAATACCTCCTGTCTAGATGTTCCTAGAACTCTCACTTGTATGAAAGACAGCTGTAGCCTGATCAGGGACCTCCTGGATCCCGGCTCTCTATCAGTTTGCTGTTGTGTCCCAAGTTTTGGATGGGAATAGTGCATTTACAGCCAACTACTCCACCGGTGTCTGCTGCAGAACCATAAGTGTCCGTACAACCTCGGGGACCGGTCCCTGGCCTTGCGCTGAGAACCTATAGGCAGGGTTCCTATCCAACCCACTCCTCCTCTCTGTTCTCTCTCCTTCTTTGTTCCGTACTTGTCTTTCTCTCTCTTATGGAAATGCAGGTTACAGTTCTCCGTCTCTCTCCTTCTCCTACCTTTCCCGTGCCAGCTGGCTCAGATCACTGAGGCAGCTGCAGCACTCCTTCTTCTATTCCTTTTCTCGGGAGCTCTCCACTAAGACCTGTCCTCAGCCTCTCCTGACTGACTGTCTTTCCTCCGCTTGACCTCCCAGCAGGCTGACCTCCTGTCAGCCTGCTCTCTCATCTCCAGTCATACTGACTGCCTGAACTCAACTGAACTGAACTCTAGATCCTATCTTTCCCCTTCTTTTACACTAACTCCACCCACCTCCCAGCACATCTTGTGTTACGAAGCAAGGGTCCACGAAAGGTGCTCTGCTACCCACTAAGCATTGAGCTGCAATCTGGTCCTCTGCTGAACTATCCTGTGTGTGGGATACAGGTGTTGGAGTGTGGCAAGGAGTTCCCACCTTACCTGGATGGTGGGGCACTACACCTTAGGAGAAGGTGCAGTACCTCTGTGGTGACTGAGCCTCAGGGGCGCCACACCCCCCTGTTAAACACAGCATGTCCGCGGGCTGCAAGATAACAAAGTAGATAGCAAAGAAACATACAAAATTTTACAATGCATAACAAACTTTTCTTATACTAATCTTCCTAGTATAGAAGGTACTCATCTTGAACGTTACAACCAATTCTATCTAAAATTTTTAATTCTAGTGCAATTCTCAATTCAAAGTGCTATTTTCTGTAACACATTTTCCTTAGTATCTTTCTTTCTTTTCTTTCTCTTTGCTATCTCTAGACGCAAGACGCTGACCACAAATACCTGGTCCGTCACCTGTCTACTTTCAATTCTTCACATTACTCATCTCTATATCAGACATTCCTAATACTTCTATAAAAGGCTATCTCTCAATTACTGATAATGTTATAAAACACATTATCAAGTACTTTACAGTAAAACACTCAACAGTTATTCTTGTAAGTGCTGGACACCACTCCCAGCCGGGATCTCTTGCAGTGTCCTTTGAGGTAGACATCATCTTTGAAAAGTGTCCATGCAAAAACATTATCTTCGCAATGTGTCTCTTATGTAAAACCAAGAAAGGGCACCTAAAGAGGTGCAACTATTTACAATTAAAGTTTTTGGATCACTCCAAGTTCATGATCGCTAGTTCAAAATTGAAAAATGCTGCCAATCAACAGGGCAACAAAAGTGCTACCAGACAAACAAAAACATGTTGAAAAATAGAAAAAGGCACAACTGGTGCAAGCAAACCCTCCTGGGTAATGAGATTTGAAATTTTTTTTTAATGGTGGTCCCCTCCTGGGGTTCTGGAAGCTGGGCAGGAACTGCTACCAGATGTAACGTCTTCATCTTGATTCTGGTTTCTGGCCAGACGCATATAATCCGTTTCCCAAAGGGAGAGGGAAGGACCAGTCGGGGTAATAGAAAGGGCCATGGAAACATCAATCGCTGCTGTAGGTGACCCAGCCGGCGCCATCACCGGTTCCCCCGAATCCGACCCTGCTGTGTCCATTGGGACCTCGGCCGGCAGCACTGTAGCCCGGGGTCGCCGTCGGAGGTCTATTGGGCCATTCCGGTTTGTGGGTTCCACTCCCAAAACTAGGGTCAGCCCCGGGGTGATAGTCGTACCTGACGTTCCCAGCAGCGGATCTGGCTCCGGTGCCTGGTGGTAGATGGCTGCAGCTGCAACTCCCAGAGTAACGGATGGAATGGACCGCAGTTGGGTCCGAGCCGGGGCCAGGGCAGTCTCGGCCGGAGTCGTTGGTGGAGGTTGGCACAACCGCACCCGGTCCAGGCGGGGATGCGGTCCTGGGCATCCATTCTGCACTAGCGCCCGCATATATCTCCTCCAGATGGGGCTCACCCAATGGCAATATCGGTTGTGAGGCGGCGGCCGCTGCTGGAGATGAATCAGCGGTCGCAGCCTCCGCAGGGGTGGCCTGGGAGCGAGTGGCCTCTCTTCCCCCTGTTCTTCTGACTTCTCTTCTTTTTCCATCATGGCATTCTGGCGTTCTTCTTCCTGCCTTGGCCCCTTTCCCTCCACTGGCTTCTTCAGCCCCTCCTTCCAGGGGCGGAGTCTTCTTCCAGCGCCTCCATACCAAGCCAGTATATGAACCCCTCGGGGGGGGGGGTGGGCCATGTAGCTGTCACATAGTAATTCAGGCAGGGTAGGCCCACGGCTCTTCGTGGTCTTTTCCTAGGACCTCCCATCTCTTCACGCCCTTCTTTGCGCCAGCGGCCATTTCTAATGTCCATTTTACAGTCTATCAAATCAGTTCTTCTGCACATTTTCAAAATTTCAAAGTCCAACAAATTTCAGGCACACAGAACCCGATGGCATCGGGTCTCGTCATCCTGTTTGTGACGCCAAATTGGGTCGCCCTCCCAGAGCTGTGGGGTACTCGGTACTGGGCCGGTGTCAGGGGGAGAAGGTGTCACAGCAGCGGTGACCCGGTCCGTGGCCCTGGGCGCCCAAGTCGATGGCGGGTGATGTTTGTAATGTAGTTTATATGGATAGTTTGTGGCGCCACCCGTGGTGTTTGGTAAATAAGATGTTAAGCCAACGCTGCTTGCAGATCCACTGGGACTGATGGTGTGATGCAGCAAAGATGGTATAGCTCCCCACAGGTGGAGCTGTAGTCCCAGGGCAGTGTGGGTGCAATGGCTGAGGAGAGGCACAGAATGGTGTGTTGTGAGCTCATTTTCAGGTTTGCCTCTGGCTTCTGGAGAGGGTTATGGAGCTGGCTGTGCTGACAGAGGAGTAGTGAGTTCTCTCTCTGGACTCCCTCTGTTGGTAAAGGGAGGTAATGAAGCTGATCTAAATGGCAGAGACCGGCCACCTGAGGAAGAGGACTGCGATTGGACATCAGGAGTTTCTGATTGGATTTAAGGCAGCAGACTCCCTAGTTTCTTGCTGGTGATTTTTCCTGACTGTGGCTCCTGGTTTCCAGTTTGCCTTCCTAAAGCTAAGTTTTCTCTGCTATTGTTCATATGAGTTTTTGTCTGGTATACTTAGTTTTTGTGTTCAGCCAGCCCTGGCTGGGACTGGGCTGAAACCCCATTTTCTCTGATCAGTTGATCTCTTTTGCTCTGCCTTCAGAATATACCTGAGTGCTGATATAGTGATTTGAAGTCTAGCGACCTCAGGGCCTTTTTCTATCAGACGTGTTGGACTTTCTTTTTGACAGGGTTTTTTTTGTGTGATTTGCAGACAGCAGCTTTTCTTTCCTGTCCTTTCTAGTTAGCGAGGTCCCCATCGTTTGCTCAGCCTATCTTTCTACCTGTGCCTGTGTTTTCATCTTGTTTCACCGACAATACATGTTGGGGGCTGTCTATTGCTTTGGGGTCTGCTCTGGGGCAGTTTAGATTTTCCCTTTCTTTAGGCTTATTTAGTTCTACGGCCGTGATGAGGCGTCTAGGACACCGTAGGCACGCTCCACGGCTACTGCTAGTTGTTGTGGATACGATCAGGGGTCTGCAATCCGCTAGTAACCAACCTCTCCGGTTTTCTGGGCTTAGCTTGCTTTTTGTTTTTAACTCCTCGGTGGAGGAAACAGATTGTAGGGTACTCAAAAGCAGGAGAGAATTGTAAAAAAAAAAAAAAAAAAAAAAAAAATGTCCTTTTTTTTTTTTTTATATATGTATATTTTCTCCTCTTTTTCTCTGGGGCCGTAGGAGGACTTTTTTTTTTTTTTTTTTTTTTTTTTTTTTTTTTTTTTTTCTCTTTTTCTCCTTGATGAAGATTAAGCAATTGTCTGATCGTGTGGAGCAGCTCGCTGCTGAAGTGCGGGGAATTTCCGCCTTTATCACTCATTCACATGCTGTTGAACCAAGGATCCCTGCTCCTGATGTGTTTTCTGGGGATCGGTCTAAATTTCTGAATTTTAAGAATAATGGTAAATTATTTCTTGCCTTGAAGCCTAACTCATCGGGGAGCTCTGCACAGCAGGTTAAAATTGTCATCTCCTTGCTGCGCGGTGATCCCCAGGATTGGGCGTTTTCTTTGTCACCTGAAGATCCTGTTTTGACTAATGTGGATGCATTTTTTCAAGCCTTGGGGTTGTTATATGATGAACCTAATGCTATTGATCAAGCTGAGAGAGCACTATTGGCATTGAACCAGGGTCAGGATCCTGCAGAGTTATACTGTCAGAAATTCTGAAAGAGGGTGGTCCTTACTACATGGAATGATAGTGCATTGGCAGCTCTCTTTCGGAAGGGTTTTTAAGAGACCGTAAAAGATACTATGGTGGGATTTCCTGTTCCCTCTAGTCTTGACGATTCTATGTCATTAGCCATTCAAGTTGATCGACGTTTACGTGAACGCAAGACTACACGGGAGTCGCTGCCACATTTTGAACAAATGTCTGAACCTATGCAATGTGATGGAGTTTTGTCTAGGGCGCAACGTCAGGAGTTTAGAAGGCGTAATAAGCTGGGTTTTTTCTGTGGAGATGCCTCTCATGTTATTTCTGTCTGCCCTAAATGAGAGAAATGTATTGCACACACATTTGCTGTGGGTGGTGTACAACCTAAGTTTCTTTTGGCAATTACTCTGATCTGCTCCTTATCCACATTTTCCGCGAAGGCTTTTGTGGATTCAGGAGCGGCCTTGAATCTAATGGACTTGGATTTTGCTAAACGTTGTGGTTTTCCTATGACACCCCTGCGGATGCCTATTCCTTTGAACGGTATTGATGCTAATCCTTTGGTGAAGAATAAACCTCAGTTTTGGACCCAGGTGATAATGCGGGTCGCCCCAGACCACCAAGAAAATTGCAGATTTTTGGTGTTGCATAATTTACATGATACCATTGTTCTGGGTTTTCCCTGGTTGCAAATCCATAATCCGGTTTTGGATTGGAAATCTGTGTCTGTGGTGAGTTGGGGTTGTCGGTGTGCTCTTAGTGACACTCCTGTTTTCTCCACCTCTCCCCAGTCGCATGATGTTCCTGACTATTTGGCTGATTTTTATGATGTATTTAGTGAGAGTAAGTCTGCGTCTTTGCCTCCTCATAGGAGTTATGACTGTGCAATTGAGTTGAGACCTGGGTGTAAATTTCCCAAGGGTCGACTTTTCAATTTATCTGTACCCGAACACGAGGCTATGCGATCTTATATTAAGGAGTCGTTGGAGAAGGGTCATATTAGACCATCCTCTTCACCCTTAGGTGCTGGGTTTTTTTTCGTGGCCAAGAAGGATGGTTCATTAAGGCCTTGTATTGACTAACGTTCCCTCAACAAAATTACGGTTAAATTTCAGTATCCGTTACCCCTGATTTCTGATTTATTCTCCAGAGTTAAATGTGCTTGCTGGTTTACTAAGCTTGACCTCAGGGGGGCGTATAATCTTATTCGCATCAAGCATGGGGATGAATGGAAGACTGCGTTTAATACTCCGGAGGGACATTTTGAGTACCTGGTGATGCCTTTTGGGCTCACTAATGCCCCTTCTGTCTTCCAATCCTTCATGAATGATATTTTCCGGGACTTTGTGGATAAGTTTTTGATCATCTATCTGGATGATATTTTGATCTTTTCCAAGGATTGGGATTCTCATGTGGAACATGTTCAGACTGTGTTTTGGATTTTGAGGGAGAATTCCTTGTATGTTAAGGGATCGAAGTGCCGTTTTGGTGTACAGAGGATTTCATTTTTGGGATTTATTTTGTCTCCATCAACTATTGAAATGGACCCGGCCAAGGCACAAGGCCATTTATGATTGGGTTCAACCCACTTTTTTGAAGGCTCTCCCAAAGTTTTTGGGTTTTGCTAATTTTTATCGTAAATTTATAGCTAAATTTTCTGGTATTGCTAAACCACTGACTGATTTAACTAAGAAGGGTGCTGAAGTGCTCTATTGGTCTTCAGAGGCTGTTTCGGCCTTTCAGGAGCTGAAGTGGAGGTTCACTTCTGCTCCGGTTTTGCGGCATCCAGATGTCTCACTTCCTTTTCAGGTGGAGGTAGACGCTTCAGAGATTGGTGCAGGAACTGTTTTGTCCCAAAAAGATCCGGTGACGTCTAAAATGAATCCCTGTGCCTTCTTTTCTCGAAAGTTCTCCCCATCTGAACGCAACTATGATGTGGGGAATCGGGAATTGTTAGCCATGAAATGGGCATTTGAGGAGTGGAGACATTGGTTGGAGGGAGCTAGACATCAAGTTGTGGTCCTCACTGACCACAAGAATTTGATTTACCTTGAGTCGGCCAAACACTTGAATCCTAGACAGGCTGAGCGTTGTCCAATGGGAAAATTGTATGTTCCTGACCAGTGGGGGAAGAGAGTGATGTCTGAAGTTCATTGCTCCGCATTGGCTGGTCATTCAGGTATTTTTGGTACCAGAGATTTGATGAGTCTGTCTTTTTGGTGGCCCGCCTTATCTCGTGATGTCAGGAATTTTGTGCAGTCCTGTGGGACTTGTTCCCGGTCTAAACTCTGTTCTCGCTCTAGTGGGTTGTTGATCCCGAAACTCTTTGACCAGCTCAGAGGCGCTCGTATCTTCACTAAACTCGACCTCCGGGGCACCTATAAATTGATTCTTATCCGCTCCGGTAACGAGTGGAAGACTGCTTTTAACACCCGAGACGGCCACTATGAGTATCTAGTTATGCCGTTTGGCCTCCGCAATGCCCCAGCAGTCTTCCAAGAATTTGTCAATTATATTTTCCGGGACCTCCTATATTCCTGTGCAGTGGTGTACCTAGATGACATCCTTGTCTTCTCTTCTGATCTACCGTCTCACAGAAGAAGTGTTCATCTGGTTCTCCAGCGTCTGAGGGAGAATAACATTTATGTTAAATTTGAAAAATGTATCTTTGAGCAAACATCCTTACCCTTCCTGGGTTACATCATCTCCGATACAGGGCTAAGGATGGATCCCGAGAAGGTGTCTGCTGTCCTCAACTGGCCCCGACCCTGCGGAGTGAAGGCTATTTAACGATTTATCGGCTTTGCAAATTACTACAGGCAGTTCATTCCCCATTTCTCCACTGTAACCAAGCCTATCTCAGCACTCACCCATAAAGGTACCTGCTCCAAGGTTTGGACTCCGGAAGCAGAGGACGCCTTTCTTCTCTTAAAATGCTCTTTTCTACGGCTCCTATATTACATCGTCCCGAGTCTAATAAACCCTTTACTCTGGAAGTGGACACTTCTTCTATGGGGGTCGGTGCTGTGCTCTCACAGAGGACCTCGCAGGGTCGCTTGGTTCCTTGCGGCTTCTTCTCCAAAACGTTTTCGGCAGCGGAATACAACTATACCATCGGAGACTGCGAGCTGTTGGCCATTAAACTTGCGCTGGAAGAGAGGCGATATCTCATCGAAGGTTCCGTACATCCGTTTGTAATTTTCACCGACCACAAGAATCTGGCCTATCTCCAATCTGCACAGAGACTTAACCCTCGTCAGGCCAGGTGGTCCCTGTTCTTCGCTGGGTTTGTTTTCGAGCTTCGCTTCCGGCCAGGCGACAGGAATGCCAATCCGGATGCGCTTTCTAGGTCATTTCAGCCTGGGGTTGTGGAGGAGGAACCAGCGTACATTGTGGATCCTTCTAAAGTCATCACTGTGGCTCCTTTAAAGTTGACCGTCCCGCCGCCCGGTAAGACCTTTGTAGCTGAGAACAGGAGGAAAGTGATACTCTGGGGACATTCTTACAAGTTGGCCGGGCATGCCGGAGTAAAGAAGACTTTCCTTCTCGTTGCTCGCTACTACTGGTGGCCCACCCTGCGCCAGGATATTAAGGACTTCGTCGCCTCGTGCCCTTCCTTTGCCAAAAACAAAGTTCATTGACATTTACCTCATGGTACCCTCCTTCCACTTCCAGTTCCGTCTGCTCCTTGGCAACTTATTGCCATGGATTTCATTACTGACCTTCTGAATTCAGCTGGTTGCACTGTTATTCTCGTGGTTGTGGATCGGTTCTCAAAGATGGCTCATTTTGTCCCCCTGTCTGGTCTACCTTCAGCTCCTGAGTTGGCTAAGATTTTTATTGAGCATATTTTCAGACTCCACGGATTTCCTCGGCACATCGTATCCGACAGAGCGGTTCAATTTACTTCTCGCTTTTGGAGGGCGCTGTGCGGACTCATGAGGTTGTCACTGAACTTCTCCTCGGCCTACCATCCACAGTCCAATGGTCAGGTGGAATGGATTAATCAAGTTTTTGCTATCTATCTTTGACACTTTACCAACGCTCACCAAGATGACTGGGTAGGTCTGCTTCCTTAGGCAGAATTTGCCTTTAATAATCACTCCAGCAAGTCCTCTGCTAAGACTCCCTTTTTCATTGTCTTTGGGCAACATTCGGGCATGCCTCTTCCAGTGTCTTCTGCCCCGGGGGTACCAGCGGCCGACTCCTGGTCTCAAGAGTTTTCCAAAATCTGGGAGGACGTTAAAAAATCAATTGACAAAGCGTCAGGAAGGATGAAGAAGCATGCCGACAAGAGGCGTCTTGACTCTCCTCCTTTCAGTCCGACAAAGTCTGGCTCTCCTTGAGCTATATCCGACTCAAGATGCTATCTTACAAATTGGGTCCGTGTTACATTGGCCCTTTCGAGATTCTAAGATGAGTCAACGATGTTGCTTACAAATTGAGGTTGCCTGCCTCGCTCCGTGTCCCCAACACCTTCCATGTGTCTCTGCTGAAACCTGCGATTTTTAATCGCTTCTATTCTGCCCCTAGTTCTACTCCTCAACCTGTTAGTGCAGAGAACACCTTTGAAGTAAGAGATATTCTAGATATGAAAAAGGTTCGCGGAAGAACTTTTTTCTTAATTAACTGGAAGGGTTTTGGCCCTGAGGAGAGATCCTGGGAGCCATTGGAGAACATCGATGCACCCCGGATTTTAAACAGGTTTCTCACCAGCCGGGGTAGGAGGGGTTGTAAGGAGGGGGGTACTGTTACCACCACTGGCCGCTCTCCCCCTGTGGCTGGTCGCGCCACTGTTACCTCTGTTCCTCGCTGCTGCTGCCCGCTCCTCCGTTCCTGTCCTTTGGTCCTGTCGTGCTCCCCACACTGCTGGAGGCTCCAGGACTCGGCAATTGTGCTCTGGCACTCTTGGAGGGTGGTCACACCTCCTCCAAGGTTCTGACGATTCTCTGATGTCCTGACCCGAGTGGCCACGTCCCCTCCCAGGTCCTTTATACACTTGGATATCCTGACCTGGAAATCCCAGCAGCCAATCCGGGTAAGGTGAGGGTTATATGAACCTGCTTCCTCTTTCCTCTGGCGCCTGGTTATTGTTTAAGCTCCTGCTTCTGTGACCCAGGTCTGTGTCTATATTCTGTGTGCACTATCTGCACGTCCGTGTCCTTGCTCTCTGCCTGTCGCTCTGTTGTGCCTCCTGGCACAAGCTCTGTCCCTGTACTCTGCCTGGTGCTCTGTTGTGCCTCCTGGCACATGCTCTGCTAAACTCCTGTGCTCTGTTCCCTATGTCCGTTCCTAGTGCTCTGGTGTTCTAGTCTCCTCAGTTATCCTTCTGTTCCATGTCTCTCCCACTATCTGAGCCGTCCCTCTTGGTACCGGCTACTGTGGTTTTAGAGAGCCCTAGGCCTGTCTCTGACGATCCCTGTATAGGGGTCGGTCTTCACTAGGTCAGCTCGCCCTGGGCAATCTGTTCCATGGTCCAGAAGGTCCACTCTTATAGCTCGGCTCACTGAGGAGTTACAATGGGTTTTCGTGTAGCCTTCCAGTATGTGGGTTCAAAAGCTTATTGGGGTGCATGACTTGGTAGCAGGGCACGACTTGCAGTAAATGCATAAGAAAACAGAATGGCAGTACAAAATGCAAAATGAGCAGTATATTTTCATGGACCAGTACCTGGGTTCATTGGCTTATTGGGTTGAAACAAATGTTGACAAATTGATTTACTTGGAGATTGCAGGGTTAGACTTCATAAAATTTGTGATTTTGGAAAGCTCTGAAAGTTCTCTTGTCATTATCTGAAAGCCATAGGAGTAATTAATTGAATCTGAGTGGTTGGATATGATTTCCAATTCTGACTTTATATCTTAAATTGGGCTGTCTATGATATCTGTGGCACTAGACATGATGTTTCCTTGCAAATAGGATTATACTCGATTTTTCCTGCAGATCAAATCGGAGATGTCACGATCCATTCTTGGATCTATGGCAGAGTCTGGATTCTCTTTTATAAACCTTTTTTCCTTTCAGGCCTCAGGGGTTATTTTTGCCCCCGGTGGCCGCTGGTGTTACTACTACTGTAGTTGGTTGGCTGCTGGGTTTTTCCCCCTCTGGTGGCTGCTGGTGTTACTACAGTTTTAATTAGTCAGTAGGTGGTGACACCCCTCCTTCCTATAAAAGGTCAGCTGCTGCAGCTTCCTGTTGGTAATACTGGTCATTTGGAAGCCAACCGTGTTGAAAAGAGAAGCTATCTTGAGCAGTGCTGTTTCCAGCTGATCTGGAGCAGTGGTTATCCTGCTGGAAGCGGTGTTCGGGTGCCTTACTCTGCGGTCCGGTGCATGACTGCAGAGCAAGCTAAGTGTTGTTGTTTTCCCTGTCTGTTATTTTCCCTGGTGTCTTATTAGTACAGGGGTGGGACCTGTGACCGGACTTGCCAGTTCCCTAGTAAGGGATAGGTGCAGGGCAAGTTAGGGACCTTGGTATCCTGGTCGGCGACAGGTTGAAAGAACCTGTATAGGGAACGTGAGGAGAGTTCAGGGCTCTTCCTTAGGAGAGTTCAGGAGGTGTCCACTTCCCCGTTCCCTATTGATGGGCCCACCATTGTAATTGTGTCCCTGGTTTCCCCTTGTTTTGTTGTTTGGTGACCGACCGATCGTCGGGTCGCGGCACGCAGGGCTAAATCACATCGTGACAGGAGAATAGAGAAGTATCATACCAGAGTTATCCCCTTGTTCTCACTTTCTTCTTTTTGGAACCCATTAGACAATTGAGAAAGTTTACTGTTTCATATGTCATTGCTAATTCAATATATGCTTCAACAGCTTCAGGCTTTCAAAGAGATGTAGATTTTTTCTTTCTTTCAGTCATTTGTAGAACATTGGTGTCTTGAATTAGGACTTCATCCACAATGCACTCCTGTAAGATCTGGAAGCATGTTCTACTAAATTCCAAATGATTATTGCATTCAAAAATCCTAATCTTTGTAACATCTGGATCTGCACATCGAGCTTGGTCAATGATATTTCCAAATAACAACACATCCAAAGACTTCAGACCATTTGTTTACATTAAAGACCTCACTTGAAAAGCTCCTTTTTGTGTTGGCTGGTTGATCACATTGGACACAATACACTTCATATAATGTTGATAAAGCAATGCGGTTAATTTGACTCAGTAGCTCATTACAAATATATCTTTTGCCACTATATTTTTTCTCTTATTGAAACCCATTAATTTGGCTGCATCAAATGGTAAGTGTTCAATACCAAAAAGTGATAGATCAATGCTTGTAGATGCAGAGGTCTGAATGTAATCAATTTTGGCAGAGAACTTCTAGGAGGGAGACTGCATGTTCCTCCTTTCCTGGATTATAAAAAGTAAGATTAGTAAATGCTCTTACTATCTCTAAAGTCCTTTTTTGCAAGGCTGTCAGATAATCGATTGTGTCTCAAATATTTACCCCACAGCTTAAAGGAACAGTAAGGGAAAATTTAGCAGGTTCACATTTATGTTTTAGAACATCTTCACATTCTTGCAGTTCTCTCTTGTATTTCCGGAATACATAGTATCAGCTATTTGTTTCATTAATTGCCTGGGGATACTGGGAAAGTTGATTGTAATGATTATCCAGAGTACTCAATGGGTTAAGATTAAGTTTTTCTTGAAAGGCTGAATAAATATATGATAGCCAGATTCTCCTGTAACTAATTCTGCATAGAGGAACCCATCATGCCATCAAAAACTACGAATGTTGGTCATCCTTCAGTATAGTGCCTCCTGCTCTCGACATATTGTCGTGTTTCCATTACCATTTGCAATTAAATAAAGGTTTTGGTTTAAGGGTAAACTTGAAAGATGATGTTATTTTTTTTTTTTTTAAACTAACAGTCTCCTGTCCACAATCACATCATTCAGACAGCATTGTTGCTTCTT
This sequence comes from Dendrobates tinctorius, assembly GCF_039654945.1. Lineage (NCBI taxonomy): Eukaryota > Metazoa > Chordata > Amphibia > Anura > Dendrobatidae > Dendrobates > Dendrobates tinctorius. The sequence continues at coordinate 15,405,574 of NW_027361814.1, read as the reverse complement.
CTCAAAAGCTTTAATGAAAGCATCTATCATTTTCTGTCACATTAGTTTATAGTCTTGCAGTGATTTTAAGGAATCTGCATCACTTGCTTTGTGCAAAATTACTGATTTTTTTTAAAACAACAATTCGGAAGTGTTATCAAGTTTTGCTGGAACAGATGCACATTCTTTGCTTCTTTTTCCTTTCAGGCAGTTCTCCTTAACTGTAGGTGATTTTCAATCTGATTTCTTATTTGAACATTGAGAAATGGATTTGGTAGGGGAAGAAATCACTTTTCTGACATTTGAAAATATTGTTTTTGAAGCATGAATTCTTTTACGTCCACCATCTTGCAATGTACAATCTTTGCCTTCAGTTTCACAGTTCTCTGAATGCTTTGCTTTCCAATCAGAAGACTATTTCAGGGCAGGAACAGTATTTTATGTATCTGATACAATAACAATGGAAAAACTAGAATGATCTTCCAGTGTTTATGGGGAGAAAAAGGACACTTTGCATGGAGGTGTGATTGTTATGTTGGGAAACTGCCACTTACTTTGATATGTTGGGAATCTTGCAGTGAAGCGCCAATAATCATCACTTGGGTAGATTCACTTAGACCTTTTCTGTCTATCGTTGGAGACTTCTGGATATAAGCAGCTTTCATTTTTGGAGAAGAATCTTCAGTCTGTAAGATATGACAGCTTTTCAATTTACTTCTTTCTGATTAACACAGTCAAATTTCTGTACAATGGAAGATTTGTCCAAATTTCATCTCTCACCAGCTTTTGACACAAGCTGCAGAGACTTTTGAACTCTTGTATGTGCTTTCCTTAATTGTAATATAGCTCTGTGTAATTTTTTGGATATGCGCTTGTTTTTACATAGAGGGACTTCATCAGACAGCATACATAAAACGACTTTAATATTTGCTTGTGCATGAGAGAACTTGTAAATCATTGTCACTTTTTCAACAAGTACTGACAGTTTTCTCTTCTTCATATTCAGTTGTTTCTTCACTGTTGGGTAATTCAAATTGTGCTAGATTTTTCCTATATTGACATTAATCACCAATGCTTTTCATGGAACATGACTACTGGTGACAGCTTTCGCGCTCCATTGAACAATGTTAACTAGTTTGGTCGAAAGTGGATCAAGGTTGTCATTCAAGGAATTATTACGATCATGTAAAAATGGAGATCCTGATCCTGGTCTCTTGAATTAGGACTTCATCCACAATGCACTCCTGTAAGATCTGGAAGCAAGTACTCTGAAATTCCAGATGATGATTGCATTCTTCAATCATAATCTTCAGAACATCAATATCTGCACATCGCTTTTTGTGTTGGCTGGTTGATCACATTGGACACAATACACTTCATATAACAGAGGACTTAATGTAATCAATTTTTGCAGAGATAACTTATAGGAGGGAGACTGCATGTTCCTTCTTTACTGGATTCTAAACTGGAATATTAATAAATGCTCTTATTATCTCTAAAGTACTTTTTGCAAGGCTGTCAGATTATCTGTGTTTCCAATATTAACTCCACAGCTGAAAAGGATCAGTAAGATACAATTGAGCATGGGCACAGTTTGGTATCAGAACATCATATTCTTGCAGTTCTATCTTGTATTTCAGGAATACCTAGTAGCAGCTATTTGTTTCATGAATTGACTGTAGATACTGGGAAAGTTGATTGGAATGATTCTCCAGAATACTCAATGGGTAAACCTTCAGTTTTTCTTGAAAGGCTGAATAAAGATATTGCTGTTGATAGCCAGATTCTCCTGACAATAATTCAGCATAGAGGGACCGAACATACAATCTGAAACTAAGAAATGCAGGTCGTCATTCAATATAGTGCTTCCTGCTCTCAACATATCTTTGGGTTTCCATTACCATTTGCAATTCAAGAAAGGCTACGACAGCTTGAGTTTTCAGGGTACATTTGAAAGATGATATTTTTTGGGGGGTTTTTAACTAACAGTCTCCTGTCCACAATCACGTCATTCATACTGCATTGTTGCTTCTTCTCAAAAGCTGTAATGAAACCGCCATCATTTTCTGGCACATTAGTTTAGAGTCTTGCAAGGATTTTAAGTAATCTGTATCACTCGTTTTTTTTCAAAATTCGAGATTTTTTTTGTAAGCTACTATTCAGAAGTGTTAGCCAGTTTTGTTGGAACAGATGCAGATTGTTTTTTTCTTTTTCCTTTAAGGCATTTCTCCTTAACTGTATGTGATTTCTTTATTTGAACATTGAGAAATGGATTTGGTAGGGGAAGAACTCAGTTTTCTGACATTACAAAATAATCTCTTTGAAGGATGCCTTCTTTTATGTCCACCATCTTGCAATGTATGATATTTGCCTTCAGTTTCACAGTTCACTGAATGCTTTTCTTTGGCATCAGAAGACAATTTCAAGGAAGGAACAGTATTGTCTTTATCTGATGCAATAACAATGGAAAAACTAGAATGATCTTCCATGGATTCTGGGGAGAAAACGGAAACTTTGCATGGAGGTGTAAGTGATTTTTCTGTGGGGGAAATGCCATTTACTTTGATATGTTGGGAATCTTGCACTTAAGCCTCATTAATCATCACTTTGGTAGATTCACTTAGATCTTTTCTGTCTATCGCTGGAGACTTCTGGATGTCAGCAGCTTTCATATTTGGAGAAGAATCTTTGGTCTGTAAGATCTGACAGCTTGTACTTTCAGCCTGTTGTACATTTACTTCTTTCTGATTAAAACACAGTCAAATTTCAGTAGACTGGAAGATTTTTTCAAAATTTGGTCTCTCACCAGCTTTTGCCACAAGCTGCAGAGACTTTTGAACTCTTTTATGTTCTTTCTTAAGTGCAATATAGCTCGGTCTAAATCAAGGGTCTCAAACTCAATTTACCCAGGGGCCGCTGGAGGTAGAATCTTGGTGAGGATGGGCCGCATCAGGTTTTCCACAAGAAAAGCTCTTACAAAAACATTCCAATGTTATCAAATGTCTTTATTTATGTTGTGTTAAAAAATAAAAATAAATTAACAATCATAAGAAAAAAATCAATCAGTAATAAATTGAAAACGATAATACAGCAGATATAGAAGACTGAAGAAACCACATATAGTTGCTGACTAGAGAAATGTCATTATTATTCAGATGTCTGTATTAACAGTTCTTTAACATGTAACTTTCTGAACATGAATGGAACACTGAACATAAACTATTTTGAACATGGCTTCGTCTTCCTACTTCTTGCTGCTAGAGATCTGGCAGCGCTTACACTCGCATAGCCGAGCCACATTTGGCTTAAGGGAGGAATCAGTTGAGACCCTCAGTAGGGCTTGAAGATGCTCATCAGTAAGTCTGGACCTGTACTTGGACTTATTGAAGTTAAAGGTAGAGAAGAGCTTTTCGCACAAGTATGTGCTCCCAAAAAGACACATGGCCCGCTTGAACATTCGGGACAATTCTCTCAAAAATTGCCCGAGCTTGTCTGCTTTTCCACTCACCTCCCTGAACCTGGAACTCTACACTGCTTATGTTGAAAAGGATTTGTGAGCACAAGAAGGCAGTTGTAGACTAACAGCATCAATAAGGCCGTCGATATTCATTTCAGACTACACACATTGTAGGTAGAGCACGAGGACCTGGAGCAAGGAACCATACAGGGTGATTACACTCAGTCCAGCCTCATGTCGTCAAAATGTGGATTAGTAGACAATGAGGAGGAGAGAGAACAGGAGCTAGCTTCATGCGCTATAGACGGTACTACAAGCACAGCTATCATACCGTCTGTTCAGCGTGGATGGCCTGAGGACAGGGAGGAGGAGGATGAGGAGGAGGACACCACGGTTAGTTGTCCTGTTGGTGAGGAAATGGAAGTCTTGCCTGTTAGTAGTCTTGCACGCATGGCTGACTTTAGGCTGCGTTGCATTTCCCGTGACACTTACATTATCACAATTTTCGGGGACACATTACTGGTTGGTGAAACTTCTAGACCCACCCAAACCTAACCTAAAATAATGATTTGGAGTTGTTGGGGAGGTGTATTCTCATGCACCTCTTCACAATCACACATGGTTATCCACGTCCTGATTGGGTCTGTTTGGTGTTATCCTCCTCCTTATCCTCATCATCCACAACCATTACAACACCAGGGTCAATGTATTCCATGATGCAAAAGTGACTATATTTTTCTTTATATCCCTGTCTCTGAGCTGTTGCTAGGGACAGATATATCTCGTTGAACACATTCTCGCTTCATATCTATGCACCTGGGCTCACATCACCCTTCATTTGCTTTCATAGGTGGTTTCACATTAATAATTTATTTGTTTGATTTCAGCATGATTTCTCATTATGTCTCCTCATTATCCACCACTAGATCACCATGGGTAACGTCTTCTGGCCTGCTATAGGCAGTTTAATTTTTGGAAAGGGTGTCTATGATGCCCTTATTAGTCTATAAAATAATGTACCCCCATGGGGAAATTGTTTATGGCCCATGCACTGCGTGTAGGGACATTGCAAGTCTAGGAGACCCGCTCCTTTGTGATGGGCCTTTATTTTTTTGGAGGCCGTCATCCATGTTTCGTCCAAGAGGGGATTGTGGTGCGTGGAAATTTTGGTCAAGGGTGGCCCTTGCATTCAAGGCAGAAGGAAACTGTATGGCAGGAACAACTGAAGACTGTGAAGTGGGTTATCATGGAGCCTTCCACTATGTGTGTTCACAAGATTATTGGCGTGCATGTTACTTGGCAGCAGGGCAGGCCTGTCAATGCATAAGGAAGGAGTATGGGAGTCCAAAATGCATAATGTGAGGTGGATTTTCATGGGCACTTCCAGTATGTGGGTTCAAAGTCGTATTGGAGTACATATTATTAGGCAGAAGGGTAGGCCTGTCAATGCATAAAGAAAGACTACGGGAGTACAAAATGCATAATGTGAGGTGGATTTTCCTAGGCCCATCCAGTATGTGGGTTTAAAGGCGTATTGGAGTGCATACAGTATTACTTGGCAGCAGCGCAGGTCTTGCTGTCAATGCATAAAGAAAGAGTACGGGAGTACAACATGAATATTGTGAAGTGGATTTTCCTGGGCCCATCCAGTATATGGGTTCAAAGGCATATTGGAGTGCATATGACTTGGTAGCAGGGAAGACCGTGCATTCAATGCAACATTTTTTTTATGGAGGCCCTCCTGGACATCTCGTGAAAGGCGTATTTTGGTGCGTCCTAGTTTTTGTCAGCCCTGCCACTCACTGCATAAGCAATAACAGTATAGGAGACCCACTGTTTAATAATAGCCCTTTAAGAATAAAATAAAATAGATTGTGAGCCCCAATGGGGACAGCAATGATAACGTGTGCAAACTGTAAAGTGCTGCGGAATATGTTAGCGCTATATAAAAAAAATTATTATTGTTATTATTAAAATACGATCTGTGACTTTAAGAGTCCCTCCTTCATAAATGAAACAAGATATGTCTACTTATGTGTCACACACCACATGGCCAGCTAGGATTGGTAAATGTTACAATGACATTTCCCAGTGAATGCATTTGTTTGGGTTGAAAGCAATGTTAAAGTGGAAAAACGCTTCAAAAACGCTGCATCTGAACATAGCCCAAGTGGGGGAGAAATATTTTGGTCAGGGATTATTTATTTTGCCTTATATGCAAGTCATTAGCCTGGAAAGGATGTACCTTAACATATTTCCCAGCAAAATCCATTTTGGTTTCATTTCTGTATGTTTTTTGGTGTACCGGTAAAAAATGGCATGAAACTCTGAAACAATTGTTTAAAGCTGTGAACTAGGAGTCAGAAATGCTTCCAGGGGCGATTTCCATGATGTCCCCATGTCATTTCAGTGTGTTTCCATCATTTTCAGACGTTTTTAGAGCCTAAAAGGACCCCTGGAGGGGATCGTGATAAAAATGCTTGGGTCTCCCATAGGCTTACTTTGGGCTTATTGTTCTGTCCGAGTACCAGAGCATTTCAATTTTCTCGACCCGAACAACGAGCGGGGGGGGGGGGGTCATTGTAACACTGTTTACAATGGAACTCAGTAACTTCAATCTATGCCTCTGCTAAAAGCAACAAAAGCTGAATTCATGTCGTTTTATTTGCTTTATCCTAACATCAAGGTTTTTTAGGATTTTATATGACCTAACATCTGAGCAATGCTTGCTGAGCAGAAATAAACAAACTTTAGACTTGTTGCGTTACAATATATATTGCCTTTTGATGGTTTTTGGCTGAACAGTGATAGTTACAAAACTTCTAAATACTAACTTACTGCAATTTTGATTTAAAGGGTTCTTACCAAGATTAGAAGTCAGACCCTGTTCATAGGAGAGGGGATAACTTCAGTCACTGAGGGTCCGACCTATGGAACCCCGACCAAACTCAAAAATGGGGTTCTGCAGACTCTCGTGTGAATGGTGCATGGGCACCTCCTCTTAATTCTTTCTTAATGGGATCACCGGAGAAAGCTGACTGCTATGCTCTAATGAATGAAACAAATCTGCACATACTTCAAGGGTCCCATACTCGGGATCAATGATTCCACCTAGATTTCCTGGTCCCTTCCAATTTGGTAACAGCATGTGGACTATAAACATAGCAACCATGTTTATATTTTTCATTTACTTTGCTTATTTTTAGAAGAGGAAAATGGATGTCATTTGAAGTATTATTCTATTATATTTTTAAAAACTTTGCTACTTTATTTTTAGCGGTCTTTGGGGATTTGAATCAGGAATCACTTAATCACTTGTTTTTATACTGCAATATCACAGTACTACAGTATACAGGTAAAATGAAGGTCTCTGAAGCGTAACCATATAACGGGCTTCATCAAAGGTGTATGAATATGGCAGCTATGGTGACCTTCAGCAGGTCCCCATCTGTCATGGCAACCCATGAGCACTATGCAGTAGGGGCAGTGGGTACCCAAAATGGAACAGTGGTTAAATAGCTAGCCTTAAAGCTGATATCAGAATTTGACAGCTGCATTTAGGGGGTTGTAGACAGCAATTGGCTCTCTCTCTGTTTGCTGATGTTAAGTCTAAATAATAGTTACCGTATATACTCGAGTATAAGCAGAGATTTTCAGCCCATTTTTTTTAGGCTGAAAGTTCCCCTCTCGGCTTATACTCGAGTCATTGTCCCAGGGGGGAGGGGGAGCGCAGGAGCCGGCGGCTGTCAGATCATACTCACCCCCTCCTGGCGTGGTTTCTGCACGTCCCTACTTCTCAGATGGTCTCCGGCGCCGCTGCTCTTCTTGTGTTCAGCGGTCACGTGGTACCACTTATTAAAGTAATGAATATGCACTCGACTCCACTCTCATAGGCATGGAGGGCATATTCATTACTTTAATGAGCGGTACCACATGACCGCTGAACACTGGAAGGAGCTGCCGGCGCCGGAGACCGTCGGACAAGCAAGAAGTGCAGATACCACGTCAGGAGGGGGTGAGTATGATGGGAAGGATGGGGGGAGCCATGCGATATTCATCTGTCCCTGTTCCACCACGTGCCGCTCTGTCCTCCGCGTCCTTTGGCTGTGACGTTCTGGTCAGAGGGCGCGATGATGTGGTTAGTGCAAGCCCTCTGCCTGAACAGTCAATGCAGAGACCCGGAAGACAGAGCGGCGCGTGGCAGTGGAACAAGGACAGGTGAATATTGCAGGTGCTGGGGCCCTGAGTCAGCGGCGACACCGGCACCTGGCGCCCATAGTGCGCCAGTGTCCCCGCCTGCTCATGACACTGGCACCTGACCCCCAGTGACAAGAAGGGAGTATGTCCTTTTTTATCGCAGCAGCAGCATATGGGGCATATATACCTATGGAGCATCTTATGGGGCCATCAACCTTTATGGATCAGCATATGGGGCATATATATCTATGGAGCATCTTATGGGGCCATCAACCTTTATGGAGCAGCATATATGGCATATTATTCTACACAGCATCTTATGGGGCCATCAGCCATTATGGAGCAGCATATGGGGCATACTATTCTATGGGGCATCTTATGGGGCCATGATTAACCTTTGTGTAGCATTATATGGGGCATATTTTTTGTATGGAGCATCTTTGGGGCCCTTCATGAACTGTATGGAGCATTATATGGGGCATATTTTTTGTATTGAGCATCTTATGGGGACCATCATGAACTGTATGGAGCATTATATGGTGCTCCTGATTCAATATGGATATTCAAAAACATTTAACCTACTGATGTCTCAATTAATTTTACTTTTATTGGCATCTATTTTTATTTTTGAAATTTTCCAGTAGCTGCTGCATTTCCTACACTAGGCTTATACTCGAGCCAGTAAGTTTTCCCAGTTTTTTTGTGGCAAAATTACTGGCCTTGGCTTATACTCGGGTAGGCTTATAGTCGAGTATATACGGTATGCAAGCCAGCACCCACCAAGTATAGAGCAAGTTCATCTTTTGAACCCAGCACCTAACGTGTGACGTACATATACATCATATGTCGAGAAGGGATTAAATGGGACTAAAATGCAACAGCAGAAACAACTCAACAACATATGTGGCACTGTTTGTGTAAATTGGATGTGATTGATAAATATGTATCCCTATAGTTATGTTCTGATTTTGTAAAAAAAATAATAATAATATCCATGATTCACCTTATTCTTCTGGCATAAAGGTGTGGTAAACACTTTTGAATAGGATGGAATATCACAATGCTGACATAGACCACCAGAGTAAGTACGCCAGCCTCAAAGGGTCTATGTTCCCACGATGAGTTTTTAATGACATTTTTATGCTGTTTTCAAAAAAATTCAAATAACTAATTTTGGTTAATGGGTATAGAAATGCTGCAGAAAATCTGCAACATCAAAAAAAATCACCAAAAGCTCATTGTATGAACATAGCCTTAAAGATCTATTTTTAAAAATGAATGTATATTGGATTGGGAAATTTGATGATAGTTTCCACTTCAAAGACCATTCTGATGAGTCTCTGTTGTAATGCTTGATGAACAATGTCTCCTGGTATCTGCTCCATGCTCTGGACACTGTGCAAACTGACACAGCTACTCTTCTTGTCACAGCTCACATTGATGTGCCATCCTGGATGACCTGCACTACCTGAGCAACTTCTGTGGGTTGTAGATCCTACATCATGTTACTGTACAGTATCTCTAGGGGTGAAAGCAATGACAAAATGCAAAAGTGACCAAAGCAACAGCCAAAAAGGATGAGAACAGAGAATTGGTCTGTGGTCACCCCCTGCAGAACAATTCCTTTATAGGGGTTGTCTTGCTAATTGCCTAGCATTTCTGCCTGTTGTCTGTTACATTTGCACAACAGCGGTAGAAATTGACTCAGAATCAGTGTTGTTTGATTACAGGATGGGTTGATTTCACAGAAGTGTGACTGGCTTGGAGTTATACTGTGTTGTTTTAGTGTTCCCTTGAGCTGTGTGTGTTTATATACATAATATAGTAATGTATACACATATACAGATACACACTATATACTGCATATCTATACACACATAAGTGTACATACGCTGTATATAGTGTGCATACAGTATATATTTGTTAGGTCCTGCTACTTCATTTGTTCAGATTCAAGGACAGTCGTGGAGGGGTCAGCCATGATGAGTAGGAGGGAACACAGGCCTGCTTGCTTCTTCTTGTTTTCTATGTTTGCACACTGCCCCCTTTGTGGATGGGGACCCTGGGCAACTGCCCAGTCTGCTATCCCCTAATGCTGTCCCTGGCATACTGTCTTGTCTAGCATCCAGTGTACTGACAAAGAAGGTATTCAGTGCTGACCGTGGATTTATGATGTCCAAGTGGACCAGATCATTTGCTGTAAGTGTGGAAACTCTGACATCAGCTTTAAGGCTAGCTATTTGTCAAAATAAACCAGGCATAAATCATTAAGGATTTTAATTTAAGTATGGGTATTGTGAATGAATAGATCAGCCATAACATTGTCTACCTGCCCATTAGGTTCTATGCAGTTTTGCCCCAACCACAGTGCCAATGTCTCCACACAGCTGAGCATCTCCTGCCTGCCCATTATGGTCCCTTTAAAATTTTGTGCTGTTGCTGCTAGGGTTGCCAGTGATTGCCATACGCAGCCACACAATTTCTGTTTGTTCATGATGTTGCAGTAGGATTGCCAATAAAGAATTGATTTACCTTTTTAAACATTCAATGCATGCACAGAATTTCTGATTTTTTTTAAAACAAAAAAGTAAAGTTTTAACAGTCAAGTGGTGTTGGATTGATATTTCACTTTTATATCCTATTGTCCTGTCAGTGCCCCTGTCACTGCTATGGCTGCATGGAACACTATCCAGGGTAAACATAATAAATCTGAAACAAAAAATAAGAATCCTTATTGGATGGCTACTTTAAAATATGCTTCTTCACTTACCAAACTGCAAATCTGTTGCTGCTCAAACAAAAGGGATAATTTTTGGACAGTGTGTTTTAATAAAATGGAATAGCTTATTCACTTTTCAAACAACAATCATGTTTCTCCTTCATAAAAAAGAACAATTTTTGGTTAGTTTCTTCATGGATTATACTGTTTTACAATTTTTTACCAAAGGTTACTGCTGCCTCCAAAAATTTTAAGTGTGTGTTCTTGGCTGACATAAAACATGGCTTCTTCATTCTCTTGTTTCAACCATTTAAGCAAAAAAAAAAATCACTATCTTTTTTTGATGTTTTCTTTTGCAAAATAAATAGATCCTGAAGTGCTAGACATGTCCCCCTGCTTAAGCCAGTATATGTCCGGGCCCGTCTGAAGCTTACTAGAGAGCATTTGGATTATCCAGAAGAGTATTGGGAGAATGTCATATGGGCTGATGAAACCAAAGTAGAACTGTTTGGTACAAAAAAAACTCGTCGTGTTTGGAGGAGACAGAATGCTGAATTGCATCCAATGGACACCATACATACTCTGAAGCACGGGGGTGGCAACGTCATGCTTTGGGTCTGTTTCTCTGCAAAGAGACCAGGACGACTGATCCGTGTACATGAAAGAATGAATGGGGCCATGTATCGTGAGATTTTGAGTGCAAACCTCCTTCTATCAGCAAGGGCATTGAAGATGAAACGTGGTCTTTCAGCATGATAATGATCCCAAAAACACCATCAGGACAAGGAAGGAGTGGCTTCGTAAGAAGAATATGAAGGTCCTGGAATGGCCTAGCCAGTCTCCAGATCTCAACTCCATAGAAAACCTTTGGAAGGATTTGAAAGTCCGTGTTGCCCAGCGAGAGGCCAAAACATCACTGCTCTAGAGGGGATCTGCATGGAGGAATGGGCCAACATACCAACAACAGTGTGTGGCAACCTTGTGAAGACTTACAGAAAACGTTTAACCTCTGTCATTGCCAACAAAGGATATATAACAAAATATTGAGATGAACTTTTTTTAATGACCAAATACTTATTTTCCACCATTATTTGAAAAATAAATCTTGCCATATCAGACAAGGTGATTTTCTGGATTTGTTTTCTCATTTTGACTCTCATAGTTGTGCTCTACCTATGATGTCAATTACAGGCCTCGCTCATCTTTTTAAGTGGAAAAACTTGCACAATTGGTGGCTGACTAAATACTTTTTTCCCAAGTGTATACCCCAAGACTGCATTTGAAATTCCTCTGGCGAGTATTGGAAACCATTTACAGGCTTGTTGACATGCATTGCTCTGACTAAACTAGGCTCCACAATACAGAGGTAGTCAGTCCGCTTTGTGTACAACAGTGTAGGTATGTATAAAATATAGGGCAACCAAGGATACTGTGATTTACTTTCTATTTCATCACTATGTGAATTTTCTCTCTTGAACTTTACTTGGCGGATGGGCTTATTCTGCTGTATAGTTGTAGAGCCGGACTGTTTAAGCTCTACCCACTAGTGTTGAGCGATACCACCCGATATTGAAAAATATCGGATCGGATTGGATCGGCTGATCTAAAAAAAGTATCGGGTATCGCCGATTCCGATCCCGGAAGTCCCATTCAAGTCAATGGAACAGAAATATCGGAATTGAAAAAAACCCTTTATTTCCTTGTAGGTTAATTCTACATAAAGGAAAAACAACTAATAATAATGTAGAATGTATTGTGGGAGGTGTAGGAGACATTAAAGCCATAGAAGTTTAGCCCAATCAAATGGAATAGCAGGAATAATTTTTTTTTTTCAAAGACATTCGTAGTTACAAAGATATTGACTATGTTAACCTCTTATTTTGTCAGATATGTATGTTTCACTACTTCCATGCTCTTCACCTTATTTTTTACTTCTCCCACACTTTCTCATTCATCATCCTCAGCAGCATCTTTTTCATCAACTTCTTCACCTTATTCATCTTCTTCTTCACCTTCTTCCTATTATTCTTTTTTTTACATTCTTAATATTCTTCTTATTCAACTATTCTTCTTCTTCATATTCTACTTCTTCATCTTCTTCCTCTTCATCATATTCTTATTTGTGACAGGCATTCCTGTAGTTGTTATCTATAAAACTTTGAAGATTACACCTTCCGGTCTGCCTGTCACAAAAGATTTAAAACAGGATTTGTCCGCGTTCAGTTTGGCCTGCAGCAGCAGGCATTTTCCAGGGGCACCACGAGGAGGAACGGACTCACCCCCATACACTCCTTAGTCTTCTTCTGCTTATAATTTAGATAATATCATTTGCACTGATTTTTAGTCTTATGCTTAATGTTCTTCTGCTTTTAGTTTTTCTGCTTCTTGGTCTTCTGTCTCTTGTTGTTCTGCATCTTGGTGGCTGTCTTCATGTTCTTTGTCCTCTGGGTCATCTTCTTCAGGGTCATCTTTTTGGTCTTCTTCGGTGTCGTCTTCAGGGTGGTCGTGAAAAAAGGAGGATGATTGACCTCATGGAGATCAACATCCGACACTGCGGAGACACCATCACGTGTTTCTCAACGCAGTGATTCTAGAGCACTGCTCCCATCCCTTATGGGAAATATGTAAAACATGCAAATATATAAGCCGCAGAGACACCATCACATGTTTCTCAATGCAAGCAATGACTAGCCAGGTCTTTCACCGGGAAGGAACAACCACGGGAAGGGCAGTCTCCAATGAAGGAAACCACCTATACCAAAACATGGTATCCATCCACAGACAGCTGTTTCGGGGTATTGCCCCTCATCAGGGTGGTCATCTTCAGGGTCGTCGTCAGGGAGATCCAGAATGAGAACCAAAAACCATTTCCACAAGCTCGAACTTGGAAAAGTAGTAGAAGGTACAAGAAGGCTGAAGAACTGCTGAGAACCAGCTGACGGTACTGGAACCCAGATGGTTAGCAGAAGGAACAAGAGCAAATGGAACTAGCGAGGACCAGCTGATGGTGCTGGAACCAGGAGGGGCAGCAGAAGGAACAAGAGCCAATTGCACAACCGTGGACCAGCTGACGGTGCTGGAACATGGTTACTAAGCAGGAGGTACCTGTGCTCCAAAGCACTACCAAGGACCAGCAGACATTGCTGGAACTCGGATACCAAGAAGGAGGCACCTAGGTCAAAAGCTCTGGCGAGAACCAGCTGACAGTGCTGGAACCCGGATGGGTAGCTGAAGCTGCAAGAGCAAATGAAAATAGCGAGGACCAGCTGACGGTGCTGGAACCCGGAGGGGCAGCAGAAGTAACAAGTGCCAATGGCACAACCGTGCAACAGCTGACGGTGCTGGAACACGGTTACTAAGCAGGAGGTACCGGTGCTCCAAAGCACTACCAAGGACCAGCAGACGTTGCTGGAACTCAGATACCGAGAAGGAGGCACCTAGGCTAAAGGCTCTGCCGAGAACCAGCTGACGGTGCTGGAACCCGGCTGGGTAGCACAAGGTACCCATAATCAACAAAGTTGCAAGGCTGCGAGCAGGACGCAGTTACCGAAACCCACAGTCCAACAGGGGGTGCTTGTCCTATTGGCACTACGGAACCAGCCTTTATTACCAGAACCCGCAGCCCACATAGGAAGCACCTAAACGGCAGGCATTGTAGTCTCGGCTAACCCGACCGCAGCACGACCGGACAACGAGTCAGTGGCAAAGTGACATTGACACTACCCGGAAACAGCAGGCGTGCTGGAACCAGGATGGGCAGGAGGGAGTACCCGTGCCAAAGACACTTCCGAGAACCAGCTGACGTTGCTGGAACCCGGATGGGTAGCAGAAGGAACAAGAGCCAATGGCACAGCCGTGGACCAGCTGACGGTGCTGGAACATGGTTACTAAGCAGGAGGTACCTGTGCTCCAAAGCACTACAAAGGACCAGCAGACGTTGCTGGAACACAGATACCAAGAAGGAGGCACCTAGGCCAAAGGCACTGCCAAAAACCAGCTGACGGTGCTGGAACCCGGCTGGGTAGCAGAAGGTACCCATGATAAAGACAAAGTTGCAAGGCCGCGAGCAGGCCGCAGTTACCAAAACCCACAGTCCTACAGGGGGTGCTTGTCCTATTGGTACTACGGAACCAGCCTTTATTACCAGAAGCCGCAGTCCACATAGGAAGCACCTAAACTGCAGGCATCGTAGACTCGGCTAACCCGACCGCAGCACGACCGGACGAGTCGGTGGCAAAGTGTCGTTGACACTACCCGGAAACAGCAGGCGTGCTGGAACCAGGATGGGCAGGAGGGAGTACCCATGCCAAAAGACACTGCCGAGAACCAGCTGACGGTACTACAACCCGGGTGGGTAGCAGAAGCTACAAGAGTCAATGGAACTACCGAGAACCAGCTGACGGTGCTGGATCCCAGAGTGGCAGCAGAAGGAACAAGAGCCAGTGGCACAACCGTGGACCAGCTGATGGTGCTGGAACACGGTTACTAAGCAGGAGGTACCTGTGCTCCAAAGCACTACCAAGAACCAGCAGACGTTGTTGGAACTCGGATACTGAGAAGGAGGCACCTCGGCCAAAGGCACTGCCGAGAACCAGCTGATGGTGCTGGAACCCGGATGGGTAGCAGAAGCTACAAGAGTCAATGGAACTACCGAGAACCAGCTGACGGTGCTGGAACCCAGAGTGGCAGCAGAAGGAACAAGAGCCAATGGCACAACCGTGGAACAGCTGACGGTGCTGGAACACGGTTACTAAGCAGGAGGTACCTGTGCTCCAAAGCACTACCAAGGACCAGCAGACGTTGCTGGAACTCGGATACTGAGAAGGAGGCACCTCGGCCAAAGGCACTGCCGAGAACCAGCTGACGGTGCAGGAACCCAGCTGGGTAGCACAAGGTACCCATAATCAACAATGTTGAAAGGCCACGAGTAGGCCGCAGTTACCGAAACCCACAGTCCAACAGGGGTTGCTTGTCCTATTGGCACTATGGAACCAGCCTTTATTACCAGAACCCGCAGCCCACATAGGAAGCACCTAAACTGCAGGCATTGTAGACTCGGCTAACCCGACCACAGCACGACCGGACAACGAGTCGGTGGCAAAGTGACATTGACACTACCCGGAAACAGTAGGCATGCTGGAACCAGGAAGGGCAGGAGGGAGTACCCATGCCAAAGACACTTCTGAGCAGCAACTGGCGATGTTGGAGCCCAGGGTCAATCATGCATCAGGCTGAGGACTACTTGGATCAAGCAGAAAATAAGATGTAGTGTGATTTTGGAGGCAGCAAGAGACTTTGCCATCCACACAGCAGGGGAGCAGCAGGCGTTACTGAACCCCACTGACACAGGAGCGAGTGTTTCTATCTGTGTGGATGGCACTTCCAAGCATTAACAGGCTGTGTTGAAGCCCAGGATCAATCACGGAGCAGGCTGAGGCCTACTTGAGGCAAGTTTTATATCGGTTGTACACTACTACTGATTGTAACCGTGCTCCACTATGGCCTCTGGCTCTACTGTCTCTAGCATTTCCCCTGGCCTCCAACCCCGCCAGTTGCTGCTCTGAAGTGGCGTCTGCACAATCCACACTTGTTCCTGGGTTACAGGGGCTCTGTCACGTCAGTGGATCCCCTGATGTGTGTCTGGCAAGGTCTCCAGCTCTGTCCACATTCCGACTACTAGTAATGGGAATGTGGACAGAGCTGGAGACATTGCCGGACACACATCAGGGGATCAACTGACGTGACTGAGCATCAGTAACAAAGGAACAAGTGTGGATAGTGCAGACGCCACTTCAGAGCATCAACTGGCGGGGTTGGAGGCCTGGGGAAATACTAGAGACAGTGGGGCCAGAGGCCTAAGGGGAGCATGGTTAAAAATCAGTAGTAGTGTGACTGTGTAGGCAGCAGGAGCATTTGCCATCCACACAGCAGGGGAGCAGCAGGCGTTACTGAACCCCACTGACACAGGAGCGAGTGTTTCTATCTGTGCGGACGGCACTTCCAAGCAACAACTGGCTGTGTTGAAGCCCAGGATCAATGACGGAGCAGGCTGAGGCCTACTTGAAGCAAGTAGAAAATAAGATGTAGTGTGATTTGGGAGGCAGCAGGAGACTTTGCCATCCACACAGCAGGGGAGCAGCTGGCGTTACTGAACCCCACTAACACAGGAGCTGGTGTGTTTTTCTCTGTGAAGACACTTCTGAACACCAACTGGTGTTGTTGGAGCCGAGGATCAATCATGGAGCAGGCTGAGGCCTGATGTTTTTGGCATGTGGAGGCAGCAGGAGACATTGCCGTCCACACAGCAGGTGAACAGCTGATGTTACTGAACCCCACTAACACAGGAGCTAGTGTGTTTTTCTCTGTGAAGACGGCACTTCTGAACACCAACAGGCGTTGTTGGAGCCCAGGATGAAGCATGGAGCAGGCTGAGGCCTGATGTTTTCGGCATGTGGAGGCAGCAGGAGACATTGCCACCCACACAGCAGGGGAACAACTGACGTTACTGAACCCCAATAACACAGGAGCTAGTGTGTGTTTCTCTGTGGAGACAATGGAAAATGAAAAGGTAGGGCGCACTGCTCATATTAAGACACATATAAGATGGCGGGGGTGCAAATCCATGGTCATATGAAATAATGCTGAAGAATGAAGAGAAAAAGCAGGACCAGAAGGAGAAATGCACACCACCAATATATGTAATACAAGGAAAAAAACTTTTATTAACAGCAATGTCAATTTAAAAACAAGTAAAAACAAGAACAATCATATTCCGACTGTTAACCCTGATCCATGCAAAAAATATATAGATAGTCTCGTACAAATAACATAAATATGTCAATGTACATGAATTGATAAATGGGGAGAGTATCCACTATCAGGTGTATACACAAAGATACATGTGGTCATTATCACTATACCATGCACAAAAAATGTAATGCTGATACAATCACCCCTTAATATAGACTCATAAATAAAAAACACCTTAAGGTAGGATATCACAATAGACAATATGTCTGTCACAATAACCACATGAAGCACTCCCTTGGAGATTTGACAATGCAAGGGACAAGGACAAAAATGGAGCCTGTCCCAAATCAAAGCACTAATTGTGCAACCATATGACCCAAAATAACATAATTCCACATGCCATGTGAAGACTATGAACATCAAAAGTCACACAAGAAGGGCAACAAAAGATGGCGTGCCAAATAAGGATACTCATAGCACACCAGTGCATAGAGTGATAAAGCCATCCAATTGCAAGGGGCAAAGGATCACATGTGGATCAAAGTATGATAAAATGCATGTGAAGGATCCATACCACGGCATCAGTACAAGCAGGGTAACAGAGGGAAAAGCCCAACGCGTGTCGCCGTACCAAGACGGCTTCGTCAGGGGAAGTGTGCATAGCATTGCTGTAAACGCCTTTAAATACCTGTTTGTGTAACGCTTAATTCAGCCACCTGTGAGGAGGCATGTCAGGCCAGGAAAGGGAAGTAGCACAAGAGGCTGAAACCTGGCAGACGTCTCTGCTCAGAATGTCAGACGCACACGCGCTGAACAAACAGCGCGGTGCATGAGACGCAGGATAGAATCGATATGCATGCGCAGCTCCCGGGAGTCTGAATGTGGAAAAAAAAAAAAAAAACACATAGTGTCATGAAGACAAAAAGGAATGTGAATCGCAAAATGCCCAATGTGAATAACACACAAGGTTATATTACAGAGGACTGTGAAACAAGCCCCCCCAAAAAAGCACACAGCAGGGGAACAGCTGACGTTACTGAACCCCACTAACACAGCAGCTAGTGTGTTTTTCTCTGTGAAGACGGCACTTCTGAACACCAGCAGGCGTTGTTGGAGCCCAGGATGAAGCATGGAGCAGGCTGAGGCCTGATGTTTTTGGCTTGTGGAGGCAGCAGGAGACATTGCCGTCCACACATCAGGGGAACAGCTGACGTTAGTGAACCCCACTAACACAGGAGCTAGTGTGTTTTTCTCTGTGAAGACGGCACTTCTGAACACCAACAGGCGTTGTTGGAGCCCAGGATCAATCATGGAGCAGGCTGAGGCCTGATGTTTTTGGCATGTGGAGGCAGCAGGAGACATTGCCGTCTACACAGCAGGGGAACAGCTGACATTACTGAACCCCACTAACACAGGAGCTAGTGTGTTTTTCTTTGTGAAGACGACACTTCTGAGCGACAACTGGCTGTGTTGAAGCCCATGGACTATAGTTCAGGTGGTAGAAACATGAACACAACAGAAGACCTGGATACCGTTGCCAACCCATTATTTATTCAGGAAGAGGACTGGCAAATTCTTGCGAGATCCAGGCCTTGTTCATTTTCAGAAAAGTAAGCTGGTCAACGTTATCGGAAGATAGTCGCGTGCGACGGTCTGTTAGTACACCACCTGCGGCACTAAAGACGCGTTCCGATAATACACTTGCAGCAGGGCAAGCCAGCACCTCCAATGCATACTGGCTAAGCTCTGGCCATGTATCCAGCTTAGAGACCCAAAACTTGAAGGAGGAAGAGCCATCTGGGAGTACACTGACAGGCCAAGACATTTAGTCTGTCACCATCTGACGGAAACGTTGCCTCCTGCTGACTGGAGCCATCTGTGATGGTGTAGACAATTGTGGCGGACACACAAAACTTTGCCACATTTGGGCCATGGTGGTCTTGCCTTGTGCTGAGGCGCTGCCTCTGCTCCCTCTTTGTGCCGAGTTTCCTTCACTGCCTCGATGCACAGAGCTGCTTTGTAAAGCACTAGCACCACTGCTGTCGGGTGGAATGGAAAACATGATGGACTGCACCAGTGTGTCTTGGTACTCCCGCAGTTTACGCTCCCGGGTCAACGGTGGTATGAGGCTTTGTAAGTTGTCCCGGTAGCGAAGATCTAGTAGGGTGTACACCCAATAATCAGTCATGTTGAGAATGTGGGCAATGCGGCGGTCGTTTCTCAGGCACTGCTGCATGAAATCAACCATGTGCTGCAGACTCCCAACTGCCAAAGAAACGCTGTCCCCTGCTTGAGGCGTCATCTCTGCCTGCTCTGCATCACCCCACCCTCGCTGTACATACTGACTAGAGGAGTGTACCTCCCTCCTCTGGAGAGATGTCTTCCTCCTCCATCGACTCCTCCTCATCCTCCTCACAAAGTGTCCCCTGCCTAGGCCTTTGTGAGGAACCACGTAGCGCAGACAATCCAGAAGAAGATGGCATTTGGGACTCCTCATCCTCCACCTCTTCCAAAACCTCCTCCCTTAGTGCTTGCAGTGTTTTTTGAAGCAGGCAGATAAGGGGGACAGTCATGCTGACTAGTGCATCATCTGCACTCGCCATCCACGTGGAATCATCGAAGGCACGCAAAACGAGGCAGATGTCCTTCATAGAGGCTCACTCAGTGGTGCTGAATAGAGTTGAGCGAAACGGGTCGAAAAAATTCAAAAGTCGCCGACTTTTGGCAAAGTCGGGTTTCATGAAACGAAACCCGACCCTAGGATGAGGTCGGCCACGAGGTCGGCGACTTGCGCGCCAAAGTCGCGTTTCAAAAGTTTGTTTTGCGCTCTTTTTCAGCCAATCAGGATCCACGGACACTGTGGGCAACGTGATGACATAGGCACGGGTCACCACCATCTTTCAGAAGGGCATGCAAGTGATTGGCTTGCTTTGGTGGGCGTCACAGGGGGTATAAAAGGGCGTTCACGCCGACCGCCATCTTACTTCTGCCGATCTTAGTATAGGGAGAGGTTGCTGCTGATTCTGTAGGGAGAGCGTTAGGCAGGGAAGAAGACAAAAAAACTGCTTCTGCTGCTAGCGATTTGGCCTGCACAACACACCAGTCACTGTGTGTGCAGTGCAAGGGGAGGCTATATAGTGGTGTATCAGTGGTGTTGGTTGTTGGGCTGCCTTCTAAGGCTTCCTGACATTCCTGCATTGCTGTTTACCCACTGCTCCGCAAACTGCTTTTTTAAAAGCAATCCAATCTCCCTTATCCTCTAGTCACTTTTGTCACAGCTGTGCCATCGAGCCTGTCACATAGCGCTCAGATATTCATTGGGCCTCACACAATCCAAAAGTGTCCAGTGTCCAAAAGTGTGTGCAGAGATTCAAAATCTCCCTTATCCTCTAGTCACTTTGGTCACAGCTGTGCCATCGAGCCTGTCACATAGCGCTCAGATATTCATTGGGCCTCACACAATCCAAAAGTGTCCAGTGTCCAAAAGTGTGTGCAGAGATTCAAAATCTCCCTTATCCTCTAGTCACTTTGGTCACAGCTGTGCCATCGAGCCTGTCACATAGCGCTCAGATATCAGTGGGCCTCACACAATCCAAAAGTGTCCATCCAGTGTCCAAAAGTGTGTGCAGAGATTCAAAATCTCCCTTATCCTCTAGTCACTTTGGTCACAGCTGTGCCATCGAGCCTGTCACATAGCGCTCAGATATTCATTGGGCCTCACAATCCAAAAGTGTCCAGTGTCCAAAAGTGTGTGCAGAGATTCAAAATCTCCCTTATCCTCTAGTCACTTTGGTCACAGCTGTGCCATCGAGCCTGTCACATAGCGCTCAGATATCAGTGGGCCTCACACAATCCAAAAGTGTCCAAAAGTGTGTGCAGAGATTCAAAATCTCCCTTATCCTCTAGTCACTTTGGTCACAGCTGTGCCATCGAGCCTGTCACATAGCGCTCAGATATCAGTGGGCCTCACACAATCCAAAAGTGTCCAGTGTCCAAAAGTGTCTGCAGAAATTCAAAATCTCCCCTGTCCTATAGACACCTTGTACCTTGTTTTACATTACTATATAGTTTGTTGGATTTTGTCTACATTTCTACCAAAAATGAGGAAGGCTGGTGGAAGAGGCCGTGGAATTAGGCGGGGGTTGGCAGCTGGTAATGATGGTGTTGGTGGTGGATCTGATGGTAGTGGCAAGAGCAAAATAGGACCGAATGCAGGAGGTGCTGACCCTGCGTCATCGTCTGGCTACATAAGGCCTCGAACGCTTAGTTTTCTAGGAGTTGGCAAACCGCTTTTAAAGCCAGAGCATCAGGAAAAAGTTTTGTCTTATATTGCTGACTCAGCCTCCAGCTCTATCGCCTCCTCTTCTTCAGTTGTAAAAAGTAAAAGCACTGAGTCGTCATTGGAGGCTCATGTTCATGAACCACACCTTTCCTTGTGTCCTTCACCCCAACCAAGATTGAAGGATGACGCAGGCCATACTACTGATTACTCCATGGAGCTGTTTTCACATACCATGCCTGGATTATCAAGTGAAATGGTGAATTACCCAGTCCAAGATGAATCTGACATGGAGTGCACTGATGCACAGCCGCTGATGGATGATTCTGCTGGTACATTCACTCAGAGCACTACATTGTCTTCGCAGTGTACAGAGCCAGATTCTGACCCTGATGAGACTCAGGTGCCCCTTCCCGCACACTATACCACCATACACGGTGACACAGAGGAAGGTGCACATGACATAGAAGAGGAGGTGATGGATGACCCAGTTGTTGACCCAGATTGGCATCCATTGGGGGAAGAGGGTGCTGCTTCCAATAGCTCAGATGAGGAGCATCCACAGCAGACATCGACATCGCAACAGCTGTTATCTGGCAGGCCCGGAGCACTCCAAAGACAGGTTCCAAACATCAAAAGAGTTGCTGGACAGCTTGTCCAGAGGGTCAAAAGATCACAGCGTGCTAGGCCGCAAAATGTCTGCCAAAGTAGGAAGAGTGCAGTGTGGCACTTTTTTGAACAAAATCCTCATGATCAGGCCAAGGTTATCTGTAAGAAGTGCGCAAAGACCTTTAGCCGAGGGAAAAATCTGAAAAATTTGAATACCAGTTGCATGCTTAGACATTTAACCAGCATGCACTTGCAAGCGTGGACACAACACCAAACCTCAAGTGCCACATGTGCAACTGATCACAACAAAGGTAGTCAGCAACGCTACATTGTTTCCCCCACTGTAAGCCCACCGGTTAGCACAGCAGCAAATGTTGAGGTGTCGTTGCAAGACCACAGCAGTCAGGGAATCTCACTGTTATATCAACGAAAGACTAATTCAAGGCCATCAGAAAGAACACCAACTCCATCACCATCATCAACCCTCTCTCAGTCCGCCCTGTCCACCGCTACTTCCACCATATGCAGCTCTCAAGTCCAGCTCACCCTCCCAGACACTATGAGTAGGTCAAGAAAGTACTCAGTCTCTCATCCGCGTACACTGGGTTTGAACGCCCACATTGCCAAACTAATCTCGTTTGAGATGATGCCCTTTTGGTTGGTGGAAAGCACAGCTTTCCGCGAACTCATGGCCTATGCAGTACCACGCTATGACCTACCCAGTCGCCACTTCTTCTCTCGCAAAGCCATCCCAGCCCTCCACCATCATGTGAAAGACCGCATTGTCCATGCACTCAAGCAGTCAGTGAGCGGAAAGGTGCACCTCACAACTGATGCATGGTCCAGTCGGCATGGCCAGGGCCGTTACGTGTCCATCACTGCGCACTGGGTTAATGTGGTGGATGCAGGGTCCACAGGGGACAGCGGTGGTGGGACAGTGCTGCCTAGCCCACGGTATAGGAAACAGTTGGCTGTAGGCGTTCGACCCTCCTCCTCCTCCTCCAGAAGCGAAAGCTCGTCCACAGAGCGCAGTCGTACGAGCACTCTATCTGCAGCTGCCACTGTTGCACACGATGTGTCCCCCTATCGAGCAGCTAGTGGAAAGCGTCAGCAGGCTGTGTTGCAGATGATGTGTTTGGGCGACAGACACACCGCCGAGGTGCTGGCTGAGTACTTGAAGCGACAAACTGAGTCATGGCTGGGCAGTGTACATCTTGAGGCAGGCAAGGTAGTTAGTGATAACGGCCGTAATTTTGTGGCAGCCATAGCCCTTTCAAAACTCAGCCACATACCTTGCTTGGCTCACACCTTGAACCTGGTGGTGCAGTGCTTCCTCAAAAATTATCCGGAGTTAACAGCCCTGCTCCATAAGGCGCGAAGACTGTGCGCGCACATCCGCCGGTCGCCTGTACACTCCGTTCGTATGCAGAAGCTGCAGCGATTGCTCCACCTTCCCAACCACCGCCTCATTATCGACATTGCAACAAGGTGGAACTCCACCCTGCACATGGTGGAGCGGCTGTGCGAGCAGAGGCAGGCCATAATGCATTTGTGGGAGGATACACGGCCAGGCACTTTGAGAGCAGACATGGAGTTGACAGGTGTGCAGTGGTCGAAGCTGAAAGACCTTTGTAAAGTCCTTCAGTGTTTTGAGGAATGCACACGGCTGGTAAGCGCAGACGACGCCATCCTAAGCATGAGCATCCCACTTATGCGTCTGCTCATGCAAACTTTGACGCACCTTAAGGAACAGGCGTCTGCAGCCAATGTTGATGAGGACGAAGAGGAGGAGGGAATCCTTGATGACATTCAGCCATGCTCGGGGACCTCTCCTGGACGAGGTGGAGGAAGAAGAGGAGGAGGAGGATGATGATGGGGATGATTACTTAGGGGAGGAGGATGCATCTCGTGGGGCAAGCGAAAATGTTGGCGTGGCAAGGTCTGGTACAGGGTTTGTGCGTGACTGGAGGGATGTGGATTTGCCAGAAAGTGCTCCTCCACCCAGCACTCGCAGTGCATCATTGACACCGGGAACATTGGCCCACATGTCATATTATGCCTTGCGGATCCTAAAAAGGGACCCCCGCATTGCCAAAATGACGAACGATGACGACTACTGGCTGGCCAGCATCCTGGATCCACGCTATAAAGGCAAATTACAAAACCTCATGCCACAGGAGAACCTTGACCTAATATTGGCTAATAAACAAGCAACTCTGGTAAATCAGTTGCTTGAGGCATTCCCAGCACACAGCAGCGGTGATGGTTCTCACACGAGCCGTACGGGCCGGGGGCAGCTTGGCAGAGGTGTTCGTGGTGCACACAGCAGAAGTGGCGTTGGAGACAGGGGTTTCATGACAATGTTGTGGACTGATTTTTCAAATACCGCTCACACAACTGGTAATACTGCATCGATGGAAAGTGACAGGAGACAGCAGTTGTCAACTATGGTTACAAACTACTTTTCCTCCCATATCGATGTTCTCCCACACAGGTCATTCCCCTTTGACTATTGGGCCGCTAAACTGGACACCTGGCCTGAATTGGCCCAATATGCCTTACAGGAGCTCGCTTGCCCAGCTGCAAGTGTGCTATCGGAAAGAGTCTTCAGTGCAGCTGGATCAATCCTGACAGAAAAAAGGACCCGTCTGTCAACCCAAAATGTGGATGATCTAACCTTCATTAAAATGAACCACGCATGGGTTTCCAAGGATTTTGTCCCACCTTCCCCTGATGACACATAGGGTGACAGAAAAATGGCTTGCTTTGGTCCACCTCTTCCTGGTACTTCACCTATTTCGCCTTTTGCATCAGCTGAATGTCCAACATCAACATATGCCACTTTCTAAAACTCCCTAACTGTGCTGCCTCCTCCCCCATGGCCGGGGTCACCACCTAGCGCACGACACCGTGCGAGTGCCATTGCCCTGGACAGGTGGGTAGGCCGACTCTTGGGCGCGGGCACTGGCACAGGGTCCCTCATAGTGCAATCAAGTGTCTCTGACGGTGGTGGTACACACCCGCCGTCAGACACACCGCCGTACTATGAGGGGCCCAGTGCCAGTACCGACGCCCACGAGTGGGCCCCCCTTGCTTGGGCAGGGCCCCAGCATTTGCAATCTTTACCTCTCCCTGCTCCTCCGCTGTGTAATCTGGGCCGTCAAATCCATACTGTGCCTGACACCGTCTGAGCCTGCCTCCTGAGACATATATTTTGAATGTGTACGCTATCCATACATGTTATCCGGGGATACGGTACCCTTTCTAACATTTGTGCAATCACGTGCAATCCATACTGGGCCTAACACCAACTGAGCCTGCCTCCTGAGACATATATTTTGAATGTGTACGCTATCCATACATGTTATCCGGGGATACGGTACCCTTTCTAACCTTTGTGCAGTCACGTGCAATCCATACTGGGCCTGACACCGTCTGAGCCTGCCTCCTGAGACATATATTTTGAATGTGTACGCTATCCATACATGTTATCTGGGGATACGGTACCCTTTCTAACCTTTGTGCAATCACGTGCAATCCATACTGGGCCTAACACCGTCTGAGCCTGCCTCCTGAGACATATATTTTGAATGTGTACGCTATCCATACATGTTATCCGGGGATACGGTACCCTTTCTAACCTTTGTGCAATCACGTGTAATCCATACTGGGCGTGAGAACGGCTGGCGAGCTGTTAAGCAAGCTACAGCACCTGTGGTTTGCACACGTAAGTTTTTCATTTTTTCAGGAATGACGGTTAGGCCTAATTCCGGAACTGCGGTTGACCTGCACTTACTGGGAAATCATTGTTCGCGGGTAATAATTGTAATCAGTGATCCCTATCACTAACGTTGTTCAGCGGGTTATCTGCACCTGTAAGCGACAAACGCTGGCCTTTTCAGTGTAGCGCACATGCAGCCACGGACATGTAAGGGCATGACACACCAGTTATTGGCCAATCTCATGTGCCAGAGCCTCACGTGTCCCTCTAGTAAGCCGGACTCGGACCGCGGGGCATGACGGAGTCTCGTTCGTTAACGGAATTAAGCTTGCAATGTGTGCATCTGTTCTGTAGCTGGCATGGTTGAGGTTTCCCAGGTGGAGTCAAATTTAACCGTAGGCTCCACTCCTGGTGGTGCCCTTCTGGACATTCCTTTAAGGTTCAGCTTTGCAACCATACTGCCCACGTAAAACAAACACTTTGCCTTCATGAACGCTGTTTGGAGGGTCATGACTCGTGGGAATAACGCCGCCCAATCAGTTAACCTGCTAGAGAGATCCTTTGTTGCTCCCAAGCATGACATCACACTCCCTAGGAAGAAGGTAATGCCACTGTGGCGACCGTACTCCTGGGGGCGACACAAGTGCACTGATGCCCAGCCACTGCTCGATGAATCTGCTGGTACATTGACCCAGACCACTACATTCCCCTCGCACGCTACACGACCTGAATCTGACCCTGATGAAACTCAGGTTACCCTTCCCATATACAGTTCCATCTTACATGGTGACAAAGAGGAAGCTGCAGATGAAAGTGCAGGTTCGGCCCACCCGCCATCAGACACACCACCGTACTATCAGGGGCCCTGTGCCAGTGCCGTCGCCAACGAGTGGGCCCCCCCCTGCTTGCCCAGGATCACAGCACTTGCAAAGTTGAAATACTGTGCAGTGAGATGGAAGATGGGGACGACGAGGAGTCCAGACAAGTACAGGGATTCCCTAGCGAGGAGACTTATTTGATTGTTTTCAATGTTGGGACAGCAATTTTGGGGGAGCACTATACTCTGGAGAATGATAGATGGGGCCCACCATACACTGGAACATTCCAAAGGTGGACATCAGACACTGGAGCAGCATTTACAGGGCCCATTATACACTAGAGCATTAGAAATGGGGCCCATTATGTTTGGAGCATTATTTGGGCCCATAAGACAGTGGAGCTTCATCCATGGGGACCAACATATACTGTAGCATTATGTGGAGCTCATCATATACTGTTTCAAACATTATATGGGACCAATGATTCTGTATGGAGAAATAGATGGGCCTCATCATGAGATGTAAAAAGTGAGGTATTTTTCATTGTACTATACCGCTATTTCTCTGCCGTATCGGAGCATGATGAGTTGTGGTATGTGTTAAAGGGGCGCTCTTTCGCCCAGGGCACATGAAAACCTGGAGCCAGCCCTCCCCCCCCCCCCCCACATTCTGTAGCCAAATAACCCCCATTTTTCAGTGCGTAACTTGTATTATGAAGTTAATTAAGGTTGACAAGCTTAAGTAAGAAGAATTGATGCTTTTGGCATTCAAATGGGCACTGTTGGTGTGTTTCCTGTCCTCCTCTCACTGCCGACTTTTATTTCCCATTGACTCACATTGGGTTTCGTTTTCGGGACGACCCCGACTTTTCCCTATAATCGGACGATCTTGCTCGACCCGACTTTTGGAAAAGTCGGGTTTCACGAAACGAAACGCGACCCTAAAAAACCAAAAGTCGCTCAACTCTAGTGCTGAAGTGTGACTGGCGCACAGTGCGACTTGTTTGCGCCTGATGCAGCTGGTACTCCATGACTGCTGCCTGCTTTCTCACACAACCGCTCCAACATATGTAAAGTTGAATTCCACCTGGTGGGTAGGTCACATATGATGCGATGTTCCGGAAGGCGTAATCGGCGCTGCAGAGCAGCAAGGTGCGATCTTGCCATGCTGTAACGCCGCAAGTGAGCGCACTCTATATGGACCTTGTGCAGCAGTGCATCAAGATCTGGATAGTCCCTCAGAAAGCTCTGCACGACCAAGTTCAGCACATGTGCCAGACATGGGATGCGAGTGAGGTTGCTTAGGCCAAGAGCTGCCACCAGATTTCGGCCATTGTCACACACTACCAAGCCCGGCTGGAGATTCGCTGGCACAAACCACACGTCGCTCTCCTGCTTGATGGCATTCCCGAGCTCCTGCGCTGTGTGGCTTCGATTTCCCAAAGAAATTAATTTGAGTATATGGCCTGTTGACGTTTGGCCACGGCTGTGCTCATATCGGTCGTAACAGGCTCCTGCTGCGCTGTTTCTGAGGAACTTGAGTAGGAGGAGGAGTCAATGAGTACAGACTGGATTCCTGCAATCCGTGGAGTTGGCATAACACGTACAGCGCCACTCTCCAGATCTGTACCCGGCTCCACAACATTGACCATTGGGTCAATATGGCAGTGAGGGGAAAGGGCAGTGAGGGAAAGGTATCGTCCCTGTCCATGGTTACTGGTCCACGCATCGGTGGTCAGGTGGACCTTGCTACTGACGGCATTTAGTAGTGCATGTTTTATTTTTCCCTCCACATGTTTTTGCAGGGCAGGGACGGCTCGCCTGCTGAAATAAAAGTGGCTGGGCACGGTGTATTGTGGGACTGCCAATGCCATGAAGTCCCGGAAGGTGTCAGTCTCCACCAGCCTGAATGATAGCATTTCAAGTGCCAGTAGTTTGGCAATGCCAGCATTCAGAGCCTGTGCTCGGGGATGGTTTGCCGAGTATGGCCACCTTTTATCCCATGCCGGTGCTACCGATGGCTGAAGAGTGGCCTGGGAGTGTGAGGATGACTGGGAACGTGGTGCTGTGGGTGGAATGTCACTGGGTCTCCGGAAAACAGTGCCAGAGGTTCTTCCTTGGCGATCCTGTGAGGAAGCCGAACCAGCTGTGTGTGAGCTGGAGGAAGAGGCCCCAACACGAGCTGAAGAGGTGGTAGGTGGTGCTGTACGTTGGCCTATGTCTTCAATGTGTCTGTGTAACTCCACCTCGTGCTTGGTCCGCACATGTTTCCACATATTAGTGATATTGAGGTTGCTGACATTTTTCCCTTTTTTGACTTTCTGATGACACAGCTTGCATTTGACAAAGCAAATGTCATCTGCAACTGTGTCAAAAAAGGACCACGCACTGCAAGTCTTGGGAGCGCCCATTTTGCCTTTTGAAAGAGGAGTGCCCCTAATGGGTACCGAAGTGGAGGCTACAGGCAACCAAGTCTGCCCCCTCCCTCTCCCTCCTGTTTTGGCCATTCGGGAAATCTCATCCTTAGAGCTGCTCCCACCACCTTCCTGTTCCTCACACCATGATGGGTCAAGGACCTCATCATCTACATTCCCCTCTTCAAACACCTACTTCTCCTGGGTTGTCTCGCCAGCACCGTACGCACCAGAAAGTGGCACCTGAGTCTCGTCATCATCTGATGCGTACTGAGGTGTGCTGACCATAGGCACTGTCAAACCTGACTCTTCAGATTCCAAGGGTCAAAGAAGTTGCACATCACTACATACTCCCTCTTCTTCACATTCTTGAATGCTGCTTGGCTGGCCCCCTCTTTCCAAGCCAACAGATTCAGAGAACAGAAGTAGAGACTGTGATGGCTCCTGTCCAGGGCTCTCTGACTGCCTAGGCACTTTGGCAGGTGGTGAAGAGACAGATGGTTGCTCTTCTGTGCTCTGGCCCTGAGAGGACGTGGAAGTCATTGAAGTCGATGCGTTAGCTGCCATCCATCCGACAACGGCTTCAATTTGTTCCTCCCGCAGCAGTGGGGTACGGCGAGGTCCTACAAAGCTGCGCATAAAGGACTGTTGCCTGCTAAAACTGGGGGATGCTGACTCACTGGTGCCCGCAGCAGGCACAGAATCCCCACGTCCTCTCCCTGCAGAATCCTCACGTCCTCTCCCTGCTGAAACTCCACGCCCACGCGCCTTATTCCCTGCCTTCTTCATCTTGCTAGACTGATAAAGATAGGCAGAAAAGTACAAAGGGGGCTTAGTGTGCTTATTTCTGAACAGCTGGTAACAGGTATAGGAAACACTAATTTTATGAAGTGTATGTGTGGACTACACTTTAATAGGAGCTAATGTGGCCTACACAACTGTCAAATAGAGTGTTTGGTGAACTTTATTTATTTTTTTTTTTTTTAAACTAAAAGGATGTGACCAAAGATTTGAAAGTGATAGTATCACAAATTTTTTGGAGCTATTACAATGCAGGCAGGTAACCTACAATGCAAAAGATGAGGCTCCAAAAAAATTGGGTAATACTAATCTGGCTGCAGCTGAAGGGCACAAGCCAGAAGAAAGGCTCCTCTATCTACTCCTATATAGTGTTTGCAACCAACCAATGTAGATGGATACGGATGGATGCACACTAATAGGAGAATAAAAAATGAGCTGCTATAAAAGAAAAATGTGTGAGGCAGTGACGCACGCTGAGCAGCCTACAACCAGACGTAGCTGCAAGACACACTACTCAGTGTGAGCTGCACTCACACACAGTCAGAGACCTCTCAGACAGCCGTGAACAGTGCAGATAAGTGGGCACTAGCACTGAAAGGCTGCAGAAAGGCTCCGCTGTCTACTACTAGTGTTTGCAACCAACATATATGGATACGGATGGAAGCACACTAGATAGAATTTATGAAAAATAAGCAGCAATAAAAATATGTATGAGGCAGCAGTGACGCACGCTGGGCGGCCTACAACCAGACGTGGCTGAAGGACCCACTACACAGCATGACCTGCACTCACACAGCCCTTGCAGACAGCTGTGAACACTGCTGCTAGGCAAAAGAAAGCTACAGTGGTGGTTTATGTAGCCTGGGTAAAGCACAATGTTTTTTGGAGAATCGCTATTTCTAACTGTCCCTCACAGTCTTCAACAGCAGCCTGTCCCTAACTGAATTCACAGCAGAGTGAACAGAAATGGCGGCGGTGGCTTTTATAGTGCATCATGACATCATTTCAGCAGCCAATCACAGCCATGCCAATAGTTATCATGCCTACATGCCTAACAGGATGTGCCCACACTTGAGGATTCCCATTGGCTGAATCAAATCGAGCGGGCTCATAGCATTATGGGAACTTCCGATTCCGGTATTCGATATGAAATAAGTATCGGAACTCAGTATCGGAATTCCGATACAGCGAATATCGGCCGATACGTGCGGTATCGGAATGCTCAACACTACTATCCACTCATTCTCCACTCTCCACCACTATTCTCTCACAGCATTAGTTTTGCAGTGGAGGAGATACTGCTGCAGGTCCACCTCTAATGTCTTCTATTTATGGTTTTAGAGGAACGTTTTTAGACTGGAGAATTCTGAGTAATTAAAATTCAAGTATCAAACAAGTTCAGGAAGCATATAACCATAAAATACACAAAGCTTTATTTTAATTGATACAAAAAGACAAAGACAGTTATAAAAGGAGATGGATAGCCAATTGAATACCACAATTACATATGTCTCAACAGGTTGTCTAGAGCTGCATCAAAAAGGGATACACGTACATCAAAGAGGAATCACAGTGCAATATACTTAGTGTAAAAAATAGGTGAAAGATATCAAGATGGGTATAGGCTTGTATAGAATTAAAGCTGCATAGGAGAACCACTAAGGTTATGTCATAAAGTATATGTGTGAGCCCTCTGCAAGGTATATATGTATAATGCTAGATCTCATCTATGCACATAAATAATATAATAGTGAATGTAATCAGAGAGCACACAGTATAGTATAGACAGTAATGCCATATGAAAAAATAACTACCAATGCACATAACATAATAAAAATATATAAGCATTATCACAAGGTCATATGCCTATCATTATTTTGCTGTTTTCTAAAGGGTAGCTGCATTATATCCAGGGGATGAGACCAGACTATGGAGGAACCCTATGGGCCAGTCATTTTTAGATTCCTATGCTGGCAACTTGGTGCTAATCATTCTTAGCAATTTTCATCCTATTTTTCTATAGAGTGTTATATCTTTTGACAGTCATTTGACTATATGATATTAATGCTTATATATTTTAATTATGTTATGTGCTTTGGTAGTTATTTTTTCATATGGAATTATTGTCTATACTATACTGTGTGCTCTCTGATTACATTCACTATTATATTTATGTGCATAGATGAGATCTAGCATTATACTTATATACCTTGCAGAGAGCTCACACATATACTTTATGACATAACCTTAGTGGTTCTCCTATGCAGCTTTAATTCTATACACGCCAATACCCATCTTGATATCTTTTACCTATTTTTTACACTAAGTATATTGCACTGTGATTCCTCTTTGATGTACATGTATCCCTTTTTGATGCAGCTCTAATGTAGACACTCTGATGAGACATATGTAATTGTGGTATTCAATTGGCTATCCATCTACTTTTATAATTGTCTTTGTCTTTTTGTATCAATTAAAATAAAGCTTTATGTATTTTATGGTTATATGTTTCCTGAACTTGTTTGATACATATACCTTTTGGGGAAGCGCCATTTTTTGTAGGCCAAAATTTGTTGAGTTATAATTAAAATTCATGTTTGCAAAATTGTACACTATGTATATATAATTTTTTTGATTTTTTTTTTGTTCCTTTTTTAAGTTCACAACAGTCAGACATAAGACAAGACTCAGGTTGGAAGGACACTTTCACTTTATTGATTATTTGAAAGCAACAGATCGTGATGGTGTATATGTCTGAACCTTCTTCCCGCTCTTCGTATAATTCTCCTAGTCTGTAACAAATAGAGGTCACTGGGGCCTTATGCAGTTACTGAACTTTGGTTAATGGTTTTCTATCTTCTTAAAACCTGTGAAAAATATAAAAATATAGATCAAAATAAATACTTACATTAGACCTTTCTGGAATATTCTAGACTTTGTTTCCCAAGCTGAATCTTACAGGTCATTTATATTATCTAATGCGTAGATATCTATATTGATCTGAACCTTTCAATCACTATCAGCAGTGACAGTGGTCTATGTCACGACAATGCTGCAGTCTGTTAAAGAACAGACCAACTGTAACTAATATGTTTTTTTGTTTTCTGCAACTCTATAGATAAATAAAAATTTTTCCAAGATTATTCAGTAGTGGTTCTACTTGAAGAATTAAACCCTCCACAGATATACAGTAGGGTGATTCACAACTGAGTTTCTAATTCAATCAATCTCTTTAATCATGTAAGGACCGGACGATTTTTCATTTTTTCTCTTTCAGTTTTGTTCTCCCCTTCTTTGAAGATCTGTATCTCTTTCACTTTTCCGCCAATATACAGTATATATATATGAAGATGAGATTTTTGTTAGATGAGTTGTAAATAAGAAGGACAGCGTTCATTTAACCATATAATGTGCTGAAAAGAGGGAAAAATATTCCAAGTGCAGTGAAATTTTGAAAAAAAAAGCCACAATTCTGCTTTTCATGTTTGGTTTTTGTTTTTACAGCGTTTATTATGCAGTAATAAGACCTGACAAGATGATTCTTTGTGTCAGTACGCTTACAGCCATAAAAGTTTTTTTTATATATATTTTATTTTAGTGATTAAAAAGAACTGAACACAAATGTAAAATTTGATTTTTGTCACCGTTTTCTAAGACCTGTAACTTTATTATTTTCCTGGTGATGGAGCTGGGTGAAGACTTGATTTTGTTTGTCAAGCTGTAGTTTTCTATTGATAATACTTTGGGGGTACCTACGTTACTTTGATTGCTGATTGTAAACTTTATTGTATTTTTGGGGAAAATCGCTGCAAATTGCATTTCTGGAGTTTTACATTTCTTCATCAGTGCTCACATTACATGATAAATATTTCAAAATTGTATTATTAGTTATGGCAATTATAAATGAGAATGCTAGTATGAAGAAAAACTTGAGGTGGCACTCACCAATCTAAAAGTCCATACTTCATTCAAAAGACGGTTCACAACATTTCCACAGGGAGAATGGGAGATGGAGTGTGCGAGTGAGGACGTGTTTTGCGCTGTTGCGCTTCTATGGGTCAGAAGCGCAACAGCGCAAAACGGCCAATGTCACTCATGCACTCTGTCTCCCATTCTCCCTGTGGAAATGCTGTGAACCATCTTTTGAATGAAGTATGGACTTTTAGATTGGTGAGTGCCACTTAGAGTTTTTCTTTATAATAGCATACTCATGTTTTTCTGCTGGTGTGCACCCGTATTGTCTAGTCATTTATGCTTGTCATGTAATTTCAATAGAGTATTAACAAACCTGGAGGTTTGCTGCTGTAGTACCCGCCCGACGGTGTGGTTCACTTTCTTTGTGCAATTATAAATGAGGTAACATCAAATACTTACATTTTAATTACATTTTTTTAGTGTGTGTATAAAATATATATATATATATATATATATATATATATATATATATATATATATATATATATATATATATATATATATATATATATATATATATATATATATATACACACACATACATATATATATATATATATTTAGGTTTTTGAAACTTTATTTAATTTTCTTAGGGGACTTGAACCCAAGATCACTTGACTGCCTATTCACTGCACTGCAGTGTACTGTGAAAATGATAATCTCATATGAAGTCCAATCACAGTCTGGAATTTATAGTAGTTTTAACATAGCAGATACTGTATGTGGGCTTCAGCAGTCCACAGCTGCATCACATGGAGGGTCTATGGCCGTCAAAAGTGACAACCCCCATTTTAAATGCACTGTCATACTTGATGGTGGTGTTTATGAGGTTGAACTGATGCAATCATAGCTGGCTCAGTTACTTTTGGGTGCCAGCTATGTAAGAGAGACTGAACCTGTGCTTCATGGAGCAGGCTCGGTTCCTGAGCCCGATACATATACAGTAGTGATGATGCACAGGCGCTGTACATGTGTAGGGGCTGGCTTCAGGGCGTTAGATATCTCTAGTCACAGAACACTCTACATCAGAATACATCAGTGTACAATAAAGGGTTGTGATATGATAACTGATGAACGTGATGCACTGACAAAAAAAATTGTTGTGTCCAAAGAACATTAAATGTGTATTCATACCATGGAAGAAACACCATTTGGTCTCATGGATGCTGGAGTCGAAGCAGCAGCCGTTCTGTTCACACTGCTCCTTTGTTATCTTTGCGTATCCACAATCCTCTCTCTCAGTAGCAGATAATGCACAGTGAGCTACGACTGAACATGGACAAGTAATTAAAATGTCATATATTACAATATAACGTCATAAAACTTCATTTGTATAATGTATTTCTAGGTGGTAAGAAAACAGAAAATGCTGGAGTTCAACTTTATTTTATTGCAATTATTCCTTGTGATGAAGTTAGTGGCTGTGAGATATAAGCAGTTTATATCACACATCTTTCTTTTATTATTCTTTCTTTTCACTGTGACCCCTGTGCTGTATAAGTATGTACTCTACAAAAGGGGTTCTTCATGTTTTTTTTCCAGTGCTTTACTCATCCTTCCCAAGTCCGCGAGTCTGTGATAGTCTGCAGTGCTGATGTCAAATCGACAAAACTGCAGCCAACCAGTGAGCTCAGCAGCATGTGCTGTCTACTCAGAGCTGATGAAGTCACTTTCTGGATGTAGCACTTTTGACGTAACATCAGCACCGCAGATGATAACAGATACGGCGAGCATTGCCGAAGACCTGAGAGGAATGAGTAAAGCTCAACATTTTTTATGTAAATAAACTGCGTCTGGGCACAGGGATTTTCTGAAACCAGAAAACACTTTTAATGTTGCGTAATATTGTTTTTGGCTGTAAAGCATCTCAGCAGCGATAACTTGTGACGTGAGTGTTTCAACCACTGATTTTAACCACAATGATAAAATATTCAGAGATGATTTCTTACCTGAATTCCATGGGGCATGATACTCCACCGCTGTATACTCATCTGCAATAGAAATATATATTGATTATAAATTTCTTAGACATAGACTGACAAAATGTGGGTAGAAATATATAGTCCCTCCAAGAAAATAGGCTATTGGAACCAGGGCAGAATTAATATTTGTTAATATCACCCTCATATTGATGAATGAATTATGACTTCATCATAAATTGAAAGTAAAAGAGCTCATAATCTTAGACACGCTACATGACCCCGATGCAGCTGGGACCCCCGCTTTGGACAAGTAATTAAAGTGGGTTATCTGATGGATCGTAGACATGAAGTCCATACACAGGTTTCAGAAGAATTTAGAAAGCGGCAGACGTATGACCTGTGGAGATGTCTTATTATCGCCCTTGCCTCCCTTTGTTCAGGGAACTGCAAAATATCTGGTGCCTTGGACGTCTGGAGAATCTGAATATTAATTATTTAGACATTATGTTGCACTATCATTATTGAACTTTACATATGATACTGGTACTAGGTTTGCCGGCATTATTTGAGTTCTGTATGGTGGTATTTACTTTTGCAATTGGGGAATTGTACAGAATGTTTTTACTTTATTTAGGAGTATTATATTGACAAATGTTTGGAATTGTTAATAGGCCTACATGTTGTATTGTGCTGTTTATTGGGCAGCTACATGATACTGATAATTATTATATAGTATTCAGCTAGAGCAAGTGATGATAAGCCGATCAGTACAAAACACTATCGCAGTGTTTGGGATCCCTACTCTATTTGCGTAGAGAGGCCACTAATGCCTTAAAACTCCCCAGCTAGTGAAACAGCAAAGAGTCTGTTGAAATTATTGTAGCACATTTTAATCAAGTGAACTGTATTCTGAAAAATTCAATGTACTGTACAGTACTGTGCAAATGTTTTAGGTTTGTGAAAAATGCTGAAAATTAAGAATGCTTTAAAAATAAGTGTTGATAGTTTATTTCTATCAATTAATAAAATGCAAAGTGAATGAATAATAATAATAATTTTTATTTATATAGCGCCAACATATTCCGCAGCACTTTACAATTAAGCGGGGACATGTACAGACAATAAATTCAATACAAGTTAAGACAATTCAAACAGTGACATTAGGAGTGAGGTCCCTGCTCGCAAGCTTACAATCTACAAGGAAATGGGGGGACACAGTAGGTGAGAAATGCTTGTTAATTCAGGTCTGGCAATTATAATAGGGATTTTCATATAAAGCTGCATGATCCGGTCATCAGCCCGTGTGTTTAAGTGCAATAGACAAGTATCAAGTGCAGTTATCATGTGCATGAAGGGTGTGGAGACAGATGAATAGTAGGGTGCAGATTCAGAATAATATTTGGAAGGAGGGAACAGGGCAAAGTTAGCTTGCTGAGTAGTTGATGTGGTAATAATAATAATAATAATAATAATAATCTTTATATAGCGCCAACATATTCCGCAGCGCTTTACAGTTTAACAGTTTCAAAACACAAGTCATAAGTAACAACGCTAACAATACAATAATTAAAGCAAAATAAGACGAAATAAGACGACCCTGCTCGTGAGAGCGTACAATCTACAATGAGGTGAGGGAGATACAGAGTACATGTGTGTATTTACAATGGTGTATTTACAATGAAGGTCCAGCCATCTTGCAGGAGTGAAGGATGGATGGAGATAGTGAATGGGCTACGCACGCACACTTACACAGAGAATGACTTTGATTAGTGAATGTGATAGGCCGCTCTGAACAGGTGTGATTTGAGGGAGTGCCTAAAACTATGCAAATTGTGGATAGTCCTGATTTCTTGGGGTAGAGCATTCCAGAGGATAGGAGCAGCACGGGAGAAGTCTTGGAGTCGGGAGTGGGAGGTACGGATTAGTGCAGAGGTTGGTCGAAAGTCGTTTGCAGAGCGCAGCGATCGGCTAGGCCGATAGACAGAAATGAGAGAAGAGATGTAAGGGGGTGCCGCACTGTGGAGAGCTTTGTGGGTGAGAACAAGTACTTTGAATTGGATCCTATAATGAATGGGCAGCCAATGTAAGGACTGGCGAAGAGCGGACGCGTCCGAGTACCGATTACCCAGATGGACGATCCTGGCTGCTGCATTGAGTATGGACTGGAGAGGGGATAGTCGAGTGACGGGGAGGCCAATTAATAGAGCGTTGCAGTAATCCAGGCGAGAGTGGATCAATGCAACAGTGAGGGTTTTTGTTGTTTCCATAGTGAGAAAAGGGCGGATTCTAGAGATGTTCTTTAGGTGTAAGCGGCAAGAGCGGGCAAGGGATTGTATATGGGATGTAAAGGAGAGATTGGTGTCAAACATAACACCCAGACAGCGCACCTGCTGCCGGGGCGTTATTGTGGTACCACCCACGGAGAAGGAAATGTCAGATTTAGGGAGGTTAGTAGACGGCGGGAGCAGAAGAAGTTCAGTTTTGGAGAGGTTGAGTAGTAGGTGGTAGGCTTGTTTGAAGAGATGGGTTTTCAAAGCGCGCTTGAATAGGTCAGGGCTAGGTATCAGTCTGATCGTCTGGGGAAGTGCATTCCAGAGAGCTGGAGCAGCACGATAGACGTCTTGGAGACGGAGGTGCGAGGTTCGGATTACGGGGGATGTTAGTCTTAGGTCATTTGTAGAACGGAGGGCACGTGTAGGGCGATAGACAGAGATGAGAGAGGAGATATAAGGTGGTGCAGAACAGTGGAGAGCTTTGTGGGTGAGAAAGATGAGTTTATACTGGACCCTGTAGCGAATAGGTAGCCAGTGTAATGACTGGCACAAGATGGAGGCATCGGTGAAGCGGCTGGACAGAAATATGACCCTGGCTGCCGCATTCAAGATGGATTGGAGAGGAGAAAGTTTGGTAAGAGGGAGACCGATCAGAAGAGAGTTGCAGTAGTCCAGACGAGAATGAATAAGAGCGACAGTAAGAGTCTTAGCAGTTTCAAAGGTGAGAAAATGTCGGATTCTGGAGATGTTTTTAAGATGCAGGTGACAAGAGCGACTGAGTGATCGGATGTACGGAGTAAAGGAAAGTTCAGTGTCGAATATGACCCCAAGACAGCGGGCATGCTGCTTGGGAGTTATGGTTGAACCCTCCAGGGTTATTTCGATGTTAGGTAGAGTGAGGTTAGTAGAGGGGAGAAACACAAGAAGTTCAGTTTTAGAGAGATTTAGTTTCAGATAGAGGGAGGACATGATGCTAGAGACAGCAGACAGACAATCCTTGGTATTTTGAATTAGGGTAGGGGTGATGTTAGGGGAAGAAGTGTATAATTGGGTGTCATCAGCATAGAGATGATACTGGAACCCAAATCTGCTGATTGTTTGTCCAATAGGGGCAGTGTATAAAGAGAAGAGGAGGGGGCCTAGGACTGAGCCCTGCGGGACCCCGATAGTAAGGGGACGAGAAGAGGAAGAGGAGCCGGAAAAAGATACAGTGAAGGAGCGGTCAGAGAGGTAGGAGGAGAACCAGGAGAGGGCTGTGTCCTTGAGGCCTATAGAGCGGAGCATAGTGAGGAGGAGCTGGTGATCCACAGTGTCAAATGCGGCAGAGAGATCCAGGAGAATCAGCAGGGAGCAATGACCTTTCGATTTAGCTGTTATTAAATCATTAGAGACTTTAGTGAGGGCAGTTTCAGTAGAGTGTAAAGAGCGGAAACCAGATTGTAAGGGTCGAGGGTCGAGAAGAGAGTTATCCGAGAGATAGCGGATTAGACGGGAGTGGACCAGGCGTTCCAGGAGTTTAGAGATGAAGGGAAGGTTAGAGACAGGTCTGTAGTTAGCAGTGCAGTTCTGGTCCAGGGATGGCTTTTTAAGTAAAGGGGTTATGATGGCATGTTTAAATGAAGAGGGAAATATACCTGTAGAAAGAGAGAGGTTAAATATTTTAGTCAGGTGAGTGGTGACCACTGGTGAGAGAGACTGCAGGAGCTGTGAAGGAATAGGGTCACTGTTGCAGGTTGTAGGCTGAGCAGAAGCGAGGAGCTTGGAAACTTCTTCTTCTGAAACAGGCTCAAAGATGTCTAGTGAGCTTGAGGTGCGGCAGGGAAGGGGATCCAGGCACTGAGGAGATAGGGCTGAGATATCCTGATGGATGTGGTTGATTTTTTCTAGGAAATAAGTGGCCAGATCCTCACCGCTGAGGTTGGTGATGGGGGCCTGTACTTTAGGTTTTAGGAGGGAGTTTAAGGTTTCAAAAAGTCGTCTTGGGTTGTTGGATAGTGAGGTGATGAGGGTGGTGAAGTAGGATTGTTTGGCCAGATGAAGGGCAGAGTTATAGGTTTTGAGCATGAATGAATAAAAGAGACATCTAAATCAAATTAGCATTTGTTGAGAACACCATCGGCCTTCAAAACAGCATCAGTTCTTCTCAGTACACTTATTCACAGTTTTTGAAGGAAATTGGCAAGGATACTTTTCCAAACATCTTGGAGAACAAACCACAGATCTCCTGTGGATGAAGGCTTGTGGAAATTCCATTAAGGAAGAGTCTTATTGGCTCCAAATTTATTCTGCACCTGGACAACAACGCCCTACTCACAGCCTACGTCATTAAGGATAGTCGCA
The DNA here is from genome assembly GCF_039654945.1 of Dendrobates tinctorius. Classification (NCBI taxonomy): domain Eukaryota; kingdom Metazoa; phylum Chordata; class Amphibia; order Anura; family Dendrobatidae; genus Dendrobates; species Dendrobates tinctorius. The sequence goes on along the minus strand of NW_027361814.1, from coordinate 15,365,321 downwards.
GCGTAAAGCAGAACAAGGAGTCCTGGAAGGGATGATATGATTTCCAAACAACTGTGATATTAAAATCATTGAGTCTTTCTAAGATTTCATGAAGAGACAGAAGGATTTGCACCAGCGACATCAATAGAAGGTCTGTGGTAATTTCTACAAGATGTTTGAAACAACCTCCCTGTCGATTTCTTTCAAAAACTGTGTACAAGTGACAAGTGAACCTAGAAGAATTGATGCTGTTTTGAAGGCAAAGGGCTGAGTCACCAAATATTGGTTTGATTTCGATTTCATTAACTTTGGTAATTGGTAAAAAATACAGTAAACTCTTAGTCCGTTTATTTTTTAAAGCATTCTTTCTTTGCAGCATTTTTTTCCTAACCTGACTAAAAATTAGGCACAATACTGTAAATAAGTTGTATTCTTTACCTGGATCATAGTAATCCACCACGAAAGCAGTGGCAGGCTGCAGATTCTCCACCAGAGCTTCTTGTTCCACAGAAAAATCCAAGCTTACAGATTCATGGCAGATCTGCAAATGAATCAATCATGAAAAATATAATATCTTTACACAAAAGAGACTGCTACAACATCTGAAAGTCTATTTACATCTTTTTATGGTGCTATTGAATTGGTCGGCACTAGAAAAGCAACCAGAATTGGATAACAGCGCCAAGATGGTGTCATTTTAGGTATTGTGTTTTGAAAATTCCACAAAATACCATAGGACAGGTAAAACTTTAAAAAAGAAGTTACTGGTAAGGCATACACAGTTTCTTTTAGTTCTCAATAAGGCTGTGACATAGTTTCCACATAAATAAGAGATAAGTGAATAACAAAAAATTCAGATTGTTGGCATTTTATCCATGGGCAAATTTTCTGTCATGGATGGCTTCCATTGTCTTAACACCTTAGCAACCTAGCCAATTTTTACAATTCTGACCACTCTCACTTTATGAGGTTAATGCTTTGGAACGCTTCAAAGGATTCCACTGATTATGTGAATTTTTTTTGTGACATATTGTACTTTATGACAGTGGTAAAAATTCTTTGATATGACTTGTGTTTATTTTTGAAAAACACAGAAATTTGGCAGAAATTTTGAAAGTTTAGCAATTTTCAAATTTTCAATTTTTGTGCACTTAAATCAGAGTCGTGTCACACAAAATAGTTAATAAAGAACATATCAAACATGTCAACTTTAAATCAGCACAATTTTGGAATCATTTTTTGTTAGAATGTTATAAGGGTTAAAAGTTGACCAGCGATTTCTCATTTTTCCAACAAAATTTACAAAATCATTTTTTAGGGACCACCTCACATTTGAATTGAATTTGGGGGGCCAATATGACAGACAATACCCAAAAGTGACACCATTCTAAAAACTGCACAACTCAAGGTGCTCAAAACAACATTCAATAAGTTTATTTACCCCTCAGATGCTTCACGAGAACTAAAGCAATGTGGAAGGAAAAAATGAACATTTTACTTTTTTCACAAAAAAATTAATTTAGACCCAAACTTTTATATTTTCACAAAGGTAACAGGAAAAAATGGACCATAAAATTTGTTGTGCAATTTCTACTCAGTACAACGATGCCCTGTATGTGGGGGCAAGCCACTGTTTGGGCGCATGGCGGGGCTCAGAATGGAGGGAGCACAGTTTGACTTTTTGACCGCAAAATTGGCTGGAATCAATGGCGGGCGCCTTGTCGCGTCTGGAGACTCCTAATGTACCTAAACAGTGGAAATCCCCATTTCTAACTCCAACCGTAACAGCCCTAAACACAACCCTAACCTCAACACACCCCCAACCCTATTCCCAACCCTAACCACAACCATAACCCTAAGCACATCCCTAACCTAACACACCCCTAACACTAATCCCAACCCTAACCATAATCCCAACCCTAGCCACAACCATAACCCTAACAACAACCCTAACCACACCACAACCATAACCCCAACACCACAGCTATAACCCCAACACCACAACCATAACCCCAACACAACCATAACCTCATCCCTAACCCTAGCTCTAGCCCCAACACAAACCCTAATGGAAAAAATGGAAAAAATAGATTTTTTTATCTTATTATTTTTACCTAAATAAGGGGATGATAAAGAGGGGTTGATTTACTATTTTTTTTATTTTGATCAATGTGATAGGGTCTATCACAGTGATCAAAATGAAACAATAGGAAAAATCTCCTACTGTTGCTGGGTACCGACTGGCAGATCTCACTGCGCATGCGCCCCCCCCCCAATTTCTTCCAGGAAGATGACGTGGAGGACCAGGAAATGGAGCTGGTGTGTCCGAGGATGGCGGAGGTACATTTCTCTCTCTTCAGGTATGCTAAATCATATCAGAGGAGAGAGAAATGAATGGGAAGTCGGACTTTTGTTTTGCGATCGCCGTTATTCGTGAATAATGGCAATCACAAGACTGGGGACGGTAAAAAAAAACAACCTGCATAATGTTCTCTGGGGTCTCAGCTCTACCCCTGGTAGTCAAGACCCCAGAGATATTGAGGGGTGCTATACCCTTTTTTCTCTGCGCTGAGGAATAAGGCCACTTAACTGCTGCAGCATATCGGCGGTCATTAAGGGGTTAAACAGAATCTATCAGCAGGTTTTGCTGCTTAATATAAGAGGAGTCACTCATCACTATAAACTAAGTGGAGCCATCACTATACAAAAGAAAGTGTCAGCCTATTGTGAGGCTCAGGGGTCATGGCATGAGAAATTAGAGAAAAATGATCAAAAATGTAAAAAAAAAAATATATAACATAAAAACTTTAAACAACGAGTTACTTTCTACATATTCCCTTTAAAGCAGCAATAAATGAATATACCAGGCCTCAATAATCAAAACTGTTTCAATGACATCCAAGGCTTTATAAGAAAAAAACTGTCTCACCTTCTCCAGGTAAATAGTAACATTTTCCAGTAATATTTCTGTTTTTTCCACCAAAGGATTTTTATTCAGCTAAACAAAAAAGAGGACATGTAAATATCAATTCTGCAAAAATATCAATCATCAATGATTGTGACTAGAGATGAGCAAATCTTTAGAAACTCAAATTCGTCAGTTTTGGTGAATTTTTATGAAAAAAAAAATATTTGTGACAAATAAATTTGGTTTGAATTGTGGGTACTCGACCCTAAAAAATGTGTATACTTCTTTGAGATGTCCTATGATTTTACCTTACTCATTTCAAGTTTATTAATCCAAACATAACCTTAGTCATGTTAATATTATCTCAACAAGTATTGCTATGGATAGATGGATGGTAAGCTTTATTCACTGTTAAACACAATCTGTACAGTTTGTTCAGAGTTTGGGGGCTTTTTTCCCTAATTTTATTGCTAAACTATGGGCTGTGACATCTTCTCACTATTCAGATTCACCCCAAAGTGGTTGCTTCTGTGCATTCTTGTCTCAGCTTTTATACTGGCTACGATTGTCCCTTCTAATTGGCTGTGCTATACCATGTGATGTGATAGCGACAAGATATTATAGGGGAGCCTGCCAACTGTGAGCCTGAGGTCAAATCTGGACAGCCAAACTATATGGATGCTGTAATCTTCTGCATTCAGTAAAATAGCGGTGGGCATTTTTGGTATTCACTCAAATCGAAACTTAAATTGTTTGAATTCTCCGGATCCAGTGAATTTTTGCAGAAATTCAACAAGAATGCAATTCACAAAAATCTATTCGCTCATCTCTGATAGCGATTAAAAATTCTTCAAAACTTTTTATAATATTTTTTGAGAGAGAATTATTATCATGTTTTGCAACATCTTAAATTTACAAGTAAAATAACAGCAATTTTATAGCATTTTTGCATCAAAGCGCCCAATAGCATAAGTTTGAATGTGACCATAAAAGTATAGCAATTCTGAACTTTTGGTTAGTGTTAGAATGCTTCCTAAGTTAACTTTTCAATGAGTAAAATTTATAATTTTTTTTTTAATAAAATGTTCTTTTTCTTCAAACGGGGTAACAATGTTACATTTTTTCCTTAAATGTGTAACAGTATCTAAGATTAGTAAAAATATATTTGCCTTGTAAACTGAGCTGCAATTTTAGGTACATTCTATAGATGTAGAAAAACAGACCTTTTTCCTGACCTCATACAACTGCTTTCTTTTTCTAGAAATGCTTCACTATCTAAAACTCTGACATGCTATCCCATGCTATTTTCATTCTGATAATTTTGACAACACTTCTGGTCATCTAGTCAGAAATATTAAGGAAAATCATTGATGGACTTAAGATCCTTACTACCAACCAACAGTAGAATATTTGTGTGGACCATGAGTGTGTCTTCCATAGTGGAAACAAAGACATTGTAATCAGGAAGATAGCGGTTCAGATCTACAGTCGTATTAATTGATAACAGGACTAATTTCAAATCTATTACCACTATTGATAAACACAGAATTTTTCAAGTTTTTCTTATACCAAAGGAGTCTTAAAGCCCTCATACACATTGCAAATAAAACTGGCCAAACCCTCCAGTATCGGCAGGTTCAGTCAACAGTCTAATATGAATTTGGGCCTTCCTCCCTCAGCAGATGATGATAGGGGAGAGAGGGATCCATCCTCCTAAATTTCAGCATCATTTGTGGTGGCTCTCCTACAGAGACCTCAGGAGCCAAGCTTTCCCCCTGTGTATGGACGGTTTGGGAGCGTTATCTATAGGTTGACAGCTTTCTGTTTAAGGCCTCTTTCACACTTCAGTTTTTTACAATCAGTCACAATCCGCCAGGTTTTGAAAAAAACGGATCCGCAATTTTTTTTGGAGGATCCGTTTTTTTCCCCATTGACTTCCATTATTGGCGGATTGTGACGGATTGGCGTCCGTTGCATCTGTTTTTTTTGCGGATCCGCCAAAAGTTGCTGTCCGTCACCATCCTCAAAGATTTCAAAACGGAGCTTGCAACGTTTTTTTTCTCTGGCGGATCCTCCAGACACTATTTTAACCCGAAATTCTTTCTGGGTCTCTCTCTCTCTCTCTCTCTCTCTCTCTCCTCTTCCCCCCCTCTCCAGGCTGCGATTCCTTTAAAATTCTTCATTTGTCGGATCCGTAAAAAAAACGGTTGGGTGGCATCCGTTGTCATCAGTTCTACAACGGATCCGCCATCCGTCCTTTTGGCGGATTATGACTAATGCAAAAAACTGAAGCGTGAAAGAGGCCTAAGAGCTTCTGAGTGACATGTAACTGTGTTGCCCCTCCAAATAATTTGGATCATTTATTTTAGGCCAAGTCTTGCCCCCAAAATTAAAAAGAAGATGGAATCTAATTGAATGAGTTTTTTCATGAAGGGACAATATTTTATTATACATGTTATAATAAAGATTATTATTGCATATTCATCTCACTACTTCACAAACAGCTGAATCCCCCATCAGGCTTCTCACCTTATTCACACTTTCTCTATCAGGAACATATCCAGACACCATCCCCACTATAATCAGCGCCATATTGGTGCATTCTCGTTTTCCTAAATACCTAAGGAAATGAGAACGAAAAGCTAGTAATATTCAGATAATAAAAATGGAATGAAGAAAAGTGAAAAGAACCTCAAGGATAACAGGTTGATTTAGTTTTAATTGCTTAGAGGACAATCCCTTTGTGGGGAAGGTTCAATGATCGAAGGGGAGGTAGTACTGTAGTATTATCTCTTCCCACAAATGCATACAAGATTTCTCTCTCACATCCCCCTACTCTTAAGGGGGCTTTACACATAGCGATATCGCTAGCAATATCGCTAAAGCGTCACCAATTTTGTGATGCAGCAGCGATATTGCTAGCGATATCACTACATGTGATACTTACCTCCGACCGGCTCCCCCGCTGGTTATCGCTGATCGCGCGAGATCGTCCACGTCCATATCTTGTTGGGCGCTTCCTGCTGGCACCGACGAGCGACGCGTGGACGCGGGCGGAGGATGTCTTCATCGCCGCGTTTGATAGGTAAGTAAAGACCGCTGCTGCGTCGCTGCATCGCTGGTGAGATCTGCCTGTTTGGCAGCTCACTAGCGACCATTTAGCAATGCACCAGCGATCCTGACCGGATCGTATCATGGTCGGGATCGCTGGTGCATCGCTAAATGTAAAGGGGCCTTTAAACTCTACCCCAACATATAACACTCTTGCCTACTGTAGAAACTTTCAAAAGAAACCTGAAGACCTACCTCTTCTGACACGCCTACAACCTGCACTAACCACATACCCACCAAGCTGCATGACCAGCTCTGCCCTCACCAATTGTATCCTCACCCATTCCTTGTAGATTGTGAGCCCTCACGGGTCGGGTCCTCTCTCCTCTTGTACTAGTCAGGACATGTACTGCTTAAAGGGAACTTGTCACCCCCAGGGCGTTTTTAAGTAAAAGAGCCACCTTCAGCATCACCAAGGCTGCATTCTGTGAAGGTGGCTCTTATGTTTCTGATTCCTAGTAACACTGAAATATTGACTTTTATAAATTGCGTGCCATACCTGTATTGAGTCCCAGAGGTATGGTGTCTCCCCCTGTGTCTGCCGTTCATCATCCTCCTCTTGCGTCTGTGCCCCGCCTCCTGTGTTGCTGTTACATGTCCGGGCCCTGCGCTGTGCCAACAGTTCTCGGGCATGCACAGTGCGCGCTGCCCAGGAACTGACATCAGGCTATTACACCTATGTGTTGCGGATGCCCGAGATCCCGCCCCGCAGTGTGTTATGATGCATTCACACTGCAGGGCTGGGAATCTGGCGCCTGCGCAGTGAGCATCTATAACTGCGCCTGCCCCCATCTCCCTCCTCTTTCTCTTTCCTTCCTCGGCAGGGTCTGATGAGATGACCTGCTAGTGAACTGCGTGTGGGGAACTCAGATTTCCAACAGATTTCTTCGGCTCACATGAGATGCCACGTCTTATTAAAGATGCGTAAAAGATGGGGGCCTTGTTGGAGATTTTACATTGCGGCCCACAAGTTTCGAGTTACACCACTGACCATAATAATACAATCTTTAGAAGTCTACTTTCTGGAACTTGTGTCAATCTTGAGAAGCATTTGAAGTCATTCAAGTGTATGAAGTTGCGCTACATTGACTTCACTAATGCTGCAGGCCCTTCATTCACAGGATAATGTGGGTCAATGCACTGATCAGAAACTAATGACCTCTCCTAATCATATGCCAATATTAACTGTATGTTGGATAAAGCCATTTAAATAATGACTTACGTTTTATTGTAAATTTTTGTATTTTTTGGCTGAGCAGCTTGTATCGATAAGAGATGTTGTCACATTACCACTTTTTGTACTGGCAACTAATTCCGGGCATCTTTCAACTTACCTAACATCCACATGGACATTAAACTTTTTCTTAGATGCGTGAGTCCAGTGAGACGGCTCAGTGCTTACACTGAATGAAAAGTATCCTTTTTCACCTTCCTCAGGCAGAACATTGTAATGTAGTTGTGACTGTCAATAAATGGTTAAAATATCAAGATTTTAACATTTTTGGAGAAAACCATCATCAGTTGTCTTTGCAACATTATTGATTTCAGATTTTGGTAGTTATATTTTGGTGGAATACTAATTAGTCATTTCTACCTGTAAGTACACAAATCCGTCGCCTGTAGCACTGACACTATATTCTCCAGGGATTTCCAGAAGATCAACCCTTTGTACAGTAAGACTGTTGGCTTTGTTTACATTGACTTTGTTCACAAATCCAGACTTTGAATGAATTGTTATTGTTGAATCCCCCTTTTTGCGGTAGATGGCTTTGGCATATTTAGTCAAAGCTTGGATAGCGATGGTTGTGTCCTGCAGAACCATGTGCAAAATAAAGAAAAAGACATCAGATGAAATTTTTTTTTTTTAAATTTTAGTCAAAATTTCGACAATAACTTAATGTGCACACTGGCAAAAGCCACTGAACACACTCGGTATGGGGTTCCTATCCCATGATAAAAGTTTTTGAGGAAAAGAAGGAGTGAAGATATTGGATTTCAACATGCATACGTATTGGGAAAAATAATAGTGGGCCGATCATAGAAGCCTTATTCAGGCTTTCTCTCTTCCCCTGGTTGTGCATAGGTAACAAATGACATAACCCTTTTGATACATTCTCCTTGAATCATTATGAAAAGAGTCACTAAGGCTACTTTCACACATCCGGCTTTTGTACTCCGGCGTCGTGCGGTGAAAAGCTGTAGCAGCGGATCCAGGATGCACCGCTGATACCGGATCCTTTCGTGTGGCAGGATATGGTGTCGCTGGGATTTAAAGGAGCAGCGCACGAGAGAGAGAGATGCCAGGCACTTCTAGGGTTAAAACTCAGTGTCCGGGCATCAGGCACTTGTAGGGTTAAAACTCAGTGTCCGGGCATGCTCTGTTCAAAAAAACGGTCCGGCGCTGTCAAAAAACGTAGCATGGAACTTTTTTGCAGATGTCGGACGACGAAGTTTTGCCGTACCCGGCAAAAAAACGGATGTGCCGCATGTCCATCCGGCACAATGCGGCGATAATGAACGTCTATGGGGAAAAAAAATGGATCCGGTGCCAACCGGTGCCGGATCCGGTTTTTACAAATTTCGCAGGATCGTGCCGGATTACAAAAGCCGGATGTGTGAAAGTAGCCTAAGAATATGCATTGAAGAATCATATATGATTGTGTCAGCAGCAAGAAAAAAAGAACAGTTCTACAAAAATGGTAACCTGAGAAGAATCAAAGCCGCCCCATGAATTTTGCTGTTTCAGCATCCAACGGATGATATCCACACTGTCTTCCAGATTCTTCATGGTAGTTATTTTATCAGAAAGCAAGCTCAGAAGAAAATATGAGGCCGTCTCAACATCTCCGCGTCCATCTATTTTTAAGTATTCATAGAACATTTATAAATATTAGTGCAGGAGGTAAAAATCAATAATTTACTTTATTTTAAATTTTTAGCAGCCATATTTCAGCAGATGCAGCCCTGCATGTTGGGGCTTACACAAGTTATCCTAAAAAACGTGTTTGGGTTGCATCGATTAACTATTCAAAATCACTTTTGTATCAGAATTGGAATATGTTAGTGTAAGGAGGTGTGCACATTTTATATCGGAGAAAATTGTATTAATTTCTTTTACACTTTTCATTTTTTTATCGTCTTTTTTAACTTAATTTGTTGATATTTTCCTACATTTATGTATCAACTTTTATTTTTACTATGGGTCTACGTTGTGTGTGTTTACTGCTTTCTCTATGTACAGATAGCTGGTAACAGGGTTCTTATGGGAGCAGCCTATTAAATCATTGTTATCAGTGAACTGTGTACACTGACATTCCTGCAACATACATGTCTGAGAACACTGTCTTGAATACAACCTGCATTTAGATTTAAACCAGCTGGAGGTAAAGCTGTAGTTTTGATGATGGCCAATAGAGATGAGTGAGTTAATTCAGTACTGTTTGTTTGGACATGTGCAAACCAAACATTTCTTATTTTGCAATTTTGGGGAAAGGGGTTGATTTTTGTTAAAAAAAAATTGCAAAATAAAATGTAGACAATTAACTGAGCAGGTCTGTTTGCACAACTGGATTACTAGTTCAAATTGCCAATCATATATGCCACAACTATACTGGGCTTACCGCCACAATTTGCTTTCTGTATGTGTACCTGCCTATGTAGCATTACTTGCTGCATCTTTTTTGTCAAGTGTTGAATAATTAGCATTGCTTGTCAAAAGTTAATAGTAGTGTCATACAACATGTACAGTTGTGGCCAAAAGTATTGACACCCCTGCAATTCTGTCAGATAATAGTCAGTTTCTACCTGAAAATGATTGCAAACACAAATTCTTTGGTATTATTATCTTCATTTAATTTGTCTTAAATGAAAAAAAAACACAAAAAGAATTGTCCTAAAGCCAAATTGGATATAATTCCACACCAAACATAAAAAAGAAGGTGGACAAAAGTATTGGCACTGTTCGAAAAATCATGTGATGCTTCTCTAATTTGTGTATTTAACAGCACCTGTAACTTACCTGTGGCACCTAACAGGTGTTGGCAATAACTAAATCACACTTGCAGCCAGTTGACATGGATTAAAGTTGACTCAACCTCTGTCCTGTGTCCCTGTGTGTACCACATTGAGCATGGAGAAAAGAAAGAAGACCAAAGAACTGTCTGAGGACTTGAGAAACCAAATTGTGAGGAAGCATGAGCAATCTCAAGGCTACAAGTCCATCTCCAAAGACCTGAATGTTCCTGTGTCTACCGTGCGCAGTGTCATCAAGAAGTTTAAAGCCCATGGCACTGTGGCTAACCTCCCTAGATGTGGACGGAAAAGAAAAATTGACAAGAGATTTCAACACAAGATTGTGCGGATGTTGGATAAAGAACCTCGACTAACATCCAAACAAGTTCAAGCTGCCCTGCAGTCCGAGGGTACAACAGTGTCAACCCGTACTATCCGTCGGCATCTGAATGAAAAGGGACTGTAAGGTAGGAGACCCAGGAAGACCCCACTTCTTACCCCAAGACATAAAAAAGCCAGGCTGGAGTTTGCCAAAACTTACCTGAAAAAGCCTAAAACGTTTTGGAAGAATGTTCTCTGGTCAGATGAGACAAAAGTAGAGCTTTTTGGGCAAAGGCATCAACATAGAGTTTACAGGAGAAAAAAGAGGCATTCAAAGAAAAGAACATGGTCCCTACAGTCAAACATGGCAGAGGTTCCCTGATGTTTTGGGGTTGCTTTGCTGCCTCTGGCACTGGACTGCTTGACCGTGTGCATGGCATTATGAAGTCAGAAGACTACCAACAAATTTTGCAGCATAATGTAGGGCCCAGTGTGAGAAAGCTGGGTCTCCCTCAGAGGTCATGGGTCTTCCAGCAGGACAATGACCCAAAACACACTTCAAAAAGCACTAGAAAATGGTTTGAGAGAAAGCACTGGAGACTTCTAAGGTGGCCAGCAATGAGTCCAGACCTGAATCCCATAGACCACCTGTGGAGAGATCTAAAAATGGCAGTTTGGAGAAGGCACCCATCTAATATCAGGGACCTAGAGCAGTTTGCCAAAGAAGAATGGTCTAAAATTCCAGCAGAGCATTGTAGGAAACTCATTGATGGTTACCGGAAGTGGTTGGTTGCAGTTATTTTGGCTAAAGGTTGTGCAACCAAGTATTAGGCTGAGGGTGCCAATACTTTTGTCTGGCCTATTTTTGGAGTTTTGTGTGAAATGATCAATGTTTTGCTTTTTGCTTCATTCTCTTTTGTGTTTTTTCATTTAAGACAAATTAAATGAAGATAATAATACCAAAGAATTTGTGTTTGCAATCATTTTCAGGAAGAAACTGAGTATTATCTGACAAAATTGCAGGGGTGTCAATACTTTTGGCCACAACTGTATGGCATAAGAAAAAGAGGCAATGGCAGTTGATGGTGTATTGTAAAAAAAAACCATACCATTGCTAAAAATGTGGAAGCCCAAGCATCATCACTGGCATTATCTCTTAGGGCAGTAGTGCTATCAAACAAAGATCACAATTGACCTCTTTTGTCTCCACTAAGCATACTAGTGGGGAAAAACAGTATTGTGGAATTTATGGCACATCATTCATATCAACCACAGCAGGATGATGTTACCTCTGACAGAAACACCATCAGTTTGAGTGTTCTGCACAAAACAAAAAGCTATACTACATACAGCAACATTCTGGTCTACTTCTGAGTCATGAGGTGGCTCTTCAGAGTGTCCAGATCACACTGCGCTCTGTATGTCACAGAAGTGGCTTTTAGAGTCTATAAAGAGCCAGAATGAGGCTCCAAATGTTTACATTTTAAAAGAGACCTGTGGCTTTCTCATACAGCATCATGTGATCCAGATAGTCTAAATTGTTGTCACATGAGTAAGAAGAGGATCGGTGCCGGAGAACAGAAAAGACGGTGATAGGTGAGCATGTTAACACACTGACACTACAATATGCACACATATGCACAGGTATACTCTACCTGTGCATATGTGTGAAGGGAAAAAAGTTAATGGGAATACTGATTTAAAGAAGCACTCCCATCAACATTTTTGCCATCTTAATGTATTGCAATCATTATATTATATAGCACTGTGTACTTGAAAGGTACTTGTAAGGGGGTGGCAAGTCGAAGATAAGGTTCATCAAAGTTCCACAGCACTTGATATAAAAGGGTGGAGTGTCAAGGTGGGAAGGCAGTTGGTGCCAACCAGTGAGAGAGGAAGGATGTGTGAGCAGTGAAACACAGATTCAGAACGACTGAGGAGTGGCCAGGGACTGAGACCAGCAGGACATCGTCTGCTGTGGTGACCAGGAGATACGAGTGAACCGTGCCATTACTTCCAGCGTAGATGCTTGGTACAGTGTGTGGGCTGGGGCAGAGCTGTGGATGGGACTGGGACCGGTCAGTGTGAAAAGCTCACATTAAGTATTTATACACTGGCTACTAAAGACTTGCGGCATAGCGTGAAGTACCTGTGACTCCTGTTAATGCCAGTATAATGATAGAGAATGTTTGAAGGACTGCCTGTAGTGACGGGCCTATTGTTGTGGGTGGCGCCAGTGAAAGTTAAAGGGAATCGGTCACCCCTTTTTTGAGATATCATATAATGATATCATTCAAGTGTGTGTCACATAAGGATTCTCTTAGTACTTTTGCTTCCCCCTGACCCCGCACCTTTCATGCATAAATACCTTTTTTATATCAGTTCAGATGTATGTAAACTGCCACGGTCCGGTCCGATGGGCGGGGCTTATTCAACTGCTCCCCCCTCCCTGTCTTGCTCTACAGAAGAAGAAATGCGTAGAGCAAGACAGGGATGGGAGAGCAGGTGAATAAGCCCCGCCCATCGGACCGGACGTGGCAGTTTACATACATCTGAACCGATATAAAAAAGGTATTTATGCATGAAAGGTGCGGGGTCAGGGGGAAGCAAAAGTACTTAGAGAATCCTTATGTGACACACAATTGAATGATATCATTATATGATATCTCAAAAAAGGGGTGACAGATTCCCTTTAAAGGAGAAAAAAATTAAAGTGCAGTTCATACTGAGAGACAGTTAGATAGAATAGAGCATAAGATATTGGACTGTTAAACTGCTGTTACTGACATTACTGCTAATATTGTGTGACTTGAGGCCCTGTACGCAAAAAACTGACTCTCTCCATAAATGACACCTTCATTTCCAAATTAGGAAAATAAATAACTTGGTTGCTCTTTCATCATTTCTATCTGCGCGTTGCATCCCAGTAACCTGTTCACATACTTATAATTCTTCTGTTCTCCATTAGATCTATGACATCACGTGATTAAAAACTTACTAGCTGAATCCTTCTAAGCTCTATGTAGAAACAGAAGGTCAGTTTTCCCTGCGATAAATCACTGCAAAGGCTCTGGCAGGGGAAGGGGAGCAGGTGGGTCAGGAGTTGAAGAGAGGAATGATAAATGCAGGGACAAGAGACATCCTATTTTTCTATAATAGAGCAGAGAAAAGAGAAGCATTAGCTGGGTAGAAAGGCAAAATGCGCAATTGTACACAGTGCTATTTAATATGATGATTGCAATATATTAATAGGATAAAAACTTTAATCTGAGTGTGTCCTTAAACGTAAATTTGTACAAAAATTTTTTCTTTGCACCTTTTCCAATGCTCTGTTCCAGTTTCTCCAGGATTTGTTGTCTCAGCTCGCTTTCTCCTGATAAGGTGAAGACATACGCTAGAAGAGCCTGGGTATGCATCCTTATAACACTGTCCACTGACTTCCTAAGACAGCTCAGGGCATTTTCCACAATACTTCCCTAAACATGATATAAACGATAATGCACAATTTTCATAGGCATCCTATCACAGGGTTATAGTATAAAGCATATTAGCACCCACTGCTGGCACTGCAGAGTGCCTCTGACAAACGAGAGATGACCAATCAACTGCATCTCTTGCCATTGATTTGTACAAGTGCTCTGCAATTTCCAGTCAATTTTCAAAACTCCTTATAGAAATGAATAAACAACTGCATGATCGGCCACTTATCCTGTGTCAGTGGTGTGTAACACAGCCCCATTCTTGAGATGGAAGGTCGGGTTCCTGTTGATATGCCAAATATATATATGTATACCCAGTGGCAATAACTATTTAAAGGGGTTGGGGGTTAAGGAGTTAAAGTGAACCTGTCAGCAGGATTGTGCACAGTAACCTACACACAGTGTCAGGTCGGTGCCATTATACTGAATAAAATGATACCCTGGTTGAAATCCATCTTGTGGCTTTTTCTTAATCTTTATTTTCAGTTTTGTGTTAATGAGATTCTCGTGTCCTAAGGAGGGGTTGGTGTATGTGGTGCTCTGATTATATATTCATAATGCAGACTGATGACCCTCATTGACCTTCCCCCTAGTTTGCATAATGAATACCATCACATACTGAATTTAAAAAAAAAAGCTTCTTTAGCAGCTATCTGTTTGTATAGAGATCCGATAGCTGTTGTTGCGCAGGCGCTGGCGGCACCATCTTGCTGGAGAAGAAAAAAAAGTCCTCCAACAAGATGGCACTGCCTGCGCATGCGCAATAGCAGCCTTCTGCCGACACCTGCCTGCAGACGCTTTTTATTTTTTTAAGTATATACAGATACTCATTATGCAAACTAGGGGGCAGGTCAGTGAGGGATCAGTGACCTGTCAGCAGTCTGCATTATGAATATGTTCTCAGAGCACCACATACCCCAGCCCCCGCCTTAGAGCACGAAAATCTCATTAACACAAAACTGAAAATAAAGATTAAGAAACAGCCACAAGATGGATTTCATCAGCCAAGGTATCATTTTATTCAGTATAACGGTGCCAACCTGATAGTGTGTGTAGGTTACTATGCATAACCCTGCTGACAGGTTCCCTTTAAGACTTTTTTTTTTAGAAATGAAAGATTTGTAACTCCTTAAAACTCCAATATTTTTCATAAGTTAACAGTTTTGCAAATGAACATAAAATTTCTTACATTATAAACGTTGTGATGTTCAAGAAGAGCGATAGTGACGTATGCCGTGCACGCAATCTCGCCATCGTCCTATAGTTAAAAAAAGATTTTAAAACTTAGTTTTATCAATACAGTGCCCATGATGTGTCCCACGAATGGGAACAACCTGTAATGCATATTTCTCTTTGTTTTGTTCTTCCTCCAATCAGCAAAATTCCCTGTTGTTGCTAGGTAGAATTAGACTGTGTGAAAATTGTCCCTAGGTCCCTCCTGTAGTTGAGCTCTGTATTAGGTTGCTCCTCCCTTCTTCTTCAGTTTAGCCTACAGTGGCCATTACTCAAGACGCATGTGTTCTCCCCTGTACAGATTACCCCTTTATATCTACTGTCCATTGTAAACTAATACAAGATTTTGGAAGAAATCAGCATCGTTTCGCCTGGTCTTTCTACTGTTGCATTGCCAGTGGAGTTAAAACTATCTGAGGACGCCTCGTGGTGTAAGTGCAAGTTATACAATTATCTAAGAAGCTGATAGATAGAATACTTGGGACTCGCAGTCATCAGGAGGAGTCAGAATAGTAAAAAGGGATAGCTGTGACCAGGATCAGTACACAGCTGTAATCCAAGAAGAGGATGTTTACCATAAGGCTAATGTAAAGCCACAACAGCAGCAGCTTACATGGCTGCAGGCATTCTCTGTGCTCTTCACTTCAGAAAACTGCACAGTGAAGGATTTATCCTGTTACTAAGAACAGTTCACAGCCTGTAATCAGAGAAAGGATCCATCTATAAACTATTGAGAAGCTGCAGTTTACATAGACTTGTATTATTCTGTGCTCTCCAGCTCAGGCTTCTTGCAACTTTGTATTGTCTCCTTGACAACCAGGAGCAGAAGAGCCCCCCACCTTTCACTGCAGAGACTGTAGCTTTTTGCAGCTCATATTAGGCCTGTTTCACACTTCAGTTTTTTTGTAAGTTAAAATCCGCCAAAATGGCGGAAAATGGATCCGTTGGTAACTGATGTGAACGGATGGCACCGGACCGTTTTTTTTTTGACGGATCCATTCAATGAAGAATTTTAAAGGAACCGCAGCCCAGGGAGGAAGGGGAGAAAGAGAGAGAGAATTTTTTCCAGCCACCAGAACAGACTTTAGGGTTAAATTTCTGGCTGAAAGTGTGAAGTGCAGATCCTGCCGCCCAAAAAAACGTTACATGCTCCGTTCGGGCATGTCGGCGGACCGCCAAATTTTGGCGGATCTGCAAAAAAAGGCCATCCGTCAAGATCCGCCGGTAATGCAACTCAATGGGAAAAAAAACGGATCCGCCAAAGAAAATGGCGGATCCGTTTTTTTTGCAAAACGGCGGATCTTGACTGATGGACAAAAACTGAAGTGTGAAACAGGCCTTACCCAGATCACATCTGCCTGTGAGTTACAATGGCTGAAGGAAAGTCTGCAATATCTTTATATGAGGACTCAGCCACTAACAGACCCAGGCGCTCTGCTAAGCCGTCACTGAAAGCTATAGAGAACCTTGAAATCATTAAACATGAACTTTCTTGTAATATATCCATCTTATGGCAAAGACTGCAGTCACATTAACAGCATCTCCCAGTATGCCTCTCATGAGTTACCACCAGAGGGAGCCATTGGACAATTGTACTCTGCATACCAGGCTTATAAACACACTTGTAAAAAATACATCTCAACGCTACAGAAATTAAATATGCCAGAATCGCTAAAAGAATGCGAGGTCTTCCAACAGCTCAATGCCGAACGAGATAGCATCGTGCGCGACATTGTGATCAAAACAGAAGCAAAAATCCCACAAATGTCAGAAGTGACATCGCACAGATCCAGGTCTGCTAGGAGCTCAAAACAATCAATCAAGTCAAGCTCATCAAGGTACTCAACCCTCAGTGAACAACTCATAAGAGCGCGTGCCGAAGTAGAATCTACGAAAGTGCAAGCCATTTTCGCCCAAAATAAAGCAGAGAAGGAAACAGTATCTGCACGCAAGAAAGCAGAGATGGAAGCTGAATCTGCACGCAAGAAAGCAGAGATGGAAGCTGAATCTGCACGCAAAAAGCAGTGATTGAAGCTGAATCTGCACGCAAGAAAGCAGAGATGGAAGCCGAATCTGCACGCGAGAAGGCGGAAATAGAAGTCCTGCAGAAGGAATACGAACATGCAGCAGCCGTGGCAAAGCTAAAGGTCTTTGAGCAGGCTCTAGGTTGGAGCCAAGGAGGCAGCCTCAATTCATACAAACTCGAAACAGAAGACTCACTTAAGCGCACAAGAAATTACGTGCTGAGCCAAACCAACGAAACCCTGAACATCAACAACTGTTGTGAGTTCATTTTTCCCTTCACCGTTGAGGTCTGATGAACTCCCTCCTCTGGTGAAGGAAGGTAGTGAGGCTGATTACCAAACACCTGGGCAGCTAGATGATGGCTGGGTGGCTGGAATTGAGGACTGGATATAAGGCAGCAGACGCCCTTCTGCCTTGCTGGTGATCCTGCTGAATTCTTGGAGACCGGTCTGATTCCTGCGTCTCAAAGCTAAGTTTTTGTGCTCTGCTTTGTACACTACAGTTTTGTTTTTGTTTTTGCCTTGTTTTTTGGGAGTTCTGCCATCCCCAGCCGGGGGTGAGCTGAATTCTATTTTTGTCTCTGATCTGTTGATCTTTTGCTCTGTCTTCAGAATATACCTGAGTGCTGATAGTCTTTTGAAGCCTAGCGACTTCAGGGCCTGTTTTTCCTATCAGTCGGTTGGCACATTTTGGATAGGGTTTTTTTTGCGGATGGCAGACAGCGACTTTCCTATCCTGTCCTATTTAGTTAGCTTGGGCCCCATCATTTGCTCAACCTATCTTTCTATCTGTGTTAGTGTTTTCATCTTGCTTCACCGTCATTATATGTTGGGGGCTGCCTATTGCTTTGGGGTCTGCTCTGGGGCAGTTTAGTTTTTCCCCTTTCTGTCTTTAGGCTATATAGTTCTCCGGCTGTGATCGAGGGGTCTAGGGCACCGTAGGAACCCCCACGGCTTCTTCTAGTTGTGGTGGATAGGTTCAGGGGTCTGCAATCCGATAGCCGCCAACCTCTCTGGTTTTTCTGGACTTAAAGCATTTTGCTTTTTCCTCCTTCGGTGACTCATCATAACAGAATCACCAGCCATACCGCAGATCCTAGGGTACTCAATAGCAGGAGAGAATTGTAAAAAAAAAAAAAAAAAAAAAAAAGTGTCAGAATTTTTTTGTGTGCATATTTTTTCCTCTATATCTCTGAGGCCGTAGGGGGAATTTTTCTCTCAATGGAGATGAAGCAATTGTCTGATCGTGTGGAGCAGCTCGCTGCTGAAGTGCGGGGAATTTCCGCCTATCTTGCTCATTCACATGCTGCTAAACCAAAGATTCATACTCCTGATGTATTTTTGAGGGATCGGTCTAAATTCTTGAATTTCAAGAATAATTGTAAATTATTTTTTGCCTTGAAGCCTAACTCGTCGGGGAACTCCACGCAGCAGGTTAAAATTGTCATCTCTTTGCTGCGCGGCGATCCCCAGGATTGGGCGTTTTCTTTGAAACCTGATGATCCTATTCTGAATAATGTGAACGCATTTTTTCAAGCCTTGGGGTTGTTGTATGATTAACCTAATGCTATTGATCAGGCTGAAAAGACCCTGTTGGTATTAAACCAGGGTCGGGATTCGGCAGAGTTGTACTGTCAAAAATTCCGAAAGTGGGCGGTCCTTACTACCTGGAATGGTTGTGCCTTGGCAGCCCTCTTTTGGAAGGGTTTGTCAGAAACTGTAAAAGATACTATGGTGGGATTTCCTGTTCCCTCTGGTCTTGACGATTCTATGTCATTAGCCATTCAGGTGGATCGGCGTTTACGTGAACGCAAAACTACATGAGAGATCTTACCACCTGTTGAACAAATGTCTGAACCTATGCAATGTGATAGAGTTTTGTCTAGGGCGCAACGTCAGGAGTTCAGAAGGCGTAATAAGCTGTGTTTTTTTTGTGGAGATGCCTCGCATATTATTTCTGTCTGCCCTAAACGAGAGAAACGTTGTGCACACCCATTTTCTGTGGGTGGTGTTCAACCTAAGTTTCTTCTGGCAATTACTCTGATCTGCTCCCTGTCCACATTTTCCGCCAAGGCTTTTGTGGATTCGGGAGCAGCTCTGAACCTGATGGACTTGGATTTTGCTAAACGTTGTGGATTTCCTATGACACCTCTGCGGACACCTATCCCTTTGAGGGGTATTGATGCTACTCCTTTGGCAAAGAATAAACCTCACTTTTGGACCCAGGTGATAATGCGGGTCGCCCCAGACCATCAAGAAAATTGCAGATTTTTGGTGTTGCATAATTTGCATGATACCATTGTTCTGGGGTTTCCCTGGTTGCAAATCCATAATCCAGTTCTGGATTGGAAATGTTTGTCTGTGGTGAGTTGGGGTTGTCGGTGTGCCCTTAGTGATGCTCCTGTTTTCTCCACCTCTCCCCAGTCGCATGATGTTCCTCCTGACTATTTGGCTGACTTTTATGATGTATTTAGTGAGAATGAGTCTGCGTCTTTGCCTCCTCATAGGAGTTATGACTGTGCAATTGAGCTGAACCCGGGGTGTAAATTCCCCAAGGGTCGGCTTTTCAATTTATCTGTACCCGAGCACGAGGCTATGCAATCCTATATTAAGGAGTTGTTGGAGAAGGGTCATATTAGACCATCCTCTTCACCCTTAGGTGCTGTTTTTTTTTTTGTGCTAAAAAGGATGGTTCATTAAGGCCTTGTATTGACTATCGTGCCCTCAACAAAATTACTGTTAAATATCAGTATCCGTTAACCCTGATTTCTGATCTATTCTCCACAGTTAAAGGTGCTTGCTGGTTTACCAAGCTTTACCTCAGGGGGCGTAAAATCTTATTCGCATTAACCATGGGGATGAATGGAACACGGCGTTTAATACTCCGGAGGGACATTTTGAGTACCTAGTGATGCCTTTTTGGCTCACTAATGCCCTTTCTGTCTTCCAGTGCTTCATGAACGATATATTCTGAGACTTTGTGGATAAATTTTTGATTTTCTATCTGGATGATATTTTGATCTTCTCCAAGAATTGGGACTCTCATGTGGAACATGTTCGGACTGTGTTCCGGATTTTGAGGGAGAATTCCCTGTATGTCAAGGGATCGAAATGCCTTTTTGGGGTACAGAGGATTTCATTTTTGGGATTTATTTTGTCTCCGTCGACTATTGAAATGGACCCGGCCAAGGTACAGGCCATTTATTATTGGGTTCAGCCCACCTCTTTGAAGGCCCTCCAGAAGTTTTTGGGTTTTGCTAATTTTTTTCAGAAATTTATAGCTAATTTTTCTGGTATTGAAAAGCCATTGACTGATTTGACTAGGAAGGGTGCTGATGTGCTGAATTGGTCTCCGGAGGCTGTTTCTTCCTTTCAGGAGCTGAAGTGAAGATTCACTTCTGCTCCGGTTTTGCGGCAATCTGATGTCTCACTCCCGTTTCAGGTGGAGGTGGACGCTTCTGAGATTGGTGCAGGAGCGGTGTTGTCCCAAAAAGATCCTGTGACATCTAAAATGTATCCTTGTGCTTTCTTTTCACGAAAGTTCTCCCCATCCGAACGTAACTATGATGTGGGGAACTGTTGGCCATGAAATGGGCATTTGAGGAGTGGAGACATTGGTTGGAGGGAGCCAAACACCAAGTCGTGGTCCTTACTGACCACAAGAATTTGATTTACCTTGAGTCGGCCAAGCGCTTGAATCCTAGACAGGCTAGGTGGGCCTTGTTTTTCACACGTTTTGATTTTGTGGTCTCTTTTCTTCCGGGCACTAAGAATGTCAAGGCAGACGCCCCCTCTAGGAGTTTCCTTGCTGATTCTCCTGTTGTGACTAAGCCTGCTACCATCTTAGGCGAGTGGGTAGTTCTTTCTGCCATCTCGCCCGATTTGAGACGTGCTCTGGAAGAGTTTCAGGAGGACAAACCTGAGCGTTGTCCCAGTGGACAGTGTCCCAAGTTGTATGTTCCTGACCAGTGGAGGAAGAGAGTGATGTCTGAAGTTCATTGCTCTGCATTGGCTGGTCTTCCAGGTATTTTTGGTACTAGAGATCTGGTGAGTCGGTCCTTTTGGTGGCCCGCCTTGTCTCATGATGTCAGGAATTTTGTGCAGTCCTGTGGGACTTGCTCCCGGTCTAAACCTTGTTCTCACTCTAGTGGCTTGTTGATGCCTTTGCCGGTGCCCAGGAGGCCATGGACCCATATTTCAATGGATTTTATCTCTGATATGCCTGTCTCTCAGAGAATGACTGTTATTTGGGTGATTTGTGATAGATTCTCTAAGATGGTCCATCTTGTACCACTCCCTAAGTTGCCATCTTCCTCTGAGTTGGTGCCCTTGTTTTTGCAACAGGTGGTTCGCTTGCACGGGATTCCTGAGAACATTGTATCTGACAGAGGAGTTCAGTTTGTGTCTAGATTTTGGAGGACTTTCTGTTCCAAGCTGGGAATTCAGTTGTCCTTCTCCTCTGCGCTTCACCCTCAGACCAATGGGCAGACGGAGAGAACAAACCAGACTTTGGAGTCGTATTTGAGATGTTTTATTTCTGCCGATCAGGATGATTGGGTTTCATTTTTGCCCTTGGCCGAATTTGCTTTAAATAATAGAGCTAGTTCTGCCACTTTGATGTCACCTTTTTTTTGTAACTTTGGGTTTCACCCTCGATTTTCTTCAGGGCAGGTGGAGCCTTCTGCCTGCCCAGGTGTTGACACTGTGGTGGAGAGAATGCACCAGATCTGGGACCAAGTAGTGGATAAGTTGTCTCTCTCCCAGGAAAAGGCCCAGCGGTTTCCCAACTGGCGTAGGACCGTTGGTCCCCAGTTTAAAGTGGGTGATATGGTTTGGTTGTCATCAAAAAATATCGCTATGAAGGTGGCTTCTCCTAAGTTTAAGCTTAAATTTATTGGACCTTGCAAGATTTTGAAGATTATTAATCCGGTCTCTTTTCGGTTGGCTCTTCCTGTCATTTAAAATTCATAATGTGTTTCATAAGTCCTTGTTAAAGAGGTTTGTTGAACCAGTAGTTCCTGTGGTGGCACCTCCTGACCCTGTATTGGTTGAAGGTAACATGGAATATGAGGTAGAGAAGATACTGGATTCCCGTCTGGCTAGACGGAGACTCCAGTATTTGGTTAAGTGGAAGGGTTATGGTCAGGAGGATAATTCCTGGGTCTCTGCCTCTGATATTCATGCCGAAAGATTGGTGCGTGCCTTTCATCGGGCTCACCCGGATCGCCCTGGTGGCAGTTCGGTGACCCCTCCTCAAGGGGGAGGTACTGTTGTGAGTTCATTTTTCCCTTCACCGTTGAGGTCTGATGAACTCCCTCCTCTGGAGAAGGAAGGTAGTGAGGCTGATTACCAAACACCTGGGCAGCTAGATGATGGCTGGGTGGCTGGAATTGAGGACTGGATATAAGGCAGCCGACGCCCTTCTGCCTTGCTGGTGATCCTGCTGGATTCTTGGAGACCAGTCTGATTCCTGCGTCTCAAAGCTAAGTTTTTCTGCTCTGCTTTGTACACTTCAGTTTTGTTTTTGTTTTTGCCTTGTTTTTTGGAAGTTCTGCCATCCCCGGCCGGGGGTGAGCTGAATTCCATTTTTGTCTCTGATCTGTTGATCTTTTGCTCTGTCTTCAGAATATACCTGAGTGCTGATATAGTCTTTTGAAGCCTAGCGACTTCAGGGCCTGTTTTTCCTATCAGTCGGTTGGCACATTTTGGATAGGGTTTTTGTGGATGGCAGATAGCGGCTTTCCTATCCTGTCCTATTTAGTTAGCTTGGGCCCCATCATTTGCTCAACCTATCTTTCTTTCTGTGTTAGTGTTTTCATCTTGCTTCACAGTCATTATATGTTGGGGGCTGCCTATTGCTTTGGGGTCTACTCTGGGGCAGTTTAGTTTTTCCCCTTTCTGTCTTTAGGCTATATACCGTATTTTTCGCTTTATAAGACGCTCCGGATTATAAGACGCACCACAATTTTTGAGGAGAAAAATAAGAAAAAAATATTTTTTAATAAAATGGTGGTGCCTCTTATAATCCTTGCATCTTATTGCTTACCGGGGTTGGTGGCTGCGGTGTAGAGGGGTCCCAGGCTCGCTGCTGGAGGAGGCAGGCGTGGAGTGATGCTGCAGGCCGCATTCAGGTATGAGGGGGGGCTCCCATGTGTGCTGTTGCTGCTGCAGAGTCTTGTGCTGGTGTCAGGTTTCTCCACTTGTCCGGCGGTTGGAGGCCGGTGCTGCGGGTGCTCCGGTGCGGCGTTGTGTGCCCATCGATGCCCGGGGCTCTGCCGACATTGTTCGACAGACCAGAGCCCCAGCATTTCCTCGGTTCCCTGTATATGTGCGCTGAAGTGCCGGTAAAAAAAAAATGGCCGCCGGCGCGTGCGCAGATGGGATCTCGGGACCAGTTCTCGAGAGATGAGATCTGAAATCTCATCTCTCGAGAGCTGGGTCCCGAGATCCCATCTGCGCACGCGCGGCGGCCATTTTTTTGCAGGCACCACCGCGCGCACACAGGGAACCCAGGGAAAATGGCCGCCGGCGCGTGCGCAGATGGGATCTCGGGACCCACCTCTCGAGAGATGAGATTTCAAATCTCATCTCTCGAGAACTGGGTCCCGAGATCCCATCTGCGCACGCGCCGGCGGCCATCTTTTTACCGGCACACAGGGAACTGAGGAAATGCCGGGGCTCTGGCCTGTCGCACAATGTTGGCAGAGCCCCGGGCATCGACGGGCACACAACGCGGCACCGGACACACCCGCAGCAGCGGCCAGCAACCGCCGGACGCCCCCGATCACAGCCTAGGTAAGGCATGTCCGCTTTGTAAGACGCACCCCTGTTTTCCCCCAAAATTTTGGGGAAAAAAAGTGCGTCTTACAAAGTGGAAAATACGGTAGTTCTCCGGCTGTGATCGAGGGGTCTAGGGCACCGTAGGAACCCCCCACGGCTACTGCTAGTTGTTGTGGATATGTTCAGGGGTCTGCAATCCAATAGCCGCCAACCTCTCTGGTTTTTCTGGACTTAGCTAGCATTTTGTTTTTTCCTCCTTCGGTGACTCATCATAACAAACAACCTTCCCGTCAGCACCGACCTCTCTCTAGAGCATCAGGACATTGATCTGCCTGCAGCTTCCAGCTTTCAAGGTCAGTCCAATGGTCCACAAACATTCAAACCTGAACCTCCTTCATGTGTCAATACGCTGCCTGACCCTACACCTCACCAAATGCCATACACCAACGTCTACATGCAACCTAACATGCCGTCAAGGCACTATGCCCCTGATAACTATGTGGTTCCAGTCCCGCATACAACAGAGACCATATGTCACAAACAGGTTGCTGGTCTAAATGCCTACGCCACTCCATATCTTCCCATGTTCTTGAACCAAGAAGCTAATACCCACGCTAACAGTATCACTCAGCCAGCCAATGTTTCTCCAAAGTCAGAAAGAACAGAAATGGCTGATTTTGCGAGGCTCATGATACGCCGAGAACTCACCAACACCGGTCTCACAAGATTCGACGACCAGCCTGAGAATTACAGAAGTTGGAAATATACCTTTAAAGTCGCAATTAGTGACCTTGGCATCACTGTTGCTGAAGAGCTGGATCTGCTAATCAGGTGGCTCAGACCTCAATCCACGGAGCTGTCAAGAGGCTCAGATCCATCCACATCAGTAATTCAGCAGCTGGACTCATGGCTGCATGGGAAAGACTGGAACATAGCTTCGGCAGTCCTGAAGCCATAGAGAATGCACTGTTTAAGCGTCTGCAGGATTTCCCCAAAATATCTGGCAAGGAGAGTTAAAAATTCCTAAAGCTCAGTGACCTACTCCTAGAGCTCCAGTTAGCCAAGGCAGACACGCACCTACCTGGTCTCAGCTATCTGGATACCGCTCGGGGCGTTAATGCGATAGTTTCTGAGCTGCCATACAATATACAAGAGAAGTGGGCCACTATTGGGTCAAAGTACAAAAAAGCCAATCAAGTCTCTTTTCCTCCATTTTCCTTCTTCTGTGACTTCATCAAGAAAATTGCAGAGTGCAAAACTGACCCCAGCTCCTGCTATGAAGAACCTAGCGGCTTTGCACCATTCCCTAAGTACAATAGTTCGTATTCTCATGACCGCAACAGCAGTGGTCCGGTGTCTGCAAAAAAGACAGAATTTCTGCCTTCCCCCGACATCAGCGCCAGACAAAGGCAGTGAAGGTGAGAAGGTTGAAAATCCGAACCGTCAGTGTCCAATTCACAAACTGCCACATCCCCTAAAGAAGTGCATCGGCTTCAGGAAGAAACCCCTTCAAGAGCGAAAGGAGCTCTTGAAGAAGTTTGGAGTATGCTTCAGGTGCTGCGCCTCTACTGAACATCTTGAGAAGGACTGTGTCATCGCCATCAAGTGTCTAGAGTGCGACAGCGAAGACCATGTACAGGCGCTCCATCCATCACAGCACGACTCTGCGTGCACGACAAGTCATGGCGGGGAGAGTTCAGACCAAGCGACAAGCCAAGTTGCGGTATCTTCCTCATGCACCGAAGTCTGCGGAGAAGGTCTTCAAGACAAGTCCTGCGCAAAGATTTGCCTATCAAGGGTGTATCCCAAGGGTCATCCAGAGAAAGCAGTCAAGGTGTACGTTAGTTTGGACGACCAGAGCAACAAATCACTGGCCAGGTCAGAACTCTTCGACTTGTTTGACTTAAAAGGAGACGTCTATCCTTACACTTTGGGCACCTGCAGCGGCGTTATAAAAACCTCTGGAAGAAGGGCCGGTGGCCTCATAATAACTTCTCTTGAGAAGGACGCCATGGAGATACCACTACCCACGCTTGTGTGTAACTAAATTCCATTCAACAGGGAGGAAATCCCAACGCCAGAAGTCGTTCTTCAGCATCCTCACCTCAGAATGATGGCCAAAGAGATGCCACCCCTGGACGACAAGGCAGACATCCTAATTCTCCTCGGCAGAGACATTATATGACTGCACAAGATGCGTCAACAAATCCACGGACTACTCAATGAACCGTATGCTCAGCGCCTCGAGCTAGGCTGGGTTATCATCGGCAATGTCTGTAGCGACCAGACACAGGATCCTAGCAACATCTCCTCTTACAAAACGCTTATCACATCAGATCACCATGACTTGTCCACCCCTGCCAGACCCAGGCTCTTCATAGTCTTTTTACTAGGCATTGCTCCTACCAGCCAGTTTCCTACTCCACACTGATGAGGGGCAATACCCCGAAACAGCTGTATGTGGATGGATACCATGTTTTGGCATAGGTGGTTTCCTTCATTGGAGACTGCCCTTCCCGTGGTTGTTCCTTCCCGGACAAAGACCTGGCTGGTCATTGCTTGCGTTGAGAAACACGTGATGGTGTCTCCGCGGCTTCTGTTTTGCATGTTTTGCATATTTCCCATAAGGGATGGGGGCAGTGCTCTAGAATCACTGCGTTGAGAAACACGTGATGGTGTCTCCGCAGTGTCGGATGTTGATCTCCATGAGTTCATTCATCCTCCTCTTCATAGTCTTTTTACTAGGCATTGCTCCTACCAGCCAGTTTCCTACTCCACACTGATGAGGGGCAATACCCCGAAACAGCTGTATGTGGATGGATACCATGTTTTGGCATAGGTGGTTTCCTTCATTGGAGACTGCCCTTCCCGTGGTTGTTCCTTCCCGGACAAAGACCTGGCTGGTCATTGCTTGCGTTGAGAAACACGTGATGGTGTCTCCGCGGCTTCTGTTTTGCATGTTTTGCATATTTCCCATAAGGGATGGGGGCAGTGCTCTAGAATCACTGCGTTGAGAAACACGTGATGGTGTCTCCGCAGTGTCGGATGTTGATCTCCATGAGTTCATTCATCCTCCTCTTCATAGTCTTTTTACTAGGCATTGCTCCTACCAGCCAGTTTCCTACTCCACACTGATGAGGGGCAATACCCCGAAACAGCTGTATGTGGATGGATACCATGTTTTGGCATAGGTGGTTTCCTTCATTGGAGACTGCCCTTCCCGTGGTTGTTCCTTCCCGGACAAAGACCTGGCTGGTCATTGCTTGCGTTGAGAAACACGTGATGGTGTCTCCGCGGCTTCTGTTTTGCATGTTTTGCATATTTCCCATAAGGGATGGGGGCAGTGCTCTAGAATCACTGCGTTGAGAAACACGTGATGGTGTCTCCGCAGTGTCGGATGTTGATCTCCATGAGTTCATTCATCCTCCTCTTCATAGTCTTTTTACTAGGCATTGCTCCTACCAGCCAGTTTCCTACTCCACACTGATGAGGGGCAATACCCCGAAACAGCTGTATGTGGATGGATACCATGTTTTGGCATAGGTGGTTTCCTTCATTGGAGACTGCCCTTCCCGTGGTTGTTCCTTCCCGGACAAAGACCTGGCTGGTCATTGCTTGCGTTGAGAAACACGTGATGGTGTCTCCGCGGCTTCTGTTTTGCATGTTTTGCATATTTCCCATAAGGGATGGGGGCAGTGCTCTAGAATCACTGCGTTGAGAAACACGTGATGGTGTCTCCGCAGTGTCGGATGTTGATCTCCATGAGTTCATTCATCCTCCTCTTCATAGTCTTTTTACTAGGCATTGCTCCTACCAGCCAGTTTCCTACTCCACACTGATGAGGGGCAATACCCCGAAACAGCTGTATGTGGATGGATACCATGTTTTGGCATAGGTGGTTTCCTTCATTGGAGACTGCCCTTCCCGTGGTTGTTCCTTCCCGGACAAAGACCTGGCTGGTCATTGCTTGCGTTGAGAAACACGTGATGGTGTCTCCGCGGCTTCTGTTTTGCATGTTTTGCATATTTCCCATAAGGGATGGGGGCAGTGCTCTAGAATCACTGCGTTGAGAAACACGTGATGGTGTCTCCGCAGTGTCGGATGTTGATCTCCATGAGTTCATTCATCCTCCTCTTCATAGTCTTTTTACTAGGCATTGCTCCTACCAGCCAGTTTCCTACTCCACACTGATGAGGGGCAATACCCCGAAACAGCTGTATGTGGATGGATACCATGTTTTGGCATAGGTGGTTTCCTTCATTGGAGACTGCCCTTCCCGTGGTTGTTCCTTCCCGGACAAAGACCTGGCTGGTCATTGCTTGCGTTGAGAAACACGTGATGGTGTCTCCGCGGCTTCTGTTTTGCATGTTTTGCATATTTCCCATAAGGGATGGGGGCAGTGCTCTAGAATCACTGCGTTGAGAAACACGTGATGGTGTCTCCGCAGTGTCGGATGTTGATCTCCATGAGTTCATTCATCCTCCTCTTCATATCCTTACACTTTGGGCACCTGCAGCGGCGTTATAAAAACCTCTGGAAGAAGGGCCGGTGGCCTCATAATAACTTCTCTTGAGAAGGACGCCATGGAGATACCACTACCCACGCTTGTTGTGTGTAACTAAATTCCATTCAACAGGGAGGAAATCCCAACGCCAGAAGTCGTTCTTCAGCATCCTCACCTCAGAATGATGGCCAAAGAGATGCCACCCCTGGGCGACAAGGCAGACATCCTAATTCTCCTCGGCAGAGACATTATATGACTGCACAAGATGCGTCAACAAATCCACGGACTACTCAATGAACCGTATGCTCAGCGCCTCGAGCTAGGCTGGGTTATCATCGGCAATGTCTGTAGCGACCAGACACAGGATCCTAGCAACATCTCCTCTTACAAAACGCTTATCACATCAGATCACCATGACTTGTCCCCCCTGCCAGACCCAGGCCATTACTGGACAAAGGAGAAATCAAATGACACTAAATGTCAGCAACAACCATCTGACAATTCAAGTCTGCGTTATCTTCGAGACTACAACCTGAGAGAACAACACTCGGTCCTACAACAAAGGACAACTCACCACCAACAGAGGAAGACAAGGTGATCATCAGGGTCACGAGCATCAAACCCACCAATGTCAACTATAACAGCTGGGTAGCTCCCTCACCTTACCTTCCCACAAAGACTTAGTTGCCAAAGGATTCACAGCAAGTATCTGCTGAGTTCTCAACCTTTGATGCCTATCTCCATCACAAACCTGGTCAAGCCGAATCCATGCTAGACTTCAGTGCTCTGAGTGAGAGCCCCTCTCTGAACAGCCTTCCTCTTACCGATGGTGCTAGCGTTTGCCCCACGCAATGCAGCTTCAGCATACTACCGGATGTCGAACAAGGCACGTTCACTTCCCAAGCATCACCCTGTGTTGAACTTCCTATCGATCGAGGAGCCTCGCCTGTTCAAAACAGCATCCACGGTCCTCTGGGGTTCAAAACACCCATTGCAGTTCAAGGCAGGGCATCACTGAGACAGCTCACTACTTGGGGCATCAACAGGAACACTATGTTACCATCTTAGAGACAGCAAAGGTGGGAGACGAGGAAGAAGTCCCTAAAGGCCTTACAGCAACCCCAAGTCCTGCACCGTAGTTCTTTAAAGATTCTATCAACCGTCATCAAGAGACAAGTCTACATTTCTTACGATGCATCTATGAAGACTACAGCTGCAGGAACCTCTCTAAGTGCTTCAGTTTGCTGGCTCCTTCAAACAGGAGTCACATGAATGTATCTTAGTCACTGGACTTTGCCACGGCGGGGAGCATACCTTCGCATGCTACTGCTGTGCTAGGACACAGGATTATTAGAACCCAACTGAACTTTAACTTCCCCTTATGGACTGGAACTTCTACTGTTGGGTTGGTGGAAGAGTTGGCATGTTGCGGCTTCCCCAGTCCGAAGATGGGTTTCTATTGGACTCATTTTTCATTTTTTATTCAAGCTCTATGTTTTTACTACAAGTATGGACTTGATTTCTGCATTGTGTTGCATTGTTTTTCTTTTCTCCTCTCATTGCAGGTTTCACGATGTCAAGGGAGAGATTCTCCTTATCTCGCACAAGGACTTATGAAATCTGACGATTTCAGATGGGGAGTGTTGTATCCCATGGATGGGAACAACCTGTAATGCATATTTCTCTTTGTTTTGTTCTTCCTCCAATCAGCAAAATTCCCTGTTGTTGCTAGGTAGAATTAGACTGTGTGAAAATTGTCCCTTTGTCCCTCCTGTAGTTGAGCTCTGTATTAGGTTCCTCCTCCCTTCTTCTTCAGTTTAGCCTACAGCAGCCATTACTCAAGACGCATGTGTACTCTCTTGTACAAATTACCCCTTTTTACCTACTGTCCATTGTAAACTAATACAAGATTTTGGAAGAAATCAGCATCGTTTCTCCTGGTCTTTCTACAGTTGCATTGTCAGTGGAGTTAAAACTATCTGAGGACGCCAGGTTTTGTGAGTACAAGTTATACAATTATCTAAGAAGCTGATAGTTAGAACACTTGGGACTCGCAGTCATCAGGAGGAGTCAGAATAGCACATATTTAGGATTTGTCAGGCCTATATAGATAAGCGGGTACTCCAGTGAGTCCAAACATTTTCTTAATTGAAACAACCAAGGGAGATAGAGAACCCATCATAAGGCTATGTTCACACGTTGCATTTTTGGAGCATTTTTATTCAGTAGCCATAACCAGCTGTCTTGGCAGTAAAAATGCTGCATTCGAAAGACCCATTTTTCAGCGTTTTAGCAGTGTTTTTTTCCGCAGGATTTTTTCGTGTAGATTTATTGTGTCATATTGCCTACAGTATTTGTTTAATATTTAAAAAAAAATAGTTTTAGTTGTTTTTATAAAGATAATTCTGCAAAAATGCTACAAAAACGTTACGGAATCTAAGCTAAGCATTTTTCTTTTTACTTTCTATGGGTGAAGAATGTTGAAAGAGTTGTTTTGCTGCAGATTTAAAACAAAACTCTGCAGATTTCCAATTCAGTTAGGAAAAAAAAACAAGCATGTTCTTGAGATGTTTGAAATCTCATAGCTTTTGCTGTTACTGTAAAAAGCAGCTTTTAATTTGCATTAAAAATTTCTGCAAAAAAAAAAGGAAAAACACAATGTATAAACATAGTCCAAGCCAGAGTTTTTGAAGATCTCTAGGTAGTTCTAGGATCTGCTGGTTACGTCACATTACCTAACAGAATCTGTTTCTCATCGCTCCCCCTATTGTTTGGTATGCTGCATCACAGTTTCGGGGACATGGCTTGATTCAAGCCCATTATTCATCCTTGCACTTGACTGACTATCATCATGTTGCATTTTCCACCCATCTCCTACACTGGTGTGTTGTGTGCCATAGATGGAATACGTTAGTGTGTAGTGCACATTTGTCTGACGCTACAGCACTCACTGTGATGGGAGAAATGTATCAGAGGTGGTTGTCCTCTGTGATGTAAACCTGGATTAATGCTCTAGTACACACACAGTAGTAAGAGGGGTTAATTGGCCATGACAGGGCCAGGTTTAATGTGAGGAGCTGAAGAGTTGGGGCGGGTTGGCTGCTCACCATATCTCCACCTCGGAATGTGGTTTCAAATTGTAAAATGGGACCTGTTTTTCTCAGACGTTTCTGTGTATGGACGTGTACAGTCCTCCTGGATTGTGTGCCTTTGCTAAAGGACTAAGATGCTGGACGCTAGCCCATGAGTGCAAACCCTGACTATTGTTGGACCTTTTACTTAATGTTTAACTTTGTGCCACAAAGAAGGTTGTATTTAAGTTTTCCTGTGATGCGGTTTATGAGAAGTGAAGTAAAGAAGCCAGACTTTTAAATAGATACGGTTTCTGTGATACATCATCTCACTTCCAAGTGAGTAGCATTGTTACAGTGTGTATCCTATATATGTGTATCAATGTGTGCATGTATACAGGATAGGCGTTGGAAGGACAAATTAAGCAAATAGCTAGAAAGACCCATGCAAGACCCTACACAACTGAAGGTTAAACAGTCAGTCCCTGGTCTGCCTGACTTAAAAACACAGAAACTGCTCTAATAATGCCAGTCCTGCATTATCAGTGAAAAATCACAATTAATATGCAGATATGGGGTTAGTCAACAGGTTAATAGCGTTCTGAACCTTCTCAATGCAGGCACTTAGACCCATGCTGCCAGGAGGAAATTAACTTTTATTGTGCTACATGACCCACATTCTCATTAAATTCAGCTCAGTCCATATACAGCAAAACAAGTCTGACCTTTGATACACCCAGCACCATGTTTCACTGATGGCATGAGGTTTTCATACTGTAGTGCGTAATGCAGTATTTTCTCTTTCTCCAAACATGATGTTTGTCATTTAAAACAGAATGCTCTATATCTGTTTCATCCATCCACAAAAAATTGTTCAAAAAGGTTCTGGTAGTTGGGCAACAATGTTCTTTATGGAGAGTAGAGGCAATCCCGGTGTGTAAACTATGGTTGTTCAGTGACCTCCAGATTGTGGTCAAATTAACATTTATAGTAGCTAATGAAAGAGCAGACTTTAGTTGCTTACAGGTAACCTTGGGATTCTCTGTGACCTTACAGACTATCATACGCCATTCTCTTGGAGTGGGTTTTCATGGTGGAGCATTCCTAGGTAAGATGGTAATTATCTTTAATTTCATCCAATTGAACGCACTCTGATTTATTGTGGACTGGTGGAGGTAAAACTTTCTATAGATAGTTTTTTTTTATAACCTTTTCCAGCCTAATGAGCAGCAATAACTCCTCTTCTGATGTCCTCAGATATCTCATTTGTTTGTGCCATAATCTAATTCCACAAAGATATGTTGTGAAATCAGACTTTGATTCTTGTTCGTTAGGCCTGTTTCACACATCAGTTTTTTCCGTCAGTTAAAATCCGCTAAAATGGCGGACAATGGATCTGTTCCTGTACTGACCACAACGTTTGGCACCGGACCGTTGTTTTAACGGATCCGGCGAAGGAAGTATTTTAAAGGAGAAGAGAGAGAGAGAGAGAGAGAGAATTTTTTTCAGACACCAGAACTGAGTTTAGGGTTAAATTTCCGACACAGGCATTTCTCCCAGGCATGCGCAATAGAAAATGCGGATCCGGCTGGGAAAAAAACATTTCATTGCCCGTCCTGTCCGCTCAGTGGATGGCAAAATCTTGGCAGATCCGTAAAAAAATGGATTGAACGGATGACCATCCGTCAAGATCCGCCGTTAATACAAGTCAATGGGGAAAAAAACGGATCCACCAAGAAAAATGGCGGATCAGTTTTTTTGCAAAACGGCGGATTTGGACAGATGGGGAAAAATGGATGTGTGAAGCAGGCCTTAAATAAAACAGAATGCGCATTCACAACTGATTGTCACCCCATTGATTGAAAAAACAAGACTAATTTCACGATAAAATTCTGCTAGTCCATAAGGTTCACATACGCTTGTCACTAACACATGTTAATGATAGTGGATCATTTTTGTCAGTTAAAAATGACAAAGTCTAATATTTTTTACTCTGTTGCTTTAGTTGGTTTTCTATATTAATTTATAGGACTTGAGTAAAAATCTGATGTAGTTTTAGGTGAACAAATGAAAAGGAAAAAATATCTAATGTTCACTTTCTGATACGTTCTGTTGTGAATAAAATATGGCTATAAGAGATTTTCAAATCATTGCATTCTTGCTTTCTTTACATTTTACACAGTTTCCCAACTTTTTTGGACTCTAATACACTACCATGAAGGAGGCATTTGATTGTCTGCAAATTTGTTCTGCAGCAGGACAATGACCAAAATATACAGTCAATGTCATTAAGAACTATCTTCAGCGTAAAGAAGAAGAAAGAGTCCGGGGAGTGACAATATGGCCCATCATCAAGCCATGATCTCAACATCATCAACTCTGGAATTACGGTACATGAAAAGATAAAGATGGAAGGATTTGTGAGAGCCTACATCCCAGATCTGGTTTGTTCTGCAACATTTTTGGAACAATTTCCCTGGTGACTTCTTTCAAAAACTCTGTGCAAATACAAGTGTACATAGAATTAATGCTGCTGTGAAATAAGGAGGTGGTCACAACAAATATTGATTTGATTTAGATTTTTTTGTCTGCCATCTACTTAGCATTTTTGTTGATTTTTTTCATTGCTAAAAATAAACTATTAACACGTCTTTTTTTAAAACATTCCTACTTTGCAGCACTTTTTCAAAACATTGCCTAAAAACTTTTCTTCATTGTGGGTATGCATATGAATTGTAAACCTTTGTGTGTTAATACTTATAATTATAATAAATATTTACCTCTAGGTAATTGTTAAAGTAATTTCCTACGACTTCAAAGCAGCCATTAGGCATTTGTTTGCTCTGCAGCCAATGCACAGAATCTTGAATGTCTTTCTCATCAATTGGAATAAACTTCTTAGCCCCATTGTAACCCTTGACTACGAATGCAGTGACCCTTCAAAGAAAACATTGCACATTTAAAGGAATTGTACAGGATTAGAAAATCATATCTATCCTATCTGACCAAGCATTGTTCACAGTAAGTAGTGAGGCACATAAGACCATTAACGCTTTGAATTTGATCCATAAATCCAAACCAAAGCCTACCACCATGATGCGTCTTTCAGGTAATGTGGAGATAGCTTTTAATCTGGTAAGTTGTATTATTGTGGAGTAATATTTTAAAGCTTTAGGTCTTAAAATTGTGGAAATTGATTACGGTAACTATCTATATATTACCACTCTAACCTCATGTCTTGGTGAACGATTTCCTCTCAAAAACATTTCCCTATTCAAAATGTGACACATCAGGGTGGTTCCTTC
Source organism: Dendrobates tinctorius (assembly GCF_039654945.1). Lineage (NCBI taxonomy): Eukaryota > Metazoa > Chordata > Amphibia > Anura > Dendrobatidae > Dendrobates > Dendrobates tinctorius. The sequence continues at coordinate 15,330,595 of NW_027361814.1, read as the reverse complement.
TCACCCCTGAAATTTATAATCACTCAAACATTTCCTTTGACATAATTGAATGAATAACATTGAAGGTAAAAGAGTCCTATACAAAAATAGCTACATTTGCAGGTGACATTTTTTTTTAACATAGACTGTAAACGCCTTTCCCAATCTATTGTCTAAGTTTAGATTTTTTACCATCCTATCAAATTTTAAAATTAATCTTTGGAAATCGAAAGCTCTGAATATCTTGCCAACACTGTCATTAATAAGCACACTAGAAGCCTCCTTTAGTTTCAGATGGGCCTCGAAATCACAAAATTATCTGGGCATAGGTCTGAGAGAGCGGAGCTCTATCATGAACTTTCTGGTGCTGGACATAAGCCTGTTGCAGTATATGGTTTATGCTGATTAATAAACCGCATGGACTGTTTATGTTAAAAAACCTGTGCCGGACCTGGTTAATAGGCTGCCAAGTGAGGGTCCCCAACATGAGTAACAAGCACTGCCTTACAATTGGTGGAGAATGCTAAGTGCACTGTTGTAGCCTTCTTGCTAGGGGCACCAGACAAGGTCTCCAAATTCAGTTGCTAGGAGCAACGGTTCTAAGAAGAACATGTTGCAGTGCTGGCAACTCTGAGCCAGGAGAGCAGACGGTCTTGAAAACCATGAGTTATGCTGACTGGGGTCAGTGACAGAAATGTGTACTGGATACCTCTGCTGTATCTGAGAACCTGTGTGGCCATCAGGTAATGGTCGCGAAAACCATGTGATGCTGACCAGGGTCAGAGAAAGAGACCGTTGATAAATTGTGGGATACCTCTGAGGAGAAGAGGCATCCGGGAACCTGTGTGGCCAACAGATAACAGACAGGAGTCTGTGGTATACTGACCGGGGTCAGAGAAAGACTGTTTGAGAAGGCTCTATAGGGTGCCTCTGTGGATAAGAGGTACTCGAGAACCTGTGTGGTCAACACCAGCAGGTAACGGACAGGAGTCCGTGTTGTACTGGCTGGGGTCAGTGAGACACTGTGTATGTGTTTTTTTTTCTTCTCTTTCCTATAAAGCTGAAGGTGTTGCTGTCACTCAGTGGGGTCACAAAGTTTTTTCAAAGCAGCTTGCGGTGGCTCAGTGGGGTCACGAAGGTGAGAAGCGTCTAGCAGTAACTTGGCGGGGTTGCAAAGATTGCTGTGGATCTGCGAGTCCACGAAGACAGTGCAGCAGGAGCTGCAGTGACACCAGCCGTTGATTGTGAGCAGCAGCCGGAGGTGCCGGTGATTGGTGACAGCAGGACTTGTCAATGCCAGCAGGAGCTGGTGTGGTGTCGTGCTTAAAGGGCCAGTACAAGCCTGAAAAGACAAACTCTATAGTGTGAACTTGGGCCTAAGAAGGTCTGTAGAGGGAACATGGGGAAATCCAGAAAGGGGGCGGTGACCCAAACCAGGGTGGTAAAACAAAAAGGGTGAAGTCCCAGGGGGAGGCGGAGTCTAAAAAAGGGAATAGTGGCCGAAAAGGGGGAGGAACATCCGGAAGTAAAAGGGGTGGTACAGATGAATAGTTGCTAGGGGCAAATGTCCTATAGGTGTCCAGTCTGCCTGGTGAACTACCCACCTGGCACGATGCTACGGGGGTGTGGCCTCCAGATAAATAACGAGATGTGGTTAGTCTGGTCGACCCTGGGAGTCCGGTGACTCTAGTGAGGGTTGCTCCTGTGATACCCGGCAGAAAGGTTGGGGTCACTAGCAACCACGGTGGCACTAAGGATTGCCCAGTGGCCAGGGTAGTCTTTGAGACAGGCTGGGACATTGCAGGACTGGATGTCGCGATAGTCCAGAATCTGTCCTGTCCAGTGGTTTTAGGCCAGGACTCTAGTCTGTTCTCTGGCTTGTGGGAGTTCCTCTACAGCAGGGGGATGGAGCCCTTTCTACTGTTGGGCTGGCAGACATTGAGACGGTGATGCCTCCTAAAATGGACAGGTCAGATGTAGGAGTGACAGGAGGAAGGGGTGCGTCTGCCGACTTGACGGACCTGATGTCTTGTGACATGACTGATGGTGAGCTGGTAGATAAGATGACTGGAGTGGACACACGGTTAGAGGGTAACCGGAGGGTTCATTCGGCTGATGGGGGTAACTATGGCTCTAAGATTGAAAGGGAGCACAGAGTGGATGAGCTGGAGAAAGAAGTCTCTGAGCTCAGAGGTCACCTGTCAATGTGGCAAAGTATGAATAAGACCCTCAGAGAAGATGTGGAAGTGCTCAAAGAAGCAGTAAGAAGGAGAAGAAGTTGGTGGAAAAAGACTTACAGCGGCCGAGCCCGGGTGATAACAAAATGGAACTGCCAGTGCCCATCTTGGCAAGGGGTTTCGAAGAGGTGAAATCTCATGAAGATTTGGAGCTAAAAGCTGAACAAGATAGTCCCCCGGTCGGGACAACTGTATTGAGGGAATTGTCCATGATAAACTCAGAGCCATCTGTCCAGGAAGAGAGCGAGCCCACTATCTTCAAGTGCGTGATCGAGGTACCCGAAGACATGCAAGAATCCTGTACTGGTGAAGGTGTGTATGAGGCTTTTAAAAAGGCGGTCCAAGCATGTAGTGTGAACTGGGCACCAGAGACAAAACAGTTGGTGGTACTTTCAACCAGGGAAGACACAGAAAAGCATGTAGCTGTCCTGACAGATATGCATCTGCAATGTCTCCACGCTAAACAAAGGTTCAGCCGGAGAAATGTGAAAGCCGCTCGACATCTAGAGCTTGCGAGGGAAGCTAAGAATTGGCTGGGCTTGGGGGAAGATGTAATTCCGGTACCCAAATATCTGGTGGAGAGAGTCGTTGGAAGGCTCGGTAAAGTAATGCAGGACCTTGTGAATATCTCCGGTGTGGCAAGGGTGAGGATCCCTCCTGATGGTGAAGTTCAGGTATCTGGTGAAGAGGGCATGATTCCCATCATTGTGGTTGGCTCCATGGAAAGCCTGAGGAACTGTCGGTTGCTCCTAGAATATTGAGTAACATACCTGCAGGAGACTGAGCAGTTGAGACTTGACCGACTGCAGATCAATAAAGAGATGCAGAAGATCACATGGCGGCAGCCTTCGACCAAGGTATAAAGACCCGAAGGGTTCCTCCAAAAAGTGAAATGGCAGGTGGCCGAAGACTGTCAGTCAAACGTGAATGTCGAAAATCTGCAAGTGGCAGTTCTTCTCACAGTATGAGACTGAGACCTAGACAGTAGCTCCTGTGATGTACTACATGGGTCAGACCAGACAGGAGGCTCGACTAAGTAAGACTTATGACCGCACCAACTGGGAGAGCCAGTCGTGGAGAGAAAAGTAGGGGAATGAGCAGACAGGGAAAGTGTGGAGACTAAAGAGTGTCTGGTCACGCAGACAGACTTTGACTGGAAGGCCAAAGCCCAAGGCCGATATACTGACTGCTGGGGGCAGGGGAGGCATAACGTAAATATGATGCCGTATGATGCCCAAAACAGACGAAGATGGTCCTCTCGACTTGTAGGGCAATGTGACATGTGTGCATGGTCTCGAGACCCCTGGGTGATATCAAGTGTTCAACCTCACAAGTTAGAACAGAGGGGAAAGGTATGTGGTGCAGTGACCACTGTGACAGCTAGGGGGCGCTGTATGGGTCATGCACACAGGTATATCCATTGTGGTAATGGAGATAGGATGGTAAATGACCGTTATGTATCCCAGGGTGGGTGGCCCTGGGATGGAAGCTTGAATGTGTGTTGATCAGCAGAGGTACTGCTGAGGTTTTTGTTACAGTGTATCAGGGAGAGCTTCCAGGTGGCTGGTGAGACGAGTGGGACCAGTCACCTACAAACCCACCCAGGGGCATGTGTCTAAACGCCCATAGTAAGCCTGTATATATGTGTGTATGGCTGGGTGTCTGAAATAGGATCTGCAATGAGGTCATAGCTATGTGATCCGGTGGGCGTGGCTACGGACTATATAAGGTGACCAGGGTAAGTCACATGGGAGTGAGTGCCTGCATCTGATTGATCCGTGTGGAAGGTCCCAGAAGACTGACATGCTAGAAGGTGTGCTGCCTTCATGAAGCTCACATGTGGAGGCCGCTGACCAGGTGAGGCCTGTGTATAATGGCATGTGTGTGTGGTACAGTCCCCAGGAGGGAACGGACATCAGGAATGAGAAGCAGCTAAGAGGTAACCCCGGATAGGGGGAAATAACTGTGAGGCTATGGATCCTGATTGCTGGACATTGCACAACCTGTGTGACCACAGGTCTGAGAGAGCGGAGCTCTATCATGAATTTTCTGTTGCTGGATATAAGCCTGTTGCAGTATATGGTTTATGTTGATTAATAAACCGCACGGACTGTTTATGTTAAAAAACCCGTGCCGGACCTGGTTAATCGGCTGCCAAGCAAGGGTCCCCAACATGAATAACAAGCGCTACCTTACAAAGTGTTCAAGATACATTCAAGCTTAATATTTAGATTTGCTGAAGTCTATACAAGTGGACTACAAGCCATGGTCCAAAAATATCTGTATGCAATTTGGCATATGTGTGATTACTAAAATTAACATATTACCTCTTATTTTATATCTCTTGGATATCCCTTATATTCATTTGGTGTTGCCATTTCCACTTTAAGGCCTGGGTGCGAACTGAATAGAGCTTTACTTTATATTTCAATTCCATTCCATTTTATTTCCATTCCACTGGTGCCATACAACTAGAGATGAGCAGACACCTGGATGTTCAGGTCAGTTGAGTTCGGCTGAACAGTTACAAAAAGTTCAGGTTCGAAGACCAGAATGGTACCCGAACCTGAACCCCATTTACTTGAATGGGGGGCCCGAACATCCATTGTTTGCCATGCTGTTATGTGTATGCGTGGCAAACACTGCTTCTGATCGGTGGTAAAATCATCACTGCCAGTCAAAAAGCCGTGGTTCCCATGCTGTCAAAAGACAGAGTAAGCCCATAGCTGCAATTGAAAGTATGAAGTTTACCTCTGGTCACTGCTGTCAGCTGATGGGAACACTGCTCCCATCTGCCAATGCATGCTGCCGCTAATAACAGTGAGAGTAGGAGCAGCTGATGGCAGTTTTTTTCAGCCGGCGCCCACATTAAATAATTTAAAAAAACGGCGTGGGTTCCCCTGTATTTTTGATAACCAGTCAGGCAAAACTCACAGCTGTGGACTGCAACCCTCAGCTGTCAGCAAGTCTGGTTATCAAGAATAGAGGGGTACCGACTAAGATTTTTAAAATTATTTAAATAAATAATTAAAAAAGGCATGGGGTCCCCTCATTTTTGACAACCAGCCTTGCTAAAGCAGACAGCTGGGGGCTGGTATTCTCAGGCTGGTAAGTGGTCATGGATATTTCCCCCCTCCCAGCCTAAAAATAGCAGCCTGCAGCTGCCAAGAAAAGGGGCATCTGATAGATGCACCAATTCTGATGCTTAGCCCATCTCTTCTCAATTGCCCTTTAGCAGTGGCAAGTGGGGTTCATATTTGTGGGGTTTATGTCACCTTTGTATTGTCCGGACACATCAACCCATGGCTTAGTAATGGAGAGGCATCTATAAGACACCTTTTCCATTTTGTTTTAAAATAACAAACACAGTTATACTCACCTATACTTAGTTACACTGAATCCCTCGTCTTCTGCAATAAAACAAAAATAGAAAACAAAGAAAACAACAATATCCCTCACCTGTCCTTTGTTCTGCTCCACACCATAATCCATGTCTGGGGGGTAAACAGTTTTCAACCTGGACGGTGCCAAGATGTGACCGCTCTGGCTGAGAACCACTGGTGAATAAGCTGTTGCGAGCGCAGCATCAGTGACTAGCGGTGACATCATTGAGGTTACTGTCGGTCAATGAAGCTGTGTTCCAGCCGGGCCCTTGAACTGCAGTGACCTCCCTCCAATGAGATCATTGCTAGCACAGTGAGAAAAAGTCTCACGGTGCAGAGGCGAGTTCACCGCAGTTCACTGGGAGAATTTCACAGCAGTGGACAATACAAAGGTGACATCAACCCCACAAATATGAACGCCATTTGTTACTATTACAGGACAAGTGAAGGAGCTGAGCATGGCGCCAGAATTTGAACATGTCATACATGAGCCTTTTCTGAGCGGCTTCGGGCTGCTATTTTTAGGTTTGGGGGGTCAATATCCTTGACCCCTTACCAATCTGAGAATACCAACCCCTAACTGTCTGCTTTAGCAAGGCTGGTTATCAAAAATGTGGCGGACCCCAAACCATTTTTTTTAATTATTTAATACAAAAAAAATCGGTGTGGGGACTCCTCTGTTCCTGGCAACCAGTCTTACTGAAGCTGACAGCTGAGGGTTGCAAATATACGGGGGAACTCAAGCCATTTTTTTAAATTATTTATTGACAGTGCAGATGAATACTGCCAGAGCCGGACCTAAACTGTCAAACATCTTCTTGACTGCTTCATCATATTCTACAAGGGCGACTGCTGCTGCCACTTCAGCTAGACACTTGCCTAACACATCTACCCATGCTTGTAGAGGGAGTTGTATAGCTGTACTGTATTGTTGCTGGGAAGAATACCCTTTTCAAAGTACACAAATATGAAACTGCACCCAATATATGGATATTTTTTCATGGTTTGTTGACAAGTCATTACTGAGTCCCTTTGAGAACAGCTATCCTGTTTCTGATCAGTAAATAAATGGATAATTTTTGGATGGCTTGATAAAATAGCATTGTGATTGCTTATTCATTTTGCTAATAGCAAAGCTATTGCGGATATCAAAAAAGAGATATTTTTTTCACTCTCGGGTGAGAATTGATCGCATCTTCGCTTGTTTTTGTTACCTAAATAAAAGGGATAATTTTTTAAAACTTTTGAAAATGCACCATTGTTTCTTCATGTACAAAATTGCAAAATAGGAATAATTTTTGCATGACTTGTAAAGAATATGGTATAGCCTCTACCTATCCAGAAAATGTATTACTGTCTGCTAATCTGAAAATCTTGGGAAAAGTTGTTGCTTTTTCATTTTGCAAAGTCAAACCTCTTAATACTCCCCAAGAATAAGTAATAATTTTTGCTCACCACCCTTGTGAAACAAATGACATCTTCTGTTTGCACTGCCAAAAACCCTTGCAAGGCAGGTATCTGCCTCCCTCAAAAAGAATATTTTTTGACATTTTTTAAATAAAAAGTTACTTAAAAAGTCTGTAGGTGCTGTGTGTTCCTAAACAGTCTGCTGTTTACCAGCAGTTACCATCCATTTATATGCTGAAGTCACTTTGACTTTTCTAAGGCTGAATTTACATTGAAGAAATCTAAAGGGGTTTGATACAGTTCTAGGAGACCACAAAGTATTACACATCTTTTTTGTGTAATTAAAGGCTTAGCAGCACCGCCAAATTGTAGTGAATCAAATTTTGGGGAAAAAATTGCTGAACCTGGAGAATTTAATTTCAAAAGATTTGATCATCTCTTCTTAATTGACAAGTCTTTTTTCTATTGTTTCATTTTACCAAATTTTTTTTTTATATAATATATACTCGAGTATAAGCCGACCCACGTATAAGCCGAGGCCCCTAATTTTGCCTCAAAAAACTGGGTAAGCTTATTGGCTCAAGTATAAGCTGGGTATACATTGTCCCCTCATCCCTGTCCTGGTATGCATGGCTCCCCCATCGCAGTCCTGGTATGCATGGCTCTCCGTCCCTGTCCTTGTATGCATGGCTCCTTATCACCTATCATTGTATACATGGCTCCCCGATCACTGTAATTGTATGCATGGCTCCCCCATCACTGTACTTGTATGCATGGCTCCCTATCCCCTATCCTTGTATGCATGTTTCCTATTAAAAAAACAAGCATCCTTCTCACCTTCCTGTGCGCCCCCGATGCATCTCGTTCTGGTGCCAGCAGCTCTTCCCACCGAGCAATCACTGGCCCCACTCATTAAGGTAATGATTATTCACTCCACGCCTATGGGAGTGGATAGGCGTGCATATTCATTACCTTAATGAGCGGGGCCATGTGATCCCTTGGCCGGAAATGCTGCTGGCGCCAGAACCAACAAGATGCAGCAAGAGTGCGCAGGAAGGTGAGTAGGATGTCTTCTGAAGCCAGCGGCTGCGCGCGTCACTGTGCGCGCTATAAAAGAAATTAATATTCATTTCTCTTTAGCAGCGGGCACAGTTACAGCCTCAGCCACCGACTCCTGCCTCTTGTGACTCGCTGATCTGCCGATCCCCCTCCCCCGCCGGTCCTATGAGACAATTGACTCGTGTATATGCGAGGGGTGCGTTTTCACCTCAAAACAATGTGCTGAAAAACTCGGCTTATAAACGAGTTTATACGGTACTGCATTTCAGAGCTAGTTGGTGACTATAGAGCACATAGCTGTATTCATCAAGGTCATACATTTGGCGTTTATAACAAATATCTTGGGGGATCAAGCCAAGTTTTTGGGAACAGTGAGACTCATTTATAAATTCACTATAATAAGTTCACTATATTATCATGCTGTTCTTATTGAGGAGCTCAAAATACAAAAAACAAATGAATGACACACAGAATACCTATAATTCTCAATGTTCTAACGTAAACTTACTGTAAATGTGTTTGTTCTGCATTTTTCATACCTACCATATATTTCCATCACCATAAAACAATGCATAGGATCCATTTTCTCCCCTATGTGTGAGCTGTTTTTGGTAGCCTGTGAATAGAAAGTATTTTAGAGTCATACAAATAATATATTTTGTCACACAATTCATGCCTTTCTCAATCAAAACATGAACTTATGCCAAAAGATTTATGCCACAATGCAGTATAAAATAGACCTTTCAGCTCTCCTGTTACATCCGTGGTCAAAAATACAGTTCTATTCTCTTTATAATAAAAATTCAAGCTTTGTGTTGTTCCTTTTTTATTACTGCTGAAAGGGCAAGGAGACATTGACAACTGGGTGCCAATACTGTGTATTCCTAGGCTAGGCAGTTTGACATTTGACGTGTGTGAGGTGGCCCTATCGGGGCTTATGTCCGAACCCCCCAGCAAAACGGGATACAGATGTATGCGCCGACATGGCTATAGACTATAATGGTGTCGACAGAGTGAACATCTGATCTGTTGTGCATCATTTTCAGGCGTGTACTACTGGAGATGGACACCCAGACACAGTCTACAGTATTATATCCCCCTCCAGGATGCGTATATGTCCATTTTGTGGGGGGGGGGGGGTCGGAGGTAGGCCCTGACAGGGCCACCGAGCTTGTGACAAAGAACAATGGAAAAGCACTCTTATGATAATACTCGTATGTCCCTTTTTCATACGTTTTGAGGCGAAATGACAGGAATGACAATCATGCTATGAGATCATGCTTTAATCATGTCACTCACCTTTAGTCATTTCTTCTATAGCCTCAGCTTTTGTTTCAGGTGTCAATTGTTCTGTACTCTCAAGATACTCCATTGTGGAAACATATCTTGAAAATTTTGCTAAATTCTGTTCTCCGCATCCATCAGGCAAATAGATCATATTGTCCAAATTAGGAATAACATTGGCTATGAAATCACCTAGCAAGATATAATATGAATAATATAAAATAGTATGCACAGTAGCATTATATTTCCCTTAAATGTAAGGTTTCCCTGGTGAGATTGTTATTGTTGAAGAGGACTCACCCATAATTATGATGTGCGCATGTCCAGAGCCTGGGACCATTCTCTCTGGAACATCGATGTTAATAGCAATCGCGTCACTGTTGTCTTATAAGAGTAAAGATAAAACTAAAGTTAGATTTTCATCAATAACCTGTAATGGGTCTTTCAGGTTTACATTTCTTGCATCCATTTTACAGTACATCCCGACATAGTAGTGTATTATAGCAATTAAACAACATTGGAAACTTGAACACACATGTGAATGAAGCCTTACTATTTACCTAAGGAAGGTTCACAAAAACATTCTGTCAAAATTCTCTACCTGGTGTAATGTAGCTCTGTCAGTGGTCATCTGGCACCTCTAAAAATGTCTGCCATGGACAGGCTTAGTGCAAGTCACTCCGTTTACCAGATCCCAGGGGTAGCCCTAGCCTTCACCCCTTAACTCCTATATTGGGATCTGAACTTACACAGGGGCCCCTGAGCTGGGACCACGGAGGCAATTGATAGCCAGCAGTGTAGGCTGGCTGGAGTAGTCAGGCAGATGGATTAGAACCAAGAGGTCAGAGAATGTACAAAATGAAAAGACAGAAGAGGAATCAGTAAACATGTCGAAGTTAAAACAAAGCACTAATCAGAAGTAGACTGGACAGTGGCTTCAAGAACAACCTTTCATATGGGTCCTTGGGCAGAGCACTGATTTTGCAAGAGGAATCTACAACCAGCTTACATTTTTTTTGCTGATATAACTGCCCATGTAATACAAGGATAGTGTCATGATCCAGTGTTGGATCTGGCGGTATTAAATGCATTAAGTGAACTTTTTTTCCTTTGGTTCCAAAGTGTGTCGTGATAGCCCCTGGTGGCCATTAGAATTATCACACGTGGTGTCGTTCATTCTAAGTTGCCCGGTGGTGGGGAATGGTATCGCACCTTAGGTTTAGGTTAATGTTCACTTAATTATGGATCAGGTGTGACACCCTATAAAGGTGTGCTCAGGGTGTTCACTCACTGCCTGTGATATTGTGAGTTTGTTTTGACTCTGAGTTGGAGAGCCTGGAGGAAGGATGGAGCTGGTGAGGAGTCCTGCGCAGCTTAGCCAGGGGGGACGTGTTTCAGCTATGGTGTCTGGACGAAGGGCTGGCATGGCGTGGTGGAGTCGCAGTGATGGTGTCAGCGGGAAGTGTCTGCATGGGCTGGTGGAGTGGCGACTATGGAGAGTGGCACTCACCATGTGGGACTTGGCTGCTGAACTGGACTCAAGCATGCTCGACTTCGGGTCAGAAGCTGAACTCATCCTTGGGACTCTGGTTCTAAGCAGCTGCAACTGGTGGTGGACTCTGCTCCAAGGCTGCACTAAGGTGAAGGATCCTGTTATGGTGATGGATCCGGGTGGAGGAGAAGACGCACGCAGGTGGTGGGCTCTGTTGCTGGGAGTGCACGCAGCAGAGCAAAGCTAAGTGGTGTTTCCCCTGTATTGTCTCTTTCCTCATGTGTGTTATTAGTGCAGTGGTGGGATTAGTCTCCGCACCGACCCATTCCCTAGTGAGGGTTTAGGGTCAGGGTGAGCAAGGGCGTTAAGGTACGCGTGCGGCGACAGGTGCAGAGCCTGTATAGGGAATGTAAGGAGTGCAGGGACACTGGCTCAGGGGAGCTTAGGAGGTCTCCATGTCCCCATTCCCTATTGCAGGGCCCACCATTGTTAAAGTTACCCAGGTTCCCCCTTTATTATTTGATTTATTGTATAACGTGTAATACCTAAATTCGCCAGGTGGAGGCGGCGTATCCACCTGCACTTTCTTTTATTTAAATTCGCCCCACTGGAGGCGGTGTATCCAGGGTCACGTGTGTCACATGGGTTCGCCTTGCGGAAACATCTGCGTCCTGACACACGTGATCATGACATTATCACCAGCCCATACAGTTTTTTTTTTCTGGTGAGCTTCGGCCATGTGGAGACCTGTGGTAATTGCTGCCGGGCCTCACTGAGGAGAGTGGGGAGCGGCAAGGTGTTTAGAGCCGCTGCAGCAGCAGTTATCACGGTCTGGGGCCTCTGCTCAGGTAACCAGGAAATTAAAATGGCGGCTTTGGCAAATTGCGGGTCTGGCAAAAGCCCCTGGAGTCGCTGCTGGGGAGCGGGACTTGCTCTCGCACGGGGAGGTACCCAGGCAGGTGGGAGGAATGGTGCCCCACGGAGCTGCCTGGTATTCCCCGAGGTGAAGGGGTACATCCCTGTGGTGAGCAGACTAGGTGTGTAGTCGCTGCTGGGGAGCGGGACTTGCTCTTACAGGGGACGCACCCAGGCAGGTGGGAGGGATGGTGCCCCACGGAGCTGCCTGGTATTCCCCGAGGTGAAGGGGTACGTCCCTGTAGTGAGCAGATTGGTGAATAGTCCACGGGGCTCATGCCAAATCTTCGATGCCGCCCCTCCTGGTCGTGTGGAGGCGACCAGCGAGTATATATATTTTCCTCCATATTCCTGCGGCTATGGTACTAAAACCCCCTAGAGTCGCTGCTGGGGAGCAGGACTGGTTCATGCAGGCGGGCGCACCCAGGCAGGTGGGAGGAATGGTGCCCCACGGAGCTGCCTGGTATTCCCCGAGGTGAAGGGGTACGCCCCTGTGGTGAGCTGACTGGTGTGATAGTCCGCTGGGTTTTACGCGAAATCTTCATACCATCGAAGAAGCCGCCCTCCTGGTCGTGTGGAGGCGACCAGCGAGAGTATATTTCCTCCATTTCCCGGTCCCCTTCTCCTCCTGGTGTGTGCAGCAGGTGTGCTGCGGGGGAGTAGGGACAAATCTCTACCCTCGCCATTAACCAACCCTAGGAGGTGCAGTCCTCATGGTGAAAGGGTTGGAGGGTGGTGTCCCTTGGTGAATAGCGGGGGTGTGAGTGTGGTGACACAGGGGGACGCCTCTGTTGTCAAGTCCAGAGTGAGTTCACCAAAAAATGACAAATGTATGTGTGCAATAAACGTTCAGGTCCGGACCTGTGTGTGAACGAGCATGTATGGGTCCCACCAAAAAACATCTTGTGGAAATGTGTTGTGGAGTCTGATCAGCTCTGAGCAAACATACACATACATTAACTCGTTCCCCAGGTCGGCGCTCTGGAGATGAGTGGTGCCTCCAAAAGGAACTTTATTGCCAATATCAGCGGTGTTTGTCATAAACCTGAATGGTCGGGTGGTGGTGGGGTGAACTCGGGGTCTGGGCGTCCCCGCTGTGGGTGTTTCCCTAATGAGGGGTGGTCTTGAGGGTCCAGAGGCCCCTCATTAAGGAGGGGGTACTGTCATGATCCAGTGTTGGATCTGGCGGTATTAAATGCATTAAGTGAACTTTTTTTCCTTTGGTTCCAAAGTGTGTCGTGATAGCCCCCGGTGGCCATTAGAATTATCACACGTGGTGTCGTTCATTCTAAGTTGCCCGGTGGTGGGGAATGGTATCGCACCTTAGGTTTAGGTTAATGTTCACTTAATTATGGATCAGGTGTGACACCCTATAAAGGTGTGCTCAGGGTGTTCACTCACTGCCTGTGATATTGTGAGTTTGTCTTGACTCTGAGTTGGAGAGCCTGGAGGAAGGATGGAGCTGGTGAGGAGACCTGCGCAGCTTAGCCAGGGGGGATGTGTTTCAGCTATGGTGTCTGGACGAAGGGCTGGCATGGCGTGGTGGAGTCGCAGTGATGGTGTCAGCGGGAAGTGTCTGCATGGGCTGGTGGAGTGGCAACTATGGAGAGTGGCACTCACCATGTGGGACTTGGCTGCTGAACTGGACTCAAGCATGCTCGACTTCGGGTCAGAAGCTGAACTCATCCTTGGGACTCTGGTTCTAAGCAGCTGCAACTGGTGGTGGACTCTGCTCCAAGGCTGCACTAAGGTGAAGGATCCTGTTATGGTGATGGATCCAGGTGGAGGAGAAGACACACGCAGGTGGTGGGCTCTGTTGCTGGGAGCGCACGCAGCAGAGCAAAGCTAAGTGGTGTTTCCCCTGTATTGTCTCTTTCCTCATGTGTGTTATTAGTGCAGTGGTGGGATTAGTCTCCGCACCGACCCATTCCCTAGTGAGGGTTTAGGGTCAGGGTGAGCAAGGGCGTTAAGGTACGCGTGCAGGGACAGGTGCGGAGCCTGTATAGGGAATGTAACGAGTGCAGGGACTCTGGCTCAGGGGAGCTTAGGAGGTCTCCATGTCCCCATTCCCTATTGCAGGGCCCACCATTGTTAAAGTTACCCAGGTTCCCCCTTTATTATTTGATTTATTGTATAACGTGTAATACCTAAAATCGCCAGGTGGAGGCGGCGTATCCACCTGCACGTTTTATTATTTAAATGCACCCCACTGGAGGCGGTGTATCCAGGGTCACGTGTGTTATGGGTCCGCCTTGCGGTATCATCTGCGTCCTGACACACGTGACCATGACAGATAGCTTGACTTCATCAGAGCAGCAGACACTTCACAGGCTAGTAGTCTGGGCCCACGGGATATTTTGGAATTGCATACTAAATATACAGTGGGGAAAAAAAGTATTTAGTCAGTCAGCAATAGTGCAAGTTCCACCATAGAGACAAACTGAGAAAAAAAAATCCAGAAAATCACATTGTCTGTTTTTTTTTCATTTTATTTGCATATTATGGTGGAAAATAAGTATTTGGTCAGAAACAAGCAATCAAGATTTCTGGCTCTCACAGACCTGTAACTTCTTCTTTAAGAGTCTCCTCTTTCCTCCACTCATTACCTGTAGTAATGGCACCTGTTTAAACTTGTTATCAGTATAAAAAGACACCTGTGCACACCCTCAAACAGTCTGACTCCAAACTCCACTATGGTGAAGACCAAAGAGCTGTCAAAGGACACCAGAAACAAAATTGTAGCCCTGCACCAGGCTGGGAAGACTGAATCTGCAATAGCCAACCAGCTTGGAGTGAAGAAATCAACTGTGGGAGCAATAATTAGAAAATGGAAGACATACAAGACCACTGATAATCTCCCTCGATCTGGTGCTCCACGCAAAATCCCACCCCGTGGGGTCAGAATGATCACAAGAACGGTGAGCAAAAATCCCAGAACCACGCGGGGGGACCTAGTGAATGAACTGCAGAGAGCTGGGACCAATGTAACAAGGCCTACCATAAGTAACACACTACGCCACCATGGACTCAGATCCTGCAGTGCCAGACGTGTCCCACTGCTTAAGCCTGTACATGTCCGGGCCCGTCTGAAGTTTTCTAGAGAGCATTTGGATGATCCAGAGGAGTTTTGGGAGAATGTCCTATGGTCTGATGAAACCAAACTGGAACTGTTTGGTAGAAACACAACTTGTCGTGTTTGGAGGAAAAAGAATACTGAGTTGCATCCATCAAATACCATACCTACTGTAAAGCATGGTGGTGGAAACATCATGCTTTGGGGCTGTTTCTCTGCAAAGGGGCCAGGACGACTGATCCGGGTACATGAAAGAATGAATGGGGCCATGTATCGTGAGATTTTGAGTGCAAACCTCCTTCCATCAGCAAGGGCATTGAAGATGAAACGTGGCTGGGTCTTTCAACATGACAATGATCCAAAGCACACCGCCAGGGCAACGAAGGAGTGGCTTCGTAAGAAGCATTTCAAGGTCCTGGAGTGGCCTAGCCAGTCTCCAGATCTCAACCCTATAGAAAACCTTTGGAGGGAGTTGAAAGTCCGTGTTGCCAAGCGAAAAGCCAAAAACATCACTGCTCTAGAGGAGATCTGCATGGAGGAATGGGCCAACATACCAACAACAGTGTGTGGCAACCTTGTGAAGACTTACAGAAAACGTTTGACCTCTGTCATTGCCAACAAAGGATATATCACAAAGTATTGAGATGAAATTTTGTTTCTGACCAAATACTTATTTTCCACCATAATATGCAAATAAAATGAAAAAAAAAACAGACAATGTGATTTTCTGGATTTTTTTTTCTCAGTTTGTCTCCCATAGTTGAGGTCTACCTATGATGTAAATTACAGACGCCTCTCATCTTTTTAAGTGGTGGAACTTGCACTATTGCTGACTGACTAAATACTTTTTTTCCCCACTGTATATAGTACAATTCTATTGAGGTTAATATCTATGATACCTTTAAAGGGGTTTTACACTTCTTGGAAAACCCCTTCTCAATCACTAGGTTTCTCCCAAGTAAAACAGTAACAGCTATACTCACCTCTGGTGCAAGAGCCATTACAATGGTATTGGCGTTGGCTGTCCCAAGGCAATCTCACCTCCTCTAGACGTCAGTTATGCCAGAAGGAGGAGAAAGTTATGCGACGTCATTACAATGTCATACACCTGCACCAAAAGTGAGTCTAGCTGCTAATATTTTATCTGGAAGAAACATAATGATTCCGAAGGGATTGTCCGAGTAGTGGACAACTCCTTTAAGTAGGGTGCTCATTGAACATCGGTGAACTGAAACTGATAATTCCTAGTTCAACAGTAAAGTTATACTGAATGCTACTATTTTATTTAGGTATAGTGTACAAATGATGTGTTCAATGCAACCACAAACATACCATTAAAATGTTTGACATTGTGCGGTTAACTGCTTCCCAACATCCACAGGAGGCGAGACCACCACACGGCAGATGCTAGCTGTGTTATACTGTTGGTAACCAGACCTAGCTCAGATGGGAGCTGATTAATCTCTTAAATGCTGGTGTTAATGACTGACACAGGCATTTAGGTGGCATGATCCATTTGCCGTGCCAATTCTGGCATTTATCTGTCTCCAGAGTCATAATTTCAGGGTCTGTATCAGTGACTATGGAATCCATAAGCCTGGTAAAGGTCCTTGTGGCTGTCATCCTCATGCTCCCGTGAGGTAGTCATTTTGTAGTAGCATTGTACTATAGTATTGCATTATGTAGATCACGCAATCGAACAAATGCAAAAGTAAACAGACACCAAAAAAAACAAAACAAAAATGCACGAATGAATCTCCTCTCCTATCCCCAATTAAAAATAAATAAAAAAATAAACATATTGTATTGTCATACTGTATCTATAAAAGCTATTAACTTATCAAATAATTTCCTATGTACACTAAATGTTGTATGGGGAGGAATGTCTGAATTGCCACTTTTTGGTTGTCACATCTCCACCTCAAAAATAACAAATGCAGTAAAAAGCAAATAAAAAATCATATACACCCCAAAATGATATCAATAAAAGTGTCAACTCATTAAACAAAAAACAAGACCTCACACAGCTCAGCTACAACAACAGAGAAATATATTAAGGGCTGGTCTCAGAAAAGGCCAACACAAATCCACAAATATTTCTGTTCACTATCTAGAGTTCTATTGCTTAGAGAGATTTACCACTGCTTTTCTGAACTTCCACTGGTTCTGGTGCTGTAAATTATCTGTAACCATCAAGCTGTGTTTCCTAAATTATAACCATCAATCTGTGTGCTATATACTATAACTAGCAAGCTGTGTGCCATAAACTATAAGCGCCAAGCTGTGTGGTATAGACGGTAACCACCAAGCTGTGTGTGATAGACTGTAACCACCAAGCTGTGGGTCATACACTGTAACCACTAACCTGTGCTTGGTAAACTGTAACCACCAAGCTATGTTTCATAAACTGTAAGCACCAAACTGTATGCCTTAGACTAGAACCACCAAGCTGTACGTGATAGACTGGAACCGCCAAGCTGTGTTTCATAACCTGTAACCACTAAACTGAGTGCCATAGACTGTAACCCCCCAGCTGTGCGTGATAGACTGTAACCACCAAGCTGTGGGCCACAGACTGTAACTGTTGGTTGGTGATCTCTATGGGAGAGGTAAAGCGAATCAGCCACTCTCATTAAAATTTTATGTTAATAGATGTTACATGAACAGTATGCATGTCCTGTAACATTACACCAGAGTGGGACTATGCACTTTAGGGGAATATTTGCAGAAGGACCTTTTTTTAAGCTCACCAGATTACTAGAGGAAGGGAGGACTTAATCTTTGTCTCATGCGCTTTACTTATTGCAGATGAATGTGTTAATACAGAATCTAGAAACTTGGCACACACAGTATGTATGATTTCCAGTGAAAAAGTGATTTTTAATATACATTACATACAGTATAGACGTTTTGGACACATTGACCTTCATCACAGTACTATGTATTGTACTGCTGTCATTTGCATAATGCTCAAAAGAGGCATGTAGGGCAATGACGACATCCACCGCGGCTCCTCTGACCCGCGGTGGATGCCGTGTCATTGCCCTACATGCTGCATACTGACCGGACTGACTCTGCAAAGCTTTGCCTTTTGTCCCTACTCCCGGGGGGACCACTTACCTTTTGGCTCTCCCTCTTTTGAGCATTATGCAAATGACAGCAGTACAATACATAGTACTGTGATGAAGGTCAATGTGACCGAAACATCTATACTGTATGTACTGTATATTAAAAATCACTTTTTCACTGGAAATCATACATACTGTGTATGCCAAGTTTCTATATTCATATGATTATGGACTAGGATCCTACTTGTTGCACCACCACTTTATAGCTGTGCTAAACGGTTTTGTGTTATAATGAATACATAATCTAAACCCCAGCCACATGTTGACTCATTATTTGTGCAGCGTCTGCATTTGTGTCTGATTCTGCTCATGCTCCCATTTGTAATTACCTGCTGGGAAAAGAAGGAATGTCTTTGTCTTTTCATCCTGATATCCTTTTGGCTAAAGAGGAAAAAAATAACTTTATGTACATATATGTTTAAACTACTGTATTTTTTCATAACAAGTTTGCAACTGTTGTATTCACACAATGTGCAGTGTTTTGTCATCACTGACCCTGAAGTTGGCTCTACGGGTCCTGATACTTTAGCGACTTGGAGCAACTAGAGTTTGTATCTTAATCTCATACTTGATGTCCGGACCTATTCTACAATTTATTGTTTTGTTATTGGACTGTTTGGCCAACTATCTGGCAATGTCATTATGTCATTATGCTAGCAGTACATTACTTTATTTGAGCCCTACATGTTACATTATGGCTCCCTCCATTCATTTCTATGTAATCTCCAAAACCTGCTAAGTAAGCTCCCATGGAGAATGAATAGATAGAGCTGCACATGTTCAGCTACCATTCTATTTCTCAAGATAGCGGAGAGTTCCAGCACTGGAAATAAATGTTCCTGATGACACAAACATTTTAAAGTGAACCTTTCACACCTCTTAGGAGTCCATGTGACTATTCACAGAAGTGGTGTAGGCTTAATGTGTCTTTTTGTATGGAGGGGTTAAGAGTTCTTGGTTTAAGTCTGATGAGATTCCATTTGGCTTTGGTCTCAGCTGCTCCTTATTGGTGCACTCCCCTTCACTATTTAACCTAACTTTTGGCTTCCTCCTACGCCAGCAAAAGTTTTTTTTCTATCCTGTGCCTTACTTACTACTGTTGTGTTCCAAGAATAGCTTTAGAATTTTTGGAGTGCTTGAGTTTCGTTTGATTCCTGTGGATATTCTTTGTTGTGTTTTCTCCCTGTGCTGTCTTATTGTAGTAGTAAGACTAGTGTTTTGCTGCCAAGCTCACTATCTAGGGCTAAGACCCAGGGTCAACCAGGGCTTTGGCACTTGATGGTGCAAGGGGGGAAAGCACCCATCAAGAGTGATAGGTAGTGCAGGTGTCAGCATAAGATGAGTGTTGAAGGGTCACCATATTCTGCTCTCCCCATTGTTAAAGCTCACCTTTATCAGCTCCCTTACCCCTCTGTTTGCATCCCTGCCCTGGCATGACAATTACCATTATGTCTGCAGATAAATAGTTTTTCTGAAATTGACAGGTTCCCTTTAAGATCGACACTGCTGGAACATACGTTAAACTATGCTCATAGCTACAAAATCTATGAGAATTTATATTGCCACAAAATTCACCTTATCGGTAGAGTTAAGCGAATTTGATCGAATTCAGTTCCGAATACGATCGTCAACGAATATCATTTTTGCAATATTCGTCGAACAGAGCCGAACATGTTCAGAACCAATCATCAAACATACATTCGGCACGAATAGCATACCCATATGACACGAATATGCCAAATTCAGATTCGGCAACTGAATCCGAACAAATTTGCTCAACTCTACGTCCCAGTAAATACATGGTAATTGGCAATTCAACATAGTTTTATGAGGGCTTACAATTATTGAGTGTTTAGATCTTCTTTATATAACCCTGAAATGCTGTAGCATATTATATGTGCATTATGGTTAATATCTCTCACCTTGACCACAATGGTTTTTTCCACAGAGTCTGTTCTGTGATCCTTTCCTATCAGGAGAACATCTTCGGTGCAACCTCCTTCCACATCTATAGACCCACTGTCAACATGAATCTTTAGTGTCTCTGAAAAGTGAATGTAGAGCCCAAAGTAAGAGACATATTATACAGTACAAAGTAAATTATCTATAATTTCTGTGCCAACTCACTAGCCGGGACATTAAACTTGTTTGGATCACAAGATGTTGGGCTAAAGAAACCTAATACAACCAATAAGGGCTCATTGGCGTAGTTCTAGGTGTGGTAATAGGGTTCCCATAAAAAAGCATAGATACTTTACTGTCTCTCCATATGCCTCCAAATGTGCAAAAACCTGGGGCAATATTTTTTTTACTCATGGACTAGTTTAAAAAGCAACAACCACATTGTATGGATTTGAGAAAACAAAAATCTAATAGTTTTGATTGTTAAAAAAATGTAAATTGTACATAAAAATAATGAATCATTGCAGTACTTAGTTTTACAGCTGAAACATCCCAGGTGAACCTGTGCGAATGCCCCTCACAGACACATCGGGCCTGCTCCTTGTCCTGGGCTGTGATCAGATCTTCTGAGTCAGTCAGCGAAGCGACAATCTGTTTTGATGATAAAGCAAATAAATGCATACTTCACAAATGCAAAAAAAGATAAAACATGTTCTTATTCGGCACAGTTAACTTTATTGGTGACCTGAACATTAAATCCTTGAGAAACTTAGCGAAACTATGAGTTGTAGTATAAGATCTACCTTCACTTTTCCTCAAATTGTGACACCGCAATGATGGAAAGGTTTTCTACTAGATTTTGGAGCGATTTATACAGGACTGTAATAAAAAACTTTGTGGCCGCACTGCAAAATTGATGGCCCAGATTAATTAGGACTGAAATTCATCATTATCCATTGTTTATTTCCCTCCTTTTATTGGTTTACGGTATATTTTATCTCTCCCATCATCCATAGTTATCAGTATGACTCGTGATTTTTCTATGCTGTGCTTTGCAGTGTCCATCAGGGGTAAAATTTGGAATTCCTGATGTCTTCCCCTGACAGATGCCACAATCCCACTATTGGCATACAGTGACATGTGTCATGTGTCTCACTGTCTACAGTGATGTGTTGTACATTGGTCCCATTTTATACAGTGGTGTGTCATACATAGGTCCCATTGTATACAGTGGCATGTGTCATATATTGGTCCCATTGTTTACATTGGCATGTCGGACATTGGCCCCATTGTATGCAGTGACATATCGTACATTAGTCCCATTGTATACAGTGATGTGTTGTACATTGGTCATATTGCATACAGTGACATGTCGTATATTAGTCCCATTGTATACAGTGACGCATCATACACTGGTCCCATTGTATACAGTGACAAGTCATACATAAGTCCAATTGTATACAGTGACGTGTCGTACTATACAGTGACATTTGTTGTACATTGGTCCCATTGTTTAAAAAAAATGCATTCCCGGCAGCATACGGTTCTTAGTTGATGTCCTTGTATGGTTGCATTTGAGTGCCTTGCTTTTCCTTATATTGAAAAGAAACATACCCGATGTGAACTTGCATGATGGAGATGAAAAACCACACCATCCCCTATGGTAAATTGGAACTAATGTCTGTGTGACCTGCACACTGGCTGCTCATGTGACTCATACTGCAAGTGCACTCAACTACACACCGAGAATGTCTTATTCTGCTCTTGATGCTTGGCCATGTTGATTGCATTGCTTTATCTTTCATTTTATGAATCAAATGCATGTGGCTAAAACTTTTGACCAGCAAATTAATACAGTCCACTTAGTCTACTGTTGGCCATGTTGTGAAAGAATACGAGTGCTTCTCATTAAATTAGAATATCATCAAAAAGTTATTTTATTTCAGTTCTTCAATACAAAAAGTGAATCTCATATATTATATAGAGTCATTACAGAGTGATCTATTTCAAGTGTTTATTTCTGTTAATGTTGAGGATTATGGCTTACAGCCAATGAAAACCCAAAAGTCACTATCTCAGTAAATTAGAATACTTTATAACACCAGCCTGAAAAATGATTTTAAAATCTGAAATGTTGGCCTACTGAAATGTATGATCAGTAAATGCACTCAATACTTGGTCGGGGCTCCTCTTGCATCAGTTACTGCATCAATGTGGCGTGGCATGGAGGCGATCAGCCTGTGGCACTGCTGAGGGGTTATGGAAGCCCAGGTTTCTTTGATAGCAGCTTTCAGCTCATCTGCATTGTTGGGTCTGGTGTCTCTCATCTTCCTCTTGACAAAACCGCATAGATTCTCTATGGGGTAAGGTCAGGCGAGTTTGCTAGCCAATCAAGCACAGTGATGATATTGCTTCTTTTTTTTTTTTTTAATTTCGATTTTTGTTTTCCAAAGTTTTTATTAACTTTTTTATATTTTAGCAGTCAACAAATTAACTTTATCAAAGCACATTGACATTTTCACCTTATATCTGTTCACCGAGATGATTTGTGCAGAAGGGAAATGGGAAAGGTCTTTGGGAAAAGGGGTAATAGAAGAGTAAAAGGGACTGGGTTGAGGGTAGAGAACTCAGAATAAATAACTTTACATATTCTAGGCAACACATATTAAACAAGTGAAAATACTGTTGTTTTTTAAAAGAGGTGTTGGCACTTTTGGCAGTGTGGACAGGAGCCAAGTCCTGCTGGAGAATTAAATTTCCATCTCCAAAAAGCTTGTCGGCAGAGGGAAGAATGAAGTGCTCTAAAATTTCCAGGTAGACGGCTGCGCTGACTTTGGTCTCTTAATAAAACACAGTGGACCTACACCAGCAGATGACATCTCTCCAAACCATCACTGATTGTGGAAACTTCACACTAGACCTCAAGCAGCTTGGATTGTGGCCTCTCCACTCTCCCTCCAGACTCTGGGACTTTGATTTCCAAATGAAATGCAAAATTTACTTTCATCTGAAAACAACACCTTGGACCACTTAGCAATAGTCCAGCTCTTTTTCTCCTTGACCCAGGTAAGACGCTTCTGGTGTTGTCTATTGGTCATGAGTGGCTTGACACAAGGAATGCGACACTTGTAGCCCATGTCCTGGATACGTCTGTGTGTGGTGGCTCTTGAAGCAATGACTCCAGCAGCAGTCCACTCCTTCTGAATCTCCCCTAAATTTTTGAATGGCCTTTTCCTAACCATCGTTTCAAGGCTGCGGTTATCCCAGTTGCTTGTGCACCTTTTTCTATCACACTTTTTCCTTCCACTCATCTTTTCATTAATATGCTTGGATACAGCACTCTGTGAACAGCCAGCTTCTTTATCAATGACCTTTTGTGGCTTACCCTCATTGTGGAGTGTGTCAATGACTGCCTTCTGGACATCTGTCAAGTCAGCAGTCTTCTCCATGATTGTGGAACCTACTGAAATAGACTAGGGATCTTTTAAAATGCTTAGGAAGCCTTTCCAGGTGTTTTTTGTTAATTATTCTAATTTACTGAGATAATGATGTTTGGGTTTTCATTGACTGTAAGCCATAATCATCAACATTAACAGAAATAAACACGTGAAATAGATCACTCTGTGTGTAATGACTCTATATAATATCTGAGTTTCACTTTTTTATTGAAGAACGAAAATAAATTAACTGTTTGATGATATTCTAATTTAGTGATAAGCACTTATAATTTGACAAATAATGGCAATGCGACCTCTTAATATAGAAATAAAACAAGGTTATGTTGATATCAGGCAAACCAGGGCTGATGTCAGGGCCAATTGCACTTGCAGAGTTTCTAGTGAGCTGCGCAAACATGTTCTATACTTCAGCTGCAAAGTTCAGCTGCAAAGTTCTCCTCTGGAAATTGTTAAACCAACTAGAAAAGCAAACTTTTTTTAGAACATTAAAAAAATATTCAGAATGTTTCTTACCAGAATGCATTTCTTCTCATAGCTGAAGACCAAGGCTTGTATTGTAAATTTCTCTCCTTGTACCACAGAGGAGGGGACAATCAGGTCAATGAAGTAAGGTTGGAATGTGGTGAGTTCAACATCGGTGACACTGTCTAAACCATTCTTGCCCAAGCAGAAGCCATCGGTTACCCATCTAGTGATAGTGTGTGGAGTTCTTCGATTCAGTACAGCATGTCCATCTGAGCTGTAAGACAAGATGAATGCTGTGATGAATGAATGATTGTTTTTATTAGATAGATAAACGTTAAAAAAATTGAGAACAAAAAACAGGCAAAATAATCTAAAGAAATTTGATAAAATATGTAAAAAAAAACTAGGCAATAAAGATGCGCGAAATTTCACTAGGTTGTATCCTAGGTATCTGCAACTGCCAATCCGTGGAGGTTGGCACCCCACTGATGAATGACAATTGCATCCCCACTCCTCGGCAGCTGTCCCTACAATTGTCCTCATCATAAATAATAATGGATGAATGGGCATATCCAAAAATGTGAAGTAATAGTTGTACAATGATATACCAAAAAAACCTGTCTCTTATTGGGGAAAGACAAATCATATACAGTTGAGGCCAAAAGTATTGACACCCCTGCAATTTTGTCAGATAATACTCAGTTTCTTCCTGAAAATGTTTGCAAACACAAATTCTTTGGTATTATCTTCATTTAATTTGTCTTAAATGAAAAAGCAAAAAGAATTGTCCTAAAGCCAAATTGGATATAATTCCACACCAAATATAAAAAAAGAGGGTGGACAAAAGTATTGGCACTGTTCGAAAAATCATGTGATGCTTCTCTAATTTGTGTAATTAACAGCACCTGTAACTTACCTGTGGCACCTAACAGGTGTTGGCAATAACTAAATCACACTTGCAGCCAGTTGACATGGATTAAAGTTGACTCAACCTCTGTCCTGTGTCCTTGTGTGTACCACATTGAGCATGGAGAAAAGAAAGAAGACCAAAGAACTGTCTGAGGACTTGAGAAACCAAATTGTGAGGAAGCATGAGCAATCTCAAGGCTACAAGTCCATCTCCAAAGATCTGATTGTTCCTGTGTCTACCGTGTGCAGTGTCATCAAGAAGTTTAAAGCCCATGGCACTGTGGCTAACCTCCCTAGATTTGGATGGAAAAGAAAAATTGACAAGAGATTTCAACGCAAGATTGTGCGGATGTTGGATAAAGAACCTCGACTAACATCCAAACAAGTTCATGCTGCCCTGCAGTCCGAGGGTACAATAGTGTCAACCCGAACTATCCGTCGGCGTCTGAATGAAAAGGGACTGTATGGTAGGAGACCAAGGAAGACCCTACTTCTTACCCCGAGACATAAAAAAGCCAGGCTGGAGTTTGCCAAAACTTACCTGAAAAAGCCTAAAACGCTTTGGAAAAATGTTCTGGTCAGATGAGACAAAAGTAAAGCTTTTTGGGCAAAGGCATCAACATAAAGTTTACAGGAGAAAAAAGAGGCATTCAAAGAAAAAAACACAGTCCCTACAGTCAAACATGGCGGAGGTTCCCTGATGTTTTGGGGTTGCTTTGCTGCCTCTGGCACTGGACTGCTTGACCGTGTGCATGGCATTATGAAGTCTGAAGACTACCTACAAATTTTGCAGCATAATGTAGGGCCCAGTGTGAGAAAGCTGGGTCTCCCTCAGAGGTCATGGGTCTTCCAGCAGGACAATGACCCAAAACACACTTCAAAAAGCACTAGAAAATGGTTTGAGAGAAAGCACTGGAGACTTCTAAGGTGGCCAGCAATGAGTCCAGACCTGAATCCCATAGAACACCTGTGTAGAGATCTAAAAATGGCAGTTTGGAGAAGGCACCCTTCTAATATCAGGGACCTGGAGCAGTTTGCCAAAGAAGAATGGTCTAAAATTCCAGCAGAGCATTGTAAGAAACTCATTGATGGTTACTGGAAGCGGTTGGTCGCAGTTATTTTGGCTAAAGGTTGTGCAACCAAGTATTAGGCTGAGGGTGCCAATACTTTTGTCTGGCCCATTTTTGGAGTTTTGTGTGAAATGATCAATGTTTTGCTTTTTGCTTCATTCTCTTTTGTGTTTTTTTCATTTAAGACAAATTAAATGAAGATAATAATACCAAAGAATTTGTGTTTGCAATCATTTTCAGGAAGAAACAGTGCTATCTGACAAAATTGCAGGGGTGTCAATACTTTTGGCCACAACTGTATGGTAACTAATAAATATAACAAACCAGCGAATATTCGTGATAGCCTTAAAACCAGCCGCAATGCTTTTCCCCAACAGGTTTATCTGGAGGCCGATAATCGGTTATGATAACTAAAATAGCATACCCAGCATTGCTTACAAATACTGATGTAAAACACTGATCACATACTGAAAGTGTGAAAGGGCCTTAATATAATAATCTGCAAGTACCACAGATATAGACATTGATGTAATAAAGTGGTGGCATACTCACCCTACACGAACTACCTCAAACAGCCAGGTGTCTGGAAAGTAGCTTCTCAGAAACTGTTTCGGGATCGCTTTAGCAACATCTAAGAAAGGCAAACACTACATTAAAAATAAATGTGGTCGAGTCATTTGCTTCTTAATCCCACAGCTGCCAATTTGATTTTGGAGATTTTGTTTTTTTTTCCTCCTTTTCATTTAAGAGACATAGTTTTTTTTTTTTTTTTTACTTTTCTGTCGGCATGACCATATGAGGGTTTGTTTTCCGCAGGATGAGTTGTCATTTAGAATGATATCATTAAATTTACTATATGAATTTCTAAAAAAGAAAAACAAAAATTCCAAGCCTGATGAAATGATAAAATAATTACATTCTGCCATTTTTTCTAATGTTTTCTGATGTTTATTGTGCAGTAAAAATGACCTGAAAACATTTTTTCACTTTGAGTGCAGCGTCACCAAGCTTGCATAGTTTTTTTTTACCTAAGTGGTGAAAAAAAATCCAGAAATTTGTAAAAAAAAAAAAAAAAAAAATCTGGCTTGTGTTGCCACTTTTTGACAACTGTAACACATTTTTCTTTCTTTCTGGAGTTGTGCGAGGGCTTGTTTTTTGCGTAGCGGGCTGATGTTTTTATTGGTATCTTGTTGGGTTTATATGACATTTTGATTAAGTATCAAGTTTTTAGGGAGGTGTAGTGACCAATAAAACGCAATTCTGGAGTTTCATTTTTTTTCATGGGTTAATACATTTTATCTTTTGCTAGATCGGATATTTTGAATTCCAAATAAGCTTTTTTTATTTCTTTATTTTTAATTAAGAAAAAAGGGGGCGAGTTAAATTTTTGTATTTTTTTCAGTTTATTTAATTTTCTTTTTTTACTTTACTTTTTAGTTTTTTTAACAACTTTATCCTACGCAGGTGGACTCAGCTCCTGAGCTCTTATCACACATCTGCACCTTGATGAACATATACACCATGGGACATATACAGTGGGGAAAAAAGTATTTAGTAAGCCACCAATTGTGCAAATTCGCCCACAAAAATGAGAGGCCTATAATTGACATAATAGGTAGACCACAACTATGAGAGTCAAAATGAGAAAACAAATCTAGAAAATCACCTTGTCTGATTTGGAAAGATTTATTTTGCAAATTATGGTGGAAAAAAGTATTTGGTCACCTAAAAACATGCAAGATTTCTGGCTCTCACAGACCTGTTGTCATGATCCAGGACGGGATTTCGCTTTGACCCGTCCTGGTTAGACTATGGGTTAATTGTGCTGCCTCTCTCTGGCAGCAGGAGGCTATTTAGGGCTCACTGGACCTGGGTCCGGTGTCAGTTATACTCCTGCCCTCGGCTGAGTTAAGTGACCTCTTGTATACGTGTGCCTTGTGCCTGATATCTTGCTTGCTTGTTCGGTTGTGATCTGGTTCTGTCCCTGTTACGAGTTCTGCCTGACCCTCTTGTACTGCGCTACCTCTCGTGTTTGACTCTCTGCTTGTGACACGACTTCTCTCTGCTTGTCCCCTTGGTACCACGTCGTCCTCTTGTGTATGACCTTTGGCTCTGTCTCACTACCCGTCTGTTTGTCCCTCCTGTACCTCGTTTGCCCGTACTGCTGTGATCTCTGTTTTGCCTGACTCTGAGTTGTTGTATGGTGTCCTGTCCTATCTGAATACAGGATGCTAAGCCCCGCCCCCTTGCTGTCACATGACCATAGGTCCCGTGCCAGATTATTCAGTTTCAGTGTCCGCAGGTCCCATGCCTCTTTACCTTCCAGCGCTGACTGGACCCTGACACTATTAGCCTGAAGCACGCATGGTCACCTCTGCTGCCCGTCTCTACAGGTATCTTTTAGCACTGCTTCTGTACTCAGGACACGCGCACTGGCTCTATGAGCAAGTGCAGTGCGGTGTCTCTGACACCTGTAACTTCTTCTTTAGGAGGCTCCGCTGTCCTCCACTCATCTGTAGTAATCGGACTTGTTTGAACTTGTTATCAGTATAAAAGACACCTGTCCACAACGTCAAGCAGTCACACTCCAAACTGTTGTGAGTTCATTTTCCCCTTCGTCACTGAGGTCTGGTGAACTCCCTATTCTGGTAAAGGAAGGTAATGAGCCTGATTATCAGGCACCTGAGTCTAATGATGATGACTGGCTGAGTGGAGTCACTGACTGGATATAAGGCTGCCGACGCCCTTCTGCCCTGCCGGTGACTTCTCTGTGGACTTCTAGGACACCAGTCTCATTCCTGCTCCTCTAAAGCTAAGTTTTCTGCTTTGCCTTTTTGCATTTGTGTTTTGTTTTTTGTTTGCCTTGCTTTTCTGGATTCTGCCATTCCCTGCTGGGGTGTGCTGAATCTCCTTTTGCCTGTTGCTCTGTCTTCAGAATATTCCAGAGTACTGACATAGTGTTTTTGAAGCCTAGCGTCTTCAGGGCCTTTTTCACTGTCAGTCTGTTGGCTCTTATTTTCATAGGGTTTTTCACGGATTGCAGACAGCAGCCTTCCTGTCCTTTCCTATCTAGTTAGCTTGGGCCCCGTCTTTGCTCAGTCTATCTTTCTGTCTGTGTTGTGTTCTTTCTTCTTGCTTCACCGTCATTATATGTGGGGGGCTGCCTTTTGCTTTGGGGTCTGCTCTGGGGCAGTTTAGATTTCCCTTTCTGTCTTTAGGCTATCTAGTCCTCCGGCTGTGATCAAGGGGTCTAGGGCATCGTAGGAACCCCCCACGGCTACTGCTAGTTGTGTTGATAGGTTCAGGGGTCTGCAATCCGATAGCTGCCAACCTCTCTGGTTTTCTGGACTTAGCTTGCATTTCTGTTTTTGCCTCCTACTGTGACTCAATCATAACAGAATCACCCGCCCTACCGCAGATCCTAGGGTACTCAATAGCAGGAAAGAATTGTGTTTAAAAAAAAAAAAAAGTGTGTATATTATTTCCTCTATATCTCTGAGGCCGTAGGGGGAATTTTTTTTTCTCTCAATGGAGATAAAACAATTGTCTGATCGTGTGGAGCAGCTCGCTGTGGAAGTGTGGGGAATTTCCGCCTACCTTGCTCGTTCACATGCTGTTGAACCAAAGATCCCTATACCTGATGTATTTTTTGGGGATCGATCTAAATTTTTGAGTTTCAAAAATAATTGTAAATTATTTTTTGCCTTGAAGCCTAACTCGTCAGGGAACTCCACGCAGCAGGTTAAAATTGTCATCTCTTTGCTGCGTGGCGATCCCCAGGATTGGGCGTTTTCTTTGAAACCAGATGATCCTATTCTAACTAATGTGAACACATTCTTTCAAGCCTTGGGGTTGTTGTATGACAAACCTAATGCTGTTGATCAGGCTGAAAAGACCCTGTTGGCATTGAACCAGGGTCGAGATTCTGCAGAGTTGTACTGTCAAAAGTTCCGAAAATGGGCGTTCCTTACTACCTGGAATGATAATGCCTTGGCTGCTCTCTTTCGGAAGGGTTTGTCAGAAGCTGTAAAAGATACTATGGTGGGATTTCCTGTTCCCTCTGGTCTGGACGATTCTATGTCATTAGCCATTCAGGTTGATCGGCTTTTACGTGAACTCAGGATTGCACGAGAGGTGTTGCCACCGGTTGAACAGACGTCTGAACCTATGCAATGTGATAGAGTTTTGTCTAAGGCGCAACGTCAAGAGTTCAGAAGGCGTAATAAGCTGTGCTTTTTCTGTGGAGATGCCACGCATATTATTTCTGTTTGTCCTAAATGAGAGAAACGCTTTGCACACACGTTTTCTGTTGGTGGTGTTCAACCTAAGTTTCTTCTGGTAATTACTCTGATCTGCTCCCTGTCCACATTTTCCGCCAAGGCTTTTGTGGATTCGGGAGCAGCGCTAAACCTAATGGACTTGGATTTTGCTAAACGTTGTGGATTTCCGATGACACCTCTGCAGATGCCTATCCCTTTGAGGGGGATTGATGCTACTCCTTTGGTGAAAAATAAACCTCAGTTTTGGACCCAGGTGGTCATGCGGGTCGCCCCAGACCATCAAGAAAATTGCAGATTTTTGGTGTTGCATGGTCTGCATGATGCCGTTGTTCTGGGGTTTCCCTGGTTGCAAATTCATAATCCAGTTTTGGATTGGAAATCTGTGTCTGTGGTGAGTTGGGGTTGTCGGTGTGCCTTTAGTGAGGCTCCGTTTTTTTCCACCTCTCCTCAGTCGCATGATGTTCCTGACTATTTGGCGGACTTTTATGATGTATTTAGTGAGAATGAGTCTGCGTCCTTGCCTCCTCATAAGAGTTATGACTGTGCAATTGAGCCCGGGGTGTAAATTTCCCAAGGGTCGGCTCTTCAATTTATCTGTACCCGAGCACGAGGCTATGCGGTCCTATATTAAGGAGGCGTTGGAGAAGGGTCATATTAGACCATCCTCTTCACCCTTAGATGCTGGGTTTTTTTTGTGGCCAAAAAGGATGGTTCTTTAAGGCCTTGTATTGATTATCGTGCCCTCAACAAAATTACTATTAAATATCAGTATCCGTTACCCGTGATTTCAGATCTATTCTCTAGAGTTAGAGGTGCTTGCTGGTTTACCAAGCTTGACCTCAGGGGGCGTATAATCTTATCCTCATTAAGCAGGGGGATGAATGGAAGACGGCGTTTAATACTCCGGAGGGACATTTTGAGTACCTGGTGATGCCTTTTGGGCTCACTAATGCCACTTCTGTCTTCCAGTGCTTCATGAACGATATTTTCCGAGACTTTGTCGATAAATTTTTGATTATCTATCTGGATGATATTTTGATCTTCTCCAAGGATTGGGATTCTCATGTGGAACATATTCGGACTGTGTTCCGGATCTTGAGGGAGAATTCCCTGTATGTCAAAGGATCGAAATGCCTTTTTGGAGTACAGAGGATTTCATTTTTGGGATTTATTTTGTCTCCGTCAACTACTGAAATGGATCCGGCCAAGGTACAGGCCATTTATGATTGGGTTCAGCCCACTTCTTTGAAGGCCCTCCAGAAATTTTTGGGTTTTGCTAATTTTTATCGGAAATTTATAGCAAAATTTTCTAGTATTGCCAAGCCATTGACTGATCTGACTAAGAAGGGTGCTGATGTGTTGAATTGGTCTCCGGAGGCTGTTGCTTGCTTTCAGGAGCTGAAGCGAAGATTTACCTCCGCCCCGGTTTTGCGGCAACCTGATGTCTCACTCCCGTTCCAGGTAGAGGTGGATGCTTCTGAGATTGGTGCAGGAGCTGTTTTGTCCCAAAAGGATCCTGTAACATCTAAAATGAATCCCTGTGCTTTCTTTTCCCGAAAGTTCTCTCCATCTGAACGTAACTATGAAGTGGGGAATCGGGAACTGTTGGCCATGAAATGGGCATTTGAGGAGTGGAGACATTGGTTGGAGGGAGCTAAACATCAAGTTGTGGTCCTCACTGACCACAAGAATTTGATTTATCTAGAGTCGGCTAAACGCTTGAACCCTAGACAGGCTAGGTGGGCCTTGTTTTTTACACGTTTTGGTTTTGTGGTCTCTTTTCTTCCTGGAACTAAGAATGTCAAGGCAGTCGCCCTCTCTAGGAGCTTCTTTGCTGATTCTCCTGTGGTGACCAAGCCTGCTACCATCTTAGGCGAAGGGGTAGTTCTTTCTGCCATCTCGCCCGATTTGAGACTTGCTCTGCAAGAGTTCCAGGAGGACAAACCTGAGCGTTGTCCCAGTGGGAAGTTGTATGTTCCTGACCAGTGAAAGAAGAGTGATGTCTGAAGTTCATTGCTCTGCATTGGCTGGTCATCCAGGTATTTTTGGTACTAGAGATCTGGTGAGTCGCTCTTTTTGGTGGCCCACCTTGTCTCATGATGTCAGGAATTTTGTGCAGTCCTGTGGGACTTGCTCCCGGTCTAAATCTTGTTCTCGCTCTAGTGGGTTGTTGATGCCTTTGCCGGTCCCCAGGAGGCCATGGACCCATATTTCAATGGATTTCATCTCTGATATGCCGGTCTCTCAAAGAATGACTGTTATTTGGGTGATTTGTGATAGGTTCTCTAAGATGGTTCATCTTGTACCACTCCCTAAGTTGCCGTCTTCCTCTGAGTTGGTGCCCCTGTTTTTGCAACAGGTGGTTCGCTTGCACGGGATTCCTGAGAACATTTTATCTGACAGAGGAGTTCAGTTTGTGTCTAGATTTTGGAGGACTTTCTGTTCCAAGCTGGGAATTCAGTTGTCCTTCTCCTCTGCTTTTCACCCTCAGACCAATGGGCAGACAGAGAGAACAAACCAGACCTTGGAGTCGTATTTGAGATGTTTTATTTCCGCTGATCAGGATGCTTGGGTTTCATTTTTGCCCTTGGCCGAATTTGCTTTAAATAATAGAGCTAGTTCTGCCACTTTGATGTCACCTTTTTTTGTAACTTTGGGTTTCATCCTCGATTTTCTTCAGGGCAGGTGGAGCCTTCTGCCTGCCCAGGTGTTGACACTGTGGTGGAGAGAATGCACCAGATCTGGGACCAAGTGGTGGATAAGTTCTCTCTCTCCCAGGGAAAGGCCCAGCGGTTTTCCAATTGACTTAGGACCATTTGTCCCCAGTTTAAGGTTGGTGATATGGTGTGGTTATCATCAAAAAATATTGCTATGAAGGTGGCTTCTCCTAAGTTTAAGCCTAGATTTATTGGACCTTACAAGATTTTGGAGATTATTAATCCGGTCTCTTTTCGTTTGGCTCTTCCTGTCACATTTAAAATCCATAATGTGTTCCATAAGTCCTTGTTGAAGAGGTTTGTTGAACCAGTTTTTCCTGGGGTGGCACCTCCGGACCCTGTATTGGTTGAAGGTAACATGGAATATGAGGTAGAGAAAATACTGGATTCCCGTCTGGCTAGACGGAGACTCCAGTATTTGGTTAAGTGGAAGGGTTATGGTCAGGAGGATAATTCCTGGGTCTCTGCCTCTGATATTCTTGCCAAAAGATTGGTGCGTGCCTTTCATCGGGCTCACCCTGATCGCCCTGGTGGCGTGGTTGAGGGTTTGGTGACCCCTCCTCAAGGGGGAGGTACTGTTGTGAGTTCATTTTCCCCTTCGTCACTGAGGTCTGGTGAACTCCCTATTCTGGTAAAGGAAGGTAATGAGCCTGATTATCAGGCACCTGGGTCTAATGATGATGACTGGCTGAGTTGAGTCACTGACTGGATATAAGGCTGCCGACGCCCTTCTGCCCTGACGGTGACTTCTCTGTGGACTTCTAGGACACCAGTCTCATTCCTGCTCCTCTAAAGCTAAGTTTTCTGCTTTGCCTTTTTGCATTTGTGTTTTGTTTTTTGTTTGCCTTGCTTTTCTGGATTCTGCCATTCCCTGCTGGGGTGTGCTGAATCTCCTTTTGCCTGTTGCTCTGTCTTCAGAATATTCCAGAGTACTGACATAGTCTTTTTGAAGCCTAGCGTCTTCAGGGCCTTTTTCACTGTCAGTCTGTTGGCTCTTATTTTCATAGGGTTTTTCACAGATTGCAGACAGCAGCCTTCCTGTCCTTTCCTACCTAGTTAGCTTGGGCCCCGTCTTTGCTCAGTCTATCTTTCTGTCTGTGTTGTGTTCTTTCTTCTTGCTTCACCGTCATTATATGTGGGGGGCTGCCTTTTGCTTTGGGGTCTGCTCTGGGGCAGTTTAGATTTCCCTTTCTGTCTTTAGGCTATCTAGTCCACCGGCTGTGATCGAGGGGTCTAGGGCATCGTAGGAACCCCCCACGGCTACTGCTAGTTGTGTTGATAGGTTCAGGGGTCTGCAATCCGATAGCTGCCAACCTCTCTTGGGACCCATGGAAGCGCTCGAGTAGCGTGAAACGGCCGTAGTCAGCCATTTGACACACTCTCCTTCACATCTCCGATGTGACATGTAATTCAGTGTCAATAAACATTCATCATTATCCCGCTGAGTGCGACCTTTTTCTCTTGGAAAAAACTGGATTTTTATGTTACATTGCAATCTCTTTTGTTGATTTACATGTTGTCTCCCTGCGAGTTTCCTTACTGTTGCAATTAAATTGTATTACTGTTAATCCTTGCTCTGCCTTCCCTGCATTACTGCATCCCGTTACCTGCTTACATACATGAAAGAATGAATGGGGCCATGTATCTTGAGATTTTGAGTGCAGACCTCCTTCCATCAGCAAGGGCATTGAAGATGAAACGTGGATGGGTCTTTCAGCATGATAATGATCCCAAGCACACTGCCAGGGCAACCAAGGAGTGGCTTCGTAAGAAGCGTATGAAGGTCCTGGAGTGGCCTAGCCAGTCTCCAGATCTCAACTCCATAGAAAACCTTAGGAGGGATTTGAAAGTCCGTGTTGCCCAGCGACAGGCCCAAAACATCACTGCTCTAGAGGATATCTGCATGGAGGAATGGGCCAACATACCACCAACAGTGTGTTCCAACCTTGTGAAGACTTACAGAAAACGTTTGACCTTTGTTACTGCCAACAAAGGATATATAACAAAATATTGAGATGAACTTTTGTTAATGACCAAATACTTATTTTCCACCATAATTTGAAAAACAAATCTTGCCAAATCGGACAAAGTGATTTTCTGGATTTGTTTTCTCATTTTGACTCTCATAGTTGTGGTCTACTTATGATGTCAATTACAGGCCTCACTCATCTTTTTAAGTGGGAGAACTTGCACAATTGGAGGCTGAATAAATACTCTTTTTCCCCACTGTAGTGGTTACCAAGAGCTTATGATGGATACATATGTTAATGCACATTATTGGAGCATTTTCAGTTTCATTGCTATGTTGTTTTCTTTATACTGATAATATATAGAGCTTCTATATGATATGATTTTAAATTATTATCAGATTTTATACTTTTATGCACATAATCATAATAATTTATAATCTATATGTGTGTTCTTTAACCATGAATTAAATGCAATTATACTGATAATATATAGAGCTTCTATATGATATGATTTTAAATTATTATCAGATTTTATACTTTTATGCACATAATCATAATAATTTATAATCTATATGTGTTCTTTAACCATGAATTAAATGCAATTATACTGATAATATATAGAGCTTCTATATGATATGATTTTAAATTATTATCATATTTTATACTTTTATGCACATAATCATAATAATTTATAATCTATATGTGTGTTCTTTAACCATGAATTAAATGCAATGATTAAGAACGGCAAGGTTTTAAACGTGTAAGCTACTATATACCTCCCCATAGGGGGCTCGTGACATTTTTGCCAATTGCATCAAAAAGATTTTTTTAATGAATTATGAATAAAAATATTTTTCATGGATATCATGGAGTTTGACCTTCCTTTTTCAAATGCTTCCATGTTTGACACTGTCCCCACACCATGGCTCTACAGAATTGTACTGTACATTACGAATATTCCCTGACATACGGCTTCATAGTGGCTTGCAACATTGGTCATTGGCCACAATGTAAAAACACAAAATCACTGCATATTTTACTCAATGTACAAACAAACATTACTAATATTTGTAATGAGGTACTGCACAGATTAAGCTGGGATGTATTTAAACGTTGTCTTTTATGTTTGATAATTTACAAAAGAAGGTCTAATCTAAGTGTAAAGGAATGAGTAGATGTCTGGCACCTCCTGAAGACTATATGTGATATTATAAATGTATTATTGTTGAGCACTGTTTTATGCCAAATTTATTGTAATGTCTCCCATTAGAGCTGAAGTAGATTAGACAGCTGGTAAAGGAAGAATTCACATTCAGCCAGTACTGCAGATGGGATGAGTGGTTGGAAGTAAAAGCAGAGTTACTTCCTAGTTAAATATGCAAATTGCCTCTTTAGAGCGAAAGATGACTAGAACTCTATAGCGCCACCTGTTGGAAGCAATGATCCTAAAAGTCAATTTTGACCCTTTAACCCCTTCCTGCCATCCGACGTACTATCCCGTCCACGGTACCCGGGCCCGTATGACCGGGGACGGGATAGTACGTCGGGCCCTTTAATGCGATACCGCGACTAAAGTCGCGGTGATCGCATTAAAATTCCGACGCCATCTCACCTTAGAAAAGATGGCGTCGGCATCCCGGGCTGCGATCCCGCCCCCCCGGCATCCAGAGCGCTGTGATTGGCTGTTCAATTCTGAACAGCCAATCGCAGCGTTTCTCATTGTTTCAGCCAATCAGCTTGGCTGAAACAATGATGTCCTAGGCGGGGATCGAGTACCGATGTACTCGATCCTAGAGCCGGTGCCTGGCAACGCCAGGCACCGGCAAAAAGCACCCGGATTGGCGCGATCGCCGATCTGATCGATCGCGCCAATCGCAGTGCACAGCGGCGCTATATCGCCGCAGTGCCCTGCCAGTACCGGCCAGGATCGGTGCTATATTAGCACCGATCGTGCTGGAGCCTGATGCAGGCCCAGTAGGGCCTGCAGGAGTTGGCTGGCGCGATCGATTAGATCGGCGATCGCGCCAACCACAGGGCACAGCTGCGGTCACCATGTGACCGCTCTGTGCCCTGCTGGTGACCTGGGCATGACCTGCCTAGTAATCGGAGCTGTGAGCTCCGATTCTAGGCAGTTGCCATGGTCACCAGGCAGATCAGGGATTGGTGGGATCGATGTAATCATTCGATCCCACCAATGACAGGTCACAGCAGCGATGTGACCGCTCTGTGACCTGCCCCCTGACCTGCCTCTGACCTTTCTGACCTGTCTGCAGGGGTCCTCACTCTAGCTGAGGATTCCTGCAGAGAGGTCGGACACAGCAAGAGCTCCTGTGCTGGGTATTGTGGTGCCACAGCTTGTAGCATCACAATCCCTGCAGAAGAAAGAAGAAGAAGAAGAAGAAAGAAAACTACAATTGTAAGTGTTAATTGATCCCTGATCCCCTGCCCAATCTATCTTCACCCCCCAATCTATCTTCATCCCCCCATCCCCCCTCCACCCCCCCTCTTACCCCCCTTTTACTCCCCTCCACCCCACTTTTGCGTCACCTCCGTGCGCAGCCGGCGAGCGTTGATCGGTGACGCAGTTCACCGATCAACACTCGCGCTCGCTTTTTTTTCCTTAGCCCCCTTTGCGCCACTTCCGTTCACACATTCCGCAGCCGCAAAAGTTGGATAAGTGACACACGTCACTTATCCAAGCTTGTGCCTGCCGTTTTTCATTTTTTTCACCCCCCTTTGTGCCACCTAACTACAACCCTAACTGTTGATCCCTGCCCAATCTATCTTCATCCACCCCAATCCCCCCATCCCCCTTCCCCCTATTTTTACCCCCCTCCACCCCACTTTTGCGCCACCTCCGTGCGCAGCTGCCGAGCGTTGATTGGTGACGAGGTTCACCGATCAACACTTGAGCTCGTTTTTTTTTCCTTAGCCCCCTTTGCGCCACTTCCGTACACACATCCCGCAGCCGCAAAAGTTGGATAAGTGACACACGTCACTTATCCAAGCTTGTGCCTGCCGTTTTTCATTTTTTTCACCCCCCTTTGTGCCACCTAACTACAACCCTAACTGTTGATCCCTGCCCAATCTCTCTTCATCCACCCCAATCCCCCCATCCCCCTTCCCCCTATTTTTACCCCCCTCCACCCCACTTTTGTGCCACCTCCGTGCGCAGCCGCCGAGCGTTGATTGGTGACGCAGTTCACCGA
Source organism: Dendrobates tinctorius (assembly GCF_039654945.1). Lineage (NCBI taxonomy): Eukaryota > Metazoa > Chordata > Amphibia > Anura > Dendrobatidae > Dendrobates > Dendrobates tinctorius. The sequence goes on along the minus strand of NW_027361814.1, from coordinate 15,292,658 downwards.
TCAACACTTGAGCTCGCTTTTTTTTCCTTAGCCCCTCCGTACACACATCCCGCAGCTGCGAAACTTGGATAAGTGACACAGTTCACTTATCAGAGTTTGCCGTTTTCCTTTTTTTTTTTTTTTCCACCCCCCCCTTGCGCCACCCCGTGCGCACATCCAGCAGCCTAGTTTTGATAAGTGACACTTATCAGCTAGGGCCTGCTGTTTTATACTTTTTTCCACAGCTTTTTCTTTACAGAAAGTTTACACCAATCACTCCCCCCCCCCCCACGTACACATACAGTTTTCAATAAAGTGTACACCCAAGCACCATATTTACACAAAAATGTCATCAAATTCATCCCAACAGCGCTATTCAGTGGAGGAGGCATATGCTTTACTTGCCTCCGAAACTGATAGCGATTTGGATGACGATCCGACTTTTCTTTATTTTTCGGATTCGTCATCCTCTTCTTCTTCCTCTTCTCCCTCCTCATCTTCCTCCTCGGGTCCTGCGGAACCGCCACGCAGACGCTCCAGGACAGAAGATGAGGCAGCGCCCACCATGCCCGCAGCTGACCCAGTGCTCCCCGTATGGACCTCGCCCCCCGAAAATTACGAGCCACTGATTCCTGATTTTGTGGCAGAATCAGGAATCAAGTTTGACACCACCGGCCTCACAGAAATTGACTTTTTCAAAGTCTTTTTCTCTGAGGATTTTGTTAACCTCATGGTGGAGCAAACTAATTTGTACGCTCGTCAATTTTTGGAGCAAAACCCGCGTTCAACATTTTCAAACTGGTCTCCTGTAGACGCAGTTGAAATGACGCAGTTTTGGGGCCTGGTCCTCCATATGGGGATACTGAAGAAGCCGGAAATTCGGCAATATTGGAGTGTTGATATTTTATACAACACTCCAGTGTTCCGAATGGTCATGGCCCGGACGCGTTTTGAGGCCATCCACAAGTTTCTGCATTATACTGATAATGCAGCGTGTCCCGCACAAGATGACCCCAACTTTGACCGTCTGTTCAAAGTTCGGCCGGTCATCGAACACTTCAACAAAAAGTTTGCTGAAGTGTACGTGCCCCAAAGGGACATCTGCGTGGATGAGTCCTTGGTTCACTTCAAGGGAAGGCTGTGATTCCGTCAATACCTGCCCAGTAAGAGGGCCAGGTACGGAATCAAACTCTATAAGTTGTGTGAGAGTACCTCAGGGTACACCCACAAGTTTAGAGTTTACGAAGGGAAGGACACCCGGATTGAACCCCCTGAGTGTCCTCCTTTCCTGGGAGTGAGTGGGAAAATTGTGTGGGATTTGGTGCACCCACTGCTGGATAAAGGTTATCACCTCTACACTGATAACATTTATACCAGCATCCCACTCTACAAATCCCTCTCTGAGCGACGTACCGCAGCCTGCGGTACTGTCCGCAAAAATCGGAGAGGCCTCCCGAAGACGCTACTTGGGCAGATGCTCCGAAAAGGTGAGAGCAGAGCCCAATGTAGCGACCACCTGCTGGTGGTCAAGTACAAGGACAAGAGATGTCCATCTCTTGACCACCATACACGGTGATGGCAGTACCCTCTGCACTGTACGGGGTACCTCTACACAGGTCCTCAAACCGACATGTGTAGTGGGGTACAACAAAAAAATGGGGGGAGTTGATCTCTCCGATCAACTCCTCCAACCGTACAATGCATTGAGGAAGGCCAAGGTGTGGTACAAAAAGCTGGCCGTGCACATCGTCCAAATGGCAATGCTCAACGCATTCCTGCTGTCACAATGTGCATGCCCCAGCGATACGGCGTACCTTCATTTCCAGGAGGTAGTGGTTAAGGCCATGATGTTTGGCGCTCAGGAAGGAGCGGGCCCCAGTACTTCAGGAACTGAAGGTGCTCGTATTGTCCCAGGTCAGCATTTTCCGGGGGTGGTCCCGCCAACCCCAAGAAAAGGTAAGCCGCAAAAAAGGTGTCGAGTGTGTTACAAAAAAGGAATACGCAGGGACACCACTTACCAGTGCGACACCTGCCCCGAAAAACCTGGCCTGTGCATGAAGGATTGCTTCAAATTGTACCACACCTCCATGCACTACTAATTTACATTAGATTAGTTGGGGGCACATCTAGATTTGTTCATTGGGGGTCTAGTATCCAAAATGATGTCATATGTGGGTTTTTTTCCTGTTTAGGCACATCAGGGACTCTGCAAATGGAACATGACGCCAGCAGACCATCAAAGTCTGCATTCCAAAACAACACTACTTCCCTTTCGAGCCCCAACGTGTGCCTAAACAGTTTTTTCCCACATGTGGGGTACCAGAGTACCCAGGACAAATTGGACAACGACTTTTGGGGTCCAATTTCTCCTGTTACTCTTGGGAAAATTAAAAATTGGGGACTAAATGATCATTTATGTGGGAACAAAACAGGATTTTATATTTTCACGCCTGGGCATTATAATCTTTAGTGAAACACTTGGGGGTTCAAAGTGCTCACCACACATCTAGATAAGTTCCTTAGGGGGTCTAGTTTCCAAAATGGGGTCACTTATGGGGGGTTTCTACTGTTTAGGAACATCAAGGGCTCTGCAAATGGAACATGACGCCCGCAGACCATTCCATCAAAGTCTGCTTTCCAAAACGTCATTACTTCCCTTTCGAGCCCTGACGTGTGCCCAAACAGTAGTTTTCTCCCACATGTGGGGTATCAGGGTACTCAGGACAAATTGGACAACAACTTTTGGGGTCCAATTTCTCCTGTTACTCTTGGGAAAATTAAAAATTGGGGACTAAATGATCATTTATGTGGGAACAAAACAGGATTTTATATTTTCACGCCTGGGCATTATAATCTTTAGTGAAACACTTGGGGGTTCAAAGTGCTCACCACACATCTAGATAAGTTCCTTAGGGGGTCTAATTTCCAAAATGGGGTCACTTATTGGGGGTTTCTACTGTTTAGGAACATCAAGGGCTCTGCAAATGGAACATGACGCCCACAGACCATTCCATCAAAGTCTGCTTTCCAAAACGTCATTACTTCCCTTTCGAGCCCTGACGTGTGCCCAAACAGTAGTTTTCTCCCACATGTGGGGTATCAGGGTACTCAGGACAAATTGGACAACAACTTTTGGGGTCCAATTTCTCCTGTTACTCTTGGGAAAATTTAAAAATTGGGGACTAAATGATCATTTATGTGGGAACAAAACAGGATTTTATATTTTCACGCCTGGGCATTATAATCTTTAGTGAAACACTTGGGGGTTCAAAGTGCTCACCACACATCTAGATAAGTTCCTTAGGGGGTCTAGTTTCCAAAATGGGGTCACTTATTGGGGGTTTCTACTGTTTAGGAACATCAAGGGCTCTGCAAATGGAACATGACGCCCGCAGACCATTCCATCAAAGTCTGCTTTCCAAAACGTCATTACTTCCCTTTCGAGCCCTGACGTGTGCCCAAACAGTAGTTTTCTCCCACATGTGGGGTATCAGGGTACTCAGGACAAATTGAACAACAACTTTTGGGGTCCAATTTCTCCTGTTACTCTTGGGAAAATTAAAAATTGGGGACTAAATGATCATTTATGTGGGAACAAAACAGGATTTTATATTTTCACGCCTGGGCATTATAATCTTTAGTGAAACACTTGGGGGTTCAAAGTGCTCACCACACATCTAGATAAGTTCCTTAGGGGGTCTAGTTTCCAAAATGGGGTCACTTATTGGGGGTTTCTACTGTTTAGGAACATCAAGGGCTCTGCAAATGGAACATGACGCCCGCAGACCATTCCATCAAAGTCTGCTTTCCAAAACGTCATTACTTCCCTTTCGAGCCCTGACGTGTGCCCAAACAGTAGTTTTCTCCCACATGTGGGGTATCAGGGTACTCAGGACAAATTGAACAACAACTTTTGGGGTCCAATTTCTCCTGTTACTCTTGGGAAAATTAAAAATTGGGGACTAAATGATCATTTATGTGGGAACAAAACAGGATTTTATATTTTCACGCCCGGGTGTTATAAACTTCTGTGAAGCCCTTGGGGGTTCAAAGTGCTCACCACACATCTAGATAAGTTCGTTAGGGGGTCTAGTTTCCAAAATGGGGTCACTTGTGGGGGGTTTCCACTGTTTAGGCACATCAGACGCTCGTCAAACGTGACATGGCGTCCGATCTCAATTCCAGCCAATTTTAGGTTGAAAAAGTCAAACGGGGCTCCTTCCCTTCTGAGCCCTGCCATGTGCCTAAACAGTGGTTCCCCCCCACATATTGGGTATCAGCGTACTCAGGACAAATTTGACAACAACCTTTGGGGTCCAATTTCTCCTGTTACCCTTGGGAAAACAAAATATTGGGGACTAAATGATCATGTTTGTGGAAAAAATATGATTTTTTATTTTCACGCCCGGGTGTTATAAACTTCTGTGAAGCCCTTGGGGGTTCAAAGTGGTCACCACACATCTAGATAAGTTCCTTAGGGGGTCTAGTTTCCAAAATGGGGTCACTTATTGGGGGTTTCTACTGTTTAGGAACATCAAGGGCTCTGCAAATGGAACATGACGCCCGCAGACCATTCCATCAAAGTCTGCTTTCCAAAACGTCATTACTTCCCTTTCGAGCCCTGACGTGTGCCCAAACAGTAGTTTTCTCCCACATGTGGGGTATCAGGGTACTCAGGACAAATTGAACAACAACTTTTGGGGTCCAATTTCTCCTGTTACTCTTGGGAAAATTAAAAATTGGGGACTAAATGATCATTTATGTGGGAACAAAACAGGATTTTATATTTTCACGCCCGGGTGTTATAAACCTCTGTGAAGCCCTTGGGGGTTCAAAGTGCTCACCACACATCTAGATAAGTTCCTTAGGGGGTCTTGTTTCCAAAATGGGGTCACTTGAGGGGGGTTTCCACTGTTTAGGCACATCAGACGCTCGTCAAACGTGACATGGCGTCCGATCTCAATTCCAGCCAATTTTAGGTTGAAAAAGTCAAACGGGGCTCCTTCCCTTCTGAGCCCTGCCATGTGCCTAAACAGTGGTTCCCCCCCACATATTAGGTATCAGCGTACTCAGGACAAATTTGACAACAACCTTTGTGGTCCAATTTCTCCTGTTACCCTTGGGAAAACAAAATATTGGGGACTAAATAATCATGTTTGTGGAAAAAATATGATTTTTTATTTTCACGCCCGGGTGTTATAAACTTCTGTGAAGCCCTTGGGGGTTCAAAGTGGTCACCACACATCTAGATAAGTTCCTTAGGGGGTCTAGTTTCCAAAATGGGGTCACTTGTGGGGGGTTTCCACTGTTTAGGCACATCAGACGCTCGTCAAACGTGACATGGCGTCCAATCTCAATTCCAGCCAATTTTAGGTTGAAAAAGTCAAACGGGGCTCCTTCCCTTGTGAGCCCTGCCATGTGCCTAAACAGTGGTTCCCCCCACATATTGGGTATCAGCATACTCAGGACAAATTTGACAAGAACCTTTGGGGTCCAATTTCTCCTGTTACCCTTGGGAAAACAAAATATTGGGGACTAAATGATCATGTTTGTGGAAAAAATATGATTTTTTATTTTCACGCCCGGGTGTTATAAACTTCTGTGAAGCCCTTGGGGGTTCAAAGTGGTCACCACACATCTAGATAAGTTCCTTAGGGGGTCTAGTTTCCAAAATGGGGTCACTTGTGGGGGGTTTCCACTGTTTAGGCACATCAGACGCTCGTCAAACGTGACATGGCGTCCGATCTCAATTCCAGCCAATTTTAGGTTGAAAAAGTCAAACGGGGCTCCTTCCCTTCTGAGCCCTGCCATGTGCCTAAACAGTGGTTCCCCCCCACATATTGGGTATCAGCATACTCAGGACAAATTTGGCAACAACCTTTGGGGTCCAATTTCTCCTGTTACCCTTGGGAAAACAAAATATTGGGGACTAAATGATCATGTTTGTGGAAAAAATATGATTTTTTATTTTCACGCCTGGGTGTTATAAACTTCTGTGAAGCCCTTGGGGGTTCAAAGTGGTCACCACACATCTAGATAAGTTCCTTAGGGGGTCTAGTTTCCAAAATGGGGTCACTTGTGGGGGGTTTCCACTGTTTAGGCACATCAGACACTCGTCAAACGCGACATGGCGTCCGATCTCAATTCCAGCCAATTTTAGGTTGAAAAAGTCAAACGGGGCTCCTTCCCTTCTGAGCCCTGCCTTGTGCCCAAACAGTGGTTCCCCCCCATATATTGGGTATCAGCGTACTCAGGACAAATTTGACAACAACTTTTGGGGTCCAATTTCTCCTGTTACCCTTGGGGAAATAAAAAAATTGTTGCTAAAATATTATTTTTGTGACTAAAAAGTTAAATGTTCATTTTTTCCTTCCACGTTGCTTCTGCTCCTGTGAAGCACCTGAAGGGTTAATAATCTTCTTGAATGTAGTTTTGAGTAGCTTCAGGGGTGCAGTTTTTAGAATGGTGTCACTTTTGGGTATTTTCTGCCATATAGACCCCTCAAAGTGACTTCAAATGTGAGGTGGTCCCTAAAAAAAATGGTTTTGTAAGTTTTGTTGTAAAAATTAGAAATCGCTTGTCAAATTTTAACCCTTATAACTTCCTAACAAAAAAAAATGTTGTTTCCCAAATTGTGCTGGTGTAAAGTAGACATGTGGGAAATGTTATTTAGTAACTATTTTGTGTCACATATTTCTCTGTTTTAAGGGCATACAAATTCAAAGTTTGAAAATTGCAAAATTTTCAAAATTTTTGCCATATTTCTGTTTTTTTCATAAATAAACGCAAGTTATAGCAAAAATTTTTTACCACTAAAGTGAAGTACAATATGTCACGAGAAAACAACCTCAGAATCGCCTAGATCCGTTGAAGCGTTCCAGAGTTATAACCTCATAAAGGGACAGTGGTCAGAATTGTAAAAATTGGCCCGGTCATGAACGTGCAAACCACCCTTGGGGGTGAAGGGGTTAATGAGCCTTGAAATATGACTTAGTAAAAAAGCCAAATCAGAATCTCACTTTGCAGACAAAAGATGTTTCAGGGTATTGCCCCTCGTCAGTGCAAAGTATGAGATCTGATTTGGCTAGGTGAGAGGCTCTGGAATAAGGTCTAAGGGGTAACGTTTCTCCTTGTGAAGAGTGACATACCGACCATGGCAAGACATTATAAGTAAGGAGGCTTATTTGCCATGCAATGCTCTTCTGGGAAAATAAATGTGCAATTTGCCTTTTCAGAGAGGAAGAGGACTAGTGCTCTATAGCGTCACCTGTTGGAAGCTGCGATCCTACAAGTCACTATCGACCTTTGCTGGAGAGGGCTGTGGTCAGTGAAGGTCAGACAAAAGGAAAGGAGTATACTAATCAGGCAAGACGTATCTCTAAAATGTTATTGAATAAGTGCAGTGTCACCACATGTAAAGGAAATATCTATGCCTCTGTGAAAACAGATGAAGATGTGAATGCCAAATGATATCTTGTACAAATGTTATACTGGTTTCATCAGTGAAGAGATTTATTTTTATAAAATGTGCTGCCTGCTTCTTTGTGAACATAAAACTTTGGGGGTTTCTGCACCATTTCAGTGTACTAGCTACACCCACAAACTCAAAGGAACCTGTTCTACTGGTGCATGGGGTCACTGCGATAAGCTCATGATTAAGGGTGTGAAGTCACCTGAAACGCGTCGATGTCGAATACCATGTAACTTACAGCGCTGATTCTGTTTTAACCTCTACTGAGCACTTTCAGTGAATAAAGAAAGAAGTTTGTTCACAGGTTCCTTGAGCTGGATTTTCTCCTGCTTTGTGGTCACAGTGATAAACCTTGACCCATGCGACATTTACATAAGGATTTTGATTTATGGAAGTACCTTTAGTTGTTTTCTTTTTTACAGACATACGGGCAGCCACCTCTTGTGAGCCAGTGTTGGTAAAAAGAAGTAAGAAGTTTTCCTAAAAAAAAGAAAAATATTGACTTGGTCACATTAACCAACTTACTTTATATTTAGCCAGTCGTCAAGAGGTGCTTTTTTATTTTTATTTGATGGTTCTATTATTTCACCCTCTCCATTAATGTGACTTAGTAGCAACAAATAACAGTGTTGATTGACGAACCTGAATTAGGTAATTGTGAAGTCATCAGACGAATTAGTCATTACAAATGTAAAGTAAATTCTGTTGAACCTGAAATCCTTGAGGAAGAAAAGCCTTCTCAAGATAATTGTTAATATTGTCATCTCTTGTTGATCAGCATTGAATAGCAGTCTCATAAGCTACCTGATATTTGGTTCATATTGAATATAGGGCATATAATTAAAGGGAACGTGTCAGCTGTTTTGGCTGATATAAGATGCAGCCACTGCCTTTCAGGGTTTATCTACGGAACGCTCCCAGGGTGAGTACAATAAAACTTATTTTTGTTATCTTTCAGGTCGGATGGGGGCTTATTTACAGCATTATAGAATGCTGTAGATAAGCCCTGAAAGGCAGTGACAGCATCTTATAGGGGCCAAAACAGCTGACAGGTTCCCTTTAAAAAGCTAACTTAGCCTTTCCTCTCACCAATCCTTCAGAGGTTTCTACAGGGGAACTTCAACCTACCAAAAAAATAATTATTTATGCAAAAATTGAGAATTCTGTTATAAAAAATTGCAGTCACCAAGAAAATCAATAACTTTAGGTTTTTAGTTACAACAATGTTTCCCATTGATACCACCTCTGCGTAGGGGCCCAATACGGCATAAGGTACTACTGGGGAAAGTGAAACCAGTAGATTGTTCCCATAAAATTCTGATTTGCACGAAAAAGGAGTATGAAGCAGAGACCTAAAGAAAACTGAGTCACATAATATCAACATTTAAAAAAAAAACATTCTTGCCCTTTGTGCCAATTCATGTGCTTAATGGGCTTAATCCTGAACAGGGTCTTACCCATGAAATTCACTTGAGATGCTTCTTCCCAAACAATTTTCACTAAAAATGAGAAGTATGTTGAGACATCCCAAAAATTTGATTCATGAAAGGCATACATTTTGTTTTGAAAATTTGTTAAGCATTCTGTGCGCAGAGCTGGCAGCGTCTTGATCCCAAATGCTACGCCTCAAAAAATTAATTTAACTAAAAATGGGTACACTGAGATGTCCCAAAAGTTGGAGTCATGAAAGATAAAAAATGTTCCTTTCATATTCTTCAGTAAGCAACGCAAAGCCCTCATCACCTGCCAATGGCAGATTTCAAATACAATCAGTGTCAGACAATGTGCTGGATGTCTCTCTGTCTCTCACTCTTGCCATCAAATAGATATCATTTAAGGTCTATTTGTCTCACACGCCAGGAAGCACACTTTCTCTGGTAGACAAACCTTGGTTTCAGTATTTTACTGCAGTAGGAAAATTAGGACTGAGATGACTTTAAAACTTCCCTGGTCCTTTGTAGTGCGTCGAGAATAAACAAAAAAATCAAGATACTGCTGTTGTTATTGCAGTATTTCACAAGTCAATCAATTTGAATTTCACTCTGCAGGTCCTGCACCTCCCTGTCACTTGAATCTGGCTGTTATTAATCAAAGACTGAGACTACCACTACCATTTTCTATGTTTCTCGGTGCTGCAGTGGTACACCAAACTCTGAATTAGACCCTAAATTGACCTGCCCTAATCTTTTATAGTGCCTGTTATAGTCCCTCCTGATTGGCTGTGATAGACCATGTGATGTGATAGCTGCAAGGTTTTTTTTTTTAGGAAACATATGCTGCTTTGTCATCTGCCATGTTAACTGCTCTCTGTGGGCTCTTTTCAACAATGTGTAAAATAGTGCTGAGCAGTTCTTTTGGCAATAATAATAATCTTTATTTTTATATAGCGCTAACATCTGTATGAATTGAATTGCAAATTGTTTCACGTCACCAAGACTTGAGATTTTCATGGAATTCAACTCACAGTTGATCAATGTGATCGTCTCTAATTAATATCTTAAATTACAGAAATATTGAAATTTCCGCTTTGTTATGGCAAATGGCCATTCTTGCAAAAGCAACAACAAAAAGTCACATGGACATCATTTTTGAATGTGCAACGACTGATTATTAAAGTGTGAATTTGTCATAGACTCATAACAATGTTAGCATTGTTTTCTTTTTCCTGTAAATGCAACCACCAACCATGCAGAGGCATACAAGGAAATTGCAGCCTGGAAAATCAGGTAACATGTAGATGTTATAGCATATACATGTATCGACAAAATTATTTGTACCCTTCTAGTAAAGTAAGAAAAACCCACAATGGTCACTGAACTAACTTGAAACTGACATACGCAATTACTAATTTTCAGTTTAAATTTGTCAAACATCAACTAATGAAAATTAGACAATGCTTCTGGTTCAAAAGAAAAATATAAAAACAAAAAAACTAATGAAAATATCCTGGATATAAATGATGGTCGCTTTAACTTAATATTTTGTTGCACAATTTTTTTGAAGCAATCACTGCAAAAAATGATTTCTGTAACTGTCAATGAGACTTCTTCTAGTAAGAAAACTGCTCCATCCGGTGGAAGGCATCTACTCCAGACTGCAGGTCTTAGCTCCTTCCACAGATGTTCAACAGGATTTAGATCATGGCACATAAAGACCACTTCAGAATAGTCGAATGCTCTGCTTTTAGACATTCTTAGATGTTTTTATTTCTGTGTTTTGAATCATTATCCTGATGGAGGACCCATGACTTACGAGTCAGACCAAGCTTTCTGACCCTGGGCAGCACATTTTGCTACAGAATGGCTTAATAGTCTTAACATTTAATTGAACCCTGTACAGACTCAAGACACTCTGTGCCATATGCCACACCCTGTGCCATATGCCACAAAGCAGTTTCAAAACATAACAGAGCCCACTCTATGTTTGACAATAGATACAATGGCCTTTACCTTGTATGCTTCATTCTTGCATCTGTGTACATAGAGCTGATGTAACTTGTTAAAAACTCCAGTGTGATAACACAGCATTTAATATTAAATATCCAGATGTAAATTTGGAAATCCAGGAGCCATAAACTGTTATTTTCATATTGACTCTTATTGTAGTTAACTTGATATTTGTAAATTGATGAATTGTTGTTATTTACCTCTCACATCAGCTCCTACAGTTTATTGTACTGTTATCTTTGCAAAACAGGGATGCAGGGTAACTGAACAATGATGTTGGCTGATATTTTTATTAAACATTATATCAGGTCATGCAGTTTGCTGACTTGCAGATATTGAAGGATAAACTATAAATTATCAAACCATGCTGATTAACCTCATCATCCCTTCCCCTTGACATATGGATGATGGCTTGAAGGACAAAAGTTGTGAACAATAAAAAGGAATATGCCTCTGTAGCAACACATCCAAAGATCCAGAGATCTAAAGAACCAGAGACTTTAAAAAACCACAGCCAGGAACACTATACAGGATAGCTGCAGAACATCATGACTCCATCACGAGGGACACAGATTTGACATTCTACAAGATGCCAACTTACGGAACCATGGCCCTGGTTGAAAGAATACAGACCTGCTCCATTGACCATACGTTTGGGGTAGACAGGATGTGGACCCGCCGGTCACCTGGCTCCATGGCTCCACACATTAAGATGCACAGTTTCAACGTATCTCTCTATTCTTGTTTTTATAATAGCATTTTTTTATATTAATATTATTAAAATATAATAAAATATGTGAAATCTATTTGATTTTTTTCCAGAGAAAAAAATAAAATGTGTAAAAAAACAAATACATTTAGCAAAAGTGGAAACTGAGAGACTCATTGCTAAGGAAAGTAAAACAAACCCCAAACTATTCTTTAATTATATAAACAGAAAAATGATAAAAATTGATGGTGTCGGTCCTTTAACCCCTTACCTACAATTGACGTAATATTCCGTCCATGTGACCATGGACCTAATTACCATGGATGGAATATTACGTCACCATGATCAGCGGCGCCGACGTGGTGAGCGCCGCTGATCGCGGCCGGGTGTCAGCTAATTATCATAGCTGACACCCGGCACAATGTGTCAGGGGTGGTCACGGGCCGCCCCCGACACGTTAACCCCTTGCACACCGCGATCAAACGCGATCGCGGTGTACCGGGGGTTAAAGGGAAGCATCGGCAGGGAGGGGGCTCCCTCCGTGCTTCCCTGAGCCCCCCACAGCAGCGCAATGTGCAGCGCTGCTGCGGGGGGCTCCTTTCCTCCAGGCCCCCGAATCCAAGATGGCGACGGGGGCCTTCGGGGGCCTGAGGAAGCTGACTTCCTCAGTGCCTGCAAAGCGCAGGCATGAGGAAGTCTGCAGCAGTGCCTGTGACAGATCGCTGATCTGTCACAGTGATCTGTGATGTGACAGATCAACGATCTGTCACAGGACAGTGATATCCCACCTGGGACAAGGTAATAAAGTAAAAAAAAAAAAAAAAAAAAAAAAAAAAAAGTGTTAAAAATAATTTAAAAAAAAATCGCTAAATAAATTAGTAAAAAAAAAAAAAAATATTCCCCAATAAATCCATTTTTTCAAAATAAAAAAAGACAAAAACAATAAACGTACACATATTTGGTATCGCCGCGTCCGTAATGACCTGCCCTATAAAACTGTCCCATTAGTTAACCCCTTTAGCGAACCCCTTAAAAAATAAAAATAAAAAACGAAGCAAAAAATAATGATTTATTATCATACCACCGAACAAAAAGTGTAATAACGCGCGATCAAAAAGACACATATAAATATCCATGGTACCGCTGAAAACATCATCTTGTCCTGCAAAAAACGAGCCGCAATACAGCATCATCCGCAAAAAAATAAAAAAGTTATAGCTCGCAGAATAAAGCAATACAAAAATAATTATTTTTTATATAAAATTGTTTTCATTGCAAAAAACCGACAAAACATAAAAATACGACCTAAATGAGGTATCGCTGTAACCGTACTGACCCGAAGAATAAAACCGCTTTATCAATTTTACCGCACGCGGAACGGTGTAAACGCACCCCCCCAAAAGAAATTCATGAAATGCTGGTTTTTGTTTATTCTGCGTCCCAAAAATCGGAATAAAAAGCGATCAAAAAATGTCACGTGCCCGAAAATGGTACCAATAAAAACGTCAACTCGTCCCGCAAAAAATAAGACCTCACATGACTCGGTGGGTAAAAATACGGAAAAATTAATATGTGGTGATGCAAAAACTACTTTTACAATAAAAAGCGTCTTTTAGCGTGTGACAGCCGCCAAACATAAAAACCGCCATAAATAGTAAATCAAACCCCCCCGTTATCACCCCCTTAGTTAGGGAAAAATAATAAAACTAAAAGAAAATGTATTTATTTCCATTTTCCCACTAGGGTTAGGGTTAGGGTAGGGTTAGGGCTAGGGTTAGGGCTAGGGTTAGGGCTAGGGCTAGGGTTAGGGCTAGGGCTCAGATTAGGGTTAGGGGTGTGTTGAGGTTAGGGTTGGAGTTATAATTGGGGGGTTTCCACTGTTTGGGCACATCAGGTGCTCTCCAAAGGCAACATGGCGTCTGATCTCAATTCCAGCCAATTCTGCGTTGAAAAAGTCAAATGGTGCTCCTTCCCTTCCAAGCTCTGCCATGCGCCCAAACAGTGTTTTACCCCCACATGTAGGGTATCAGCCTACTCAGGACAAATTACAAAACAACTTTTGGGGTCCAATTTCTCCTGTTACCCTTAGGAAAATAAAAAATTGGGGGCAAAAATATAATTTTGCGGAAAAAAATGTTTTTTCTATTTTCACGCCCAGGCGTTATAAACTTCTGTGAAGCACTTGGGGGTTCAAAGTGCTCTCCACACATCTAGATAAGCTCCGTGGGGGGTCTAGTTTCCAAAATGGGGTCACTTGTGGGGAGTTTCAATAGTTTAGGTACATCAGGGGCTTTCCAAACGCACATGACACCCGCAGACCAATCCATCAAAGTCTGCATTCCAAAACGTCACTACTTCCCTTCCGAGCCCCGACGTGTGCCCATACAGTAGTTTTCTCCCACATATGAGGTATCAGCGTACTCAGGACAAATTGGACAACAACTTTTGGGGTCCAATTTCTCCTGTTACCCTTGGGAAAATAAAAAAATTGGGGACTAAAAGATGATGTTTGTTGAAAAAATACGATATTTTTATTTTCACGCCCGGTCGTTATAAACTTCTGTGAAGCACTGGGGGGTTCAAAGTGCTCACCACACATCTAGATAAGTTCCTCAGGGGGTCTAGTTTCCAAAATGGGATCATTTGTGGGGGGTTTTCACTGTTTAGGTACATTAGGGGCTCTCCAAAGGCAACATGACACCCACAGACCATTCCATCAAAGTCTGCATTCCAAAACGTCACTACTTCCCTTCCGAGCCCTGACGTGTGTCCATACAGTAGTTTTCTCCCACATATGGGGTGTCAGCGTACTCAGGACAAATTGGACAACAACTTTTGGGGTCCAATTTCTCCTGTTACCCTTGGGAAAATAAAAAAATGGGGACTAAAAGATGATGTTTGTGGAAAAAATACGATTTTTTTATTTTCACGCCCGGACGTTATAAACTTCAGTGAAGCACTGGGGGGTTCAAAGTGCTCACCACACATCTAGATAAGTTCCTTGGGGGGTCTAGTTTCCAAAATGGTGTCATTTGTGGGGGGTTTCTACTGTTTTGGTACATCAGGGGCTTTCCTAACGCGACATGGTGTCCGATCTCAATTCCAGCCAAAAACGTCAAATGGCGCTGCTTCCCTTCCGAGCTCTGCCATGTGCCCAAATAGTGGTTTACACCCACATGTGGGGTATCAGCGTACTCAGGATAAATTGCACAATATCTTTTAGGGTCCTGTTACTTTTGGAAAAATAAGAATTGAGGGTGAAAAGATCATTTTTGTGGAAAAAATATGATTTTTTAATTGTACTGCTGTACGTTATAAACTTCAGTGAAGCACTGGGGGGTTCAAAGTGCTCACCACACATCTAGATAAGTTCCTTGGGGGGTCTAGTTTCCAAAATGGTGTCATTTGTGGGGGGTTTCTACTGTTTTGGTACATCAGGGGCTTTCCTAACGCGACATGGTGTCCGATCTCAATTCCAGCCAAAAACGTCAAATGGCGCTGCTTCCCTTCCGAGCTCTGCCATGTGCCCAAATAGTGGTTTACACCCACATGTGGGGTATCAGCGTACTCAGGACAAATTGCACAATAACTTTTAGGGTCCTGTTACCCTTGGAGAAATAAAAATTGGGGGTGAAAAGATCATTTTTGTGGAAAAAATATGATTTTTTAATTGTACCGCTGTACGTTATAAACTTCTGTGAAGCCCTTGTGGGTTCAAAGTTCTCACCACATATCTAGATAAGTTCCTTGGGGGGTCTAGTTTCCAAAATGGGGTCACTTGGGGGGTTTCCACTCTTTAGGTACATCAGGGGCTCTCCAAACGCGGCATGGCGTCCGATCTGAATTCCAGCCAATTTTGCATTGAAAAAGTCAAACGGCGCTCCTTCCCTACTGAGGTCTGCCATGCGCCGAAACAGTGGTTCCCCCCCACATATCAGGTATCAGCGTACTCAGGACAAATTGCACAATAACTTTTGCAGTCCAATTTCTCCTGTTACCCTTGGTAAAATAAAGAAAATTGAACCTGAAGTATTTTTTTTGTGAAAAAAAGTTAAATGTTCATTTTTTTTTTTTAATATTCAAAAAATTCCTGTGACGCACCTAAAGGGTTAATAAACTTCTTGAATGTGGTTTTAAGCACCTTAAGGGGTGCATTTTTTAGAATGGTGTCACTTTTGGGTATTTTCTATCATATAGATCCCTCAAAGTGGCTTCAAATGTGAAGTGGTCCCTAAAAATAAAATGGTGTTGCAAAAATGAGAAATCGCTGGTCAATTTTTAACCCTTATAACTTCCTAACAAAAAAAAATTTTGGTTCCAAAATTGTGCTCATGTAAAGTAAACATGTGGGAAATGTTATGTATTAAGTTTTTTGTGTGCCGTATCGCTGTGATTTTAGGGCATAAAAATTCAAAGTTGGAAAATTGCGAAATTTTCAAAATTTTCGCCAAATTTCTGTTTTTTTCACAAATAAACGCAAGTTATTTGAATGCAATTTTACCACTACCATGAAGTACAATATGTCACGAGAAAACAATGTCAGAATCACCGGGATCCATGGAAGCGTTCCAGAGTTATGACCTCATAAAGGGACAGTGGTCAGAATTGTAAAAATTGGCCCGGTAGTTAACGTGCAAACCACCCTTGGTAGTGAAGGGGTTAAAGAACAATGAGGGTGAAATCATAGAGAGCGACGTGGGAAAAGCAAATGTTTAAATACTTTTTTCTCAACAGTGTTCACACAGGAAAAGGATTTGCCAGGGGAAATGCAAAGTGATAATGTAAACTCCCCATTAAGTATTACCTGCCTAACCAGGAAGAAGTGCAGAACCGCCTTAGTAAGATTAAAATTGACAAATCACCAGGCCCTGATGGCATTCACTGTCGGGTATTAAGGGAGTTAAGTAATGTGATAGACAGACCTCTATTCCTTATATTTAAAGACTCTATAGAAACCGGGTCTGTTCCTTTTGATTGGCGGCAAGCAAATGTGGTACCAATATTCAAAAAGGGGTGTAAAAGGGAACCTGGAAACTATAGGCCGGTAAGCTTAACATCTGTTGTGGGTAAAGTTTTTGAAGGGTTTCTAAGGGATACCATTATGGAATATCTCAATGTTAATAAATGTTTAACTCCATATCAACATGGATTTATGAAGGATCGCTCCTGTCAAACTAACCTGATCAGCTTCTATGAGGATGTAAGCTCTCAAATGGACCAAGGAGAATCATTGGATGTCATTTATCTCGACTTCTCTAAAGCATTGGACACTGTCCCACATAAAAGATTGGTAAGTAAGATGAGAAAGCTTGGGCTAGGGGAAAATGTGTGTAGATGGGTAGGTAGCTGGCTTAGTGATAGAAAACAAAGAGTGGTTATTAATGGTGCATACTCAGATTGGGCCAGGGCTACTAGTGGGGTACCACAGGGTTCTGTATTGGGCCCCCTACTATTTAATATATTTATTAATGATCTAGTGGATGGCTTACACGGTAAAATATCAGTATTTGCAGATGATACAAAACTATGTAAGGTAGTTAACACAAAGGAGGACAGTTTGCAACTACAGACAGATTTGAGTAAATTGGAGAATTGGGCTGAAAAATGGCAAATGAGGTTTAACATAGATAAGTGTAAGGTTATGCACATGGGAAGGAGAAACAGATGCTACAATTACTTACTAAATGGGAAACTGCTGGGGAAATCAGACATGGAAAAAGACTTAGGCATCTTAGTCAATAAGAAGCTAAATTGGGCTGCCCAGTGTCAGGCAGCTGCCACCAAAGCAAATAGGGTCATGGGATGCATTAGAAGAGGTCTGGGGACACAAGATGAAAACATAATTCTCCCTCTGTACAAATCACTCGTTAGACCACACTTGGAGTATTGTGTGCAATTTTGGACGCCGGTGCTCAAGAAAGACATTACTGAACTTGAAAGGGTTCAAAGGCGGACTACTAAAATGATAAATGGAGTTGGTTCACTACAATACCCAGAAAGGTTATCAAAATTAGGTCTATTTACTCTAGAAAAGAGAAGACTTAGGGGAGACGTAATATATATGTACAACTATATCAGAGGGCAATACAGAGATCTCTCCAATGAACTGTTTGTACCAAGGACTGTGACAAGAACAAGGAGGCATTCTCTTCGTTTGGAGGAAAGACAATTTCTGCACCAGCATAGAAGAGGGTTCTTCACGGTAAGAGCAGTGAGGCTCTGGAATTCTCTTCCTGAGGAAGTGGTGATGGCCAACTCACTGAATGAATTTAAGAAAGGAATGGATGCTTTTCTTGTGAGTAACAGTATAGAAGGTTACAAATAACATAATATTATAATAGGTAGATGGTTGACCCAGCTTAGGGGAAGGAATTTTTTTCCCTATGGAGAAAATTGGCTTCTACTCTGTTGGTTTTTTGCCTTCCCCAGGATCAACAATGCAGAAAGCAGCACTAAAAATAGGCTGAACTAGATGGACATAAGGTCTTCCTTCAGCCTTCAAAACTATGTTACTATGTATGTTACATTTGAAACATTTAGCCTAGCCTTCCTTGGAACCAACAGGGTATGCCACCAATCTTGAAAATAAATACTCCATATAATAACAAGTGAATAAATCTAGAAGTGGGAAACAGAGCGCAAAATAGAGTTATACACTATGGTGGGAGTATAGGAGAGTGCTGGTTACGCTCACCTGGTGGAGTTGTGACAGGCACAACTCCTATATAGGCATGAAGAAAAATTGCTGCTGTTGCCCCGTGGCTAGTAGATAAATCCTCCAGGAGATATTGGATCCAGTTGGATGGACATGTAGGTGGGCTGCACTGCTGGAGTAAAGCAATTCTTCATTAATGATAATGAGAATAAGGTTCTTTATTCACCACGCATTTCAGACCCATACTGGCGTCTTTATCAAGTGAAAACAACAAATGTTTTTTTCACTGTTGAAACGCATTGTGAATAAAAAACCTTATTCTAATCATTTCTGAAGAATTGATTTACTCCAGCAGTGCAGCCCATGTACGTGTTTATCCAACTGGATTTAATATAACAGGTAGCATCTGGTGTAATCATCCGATCTGCTGGGATCTCGCCACCTAGTAAACAATCAAATCTCGCATGAAATATCCAGACAACGATGATTAATCATAAAATATTCTCTTTATTTGAATTTTACAGCAAAATCACATTTCTCAAGAAATATGGCAGAACATACATTATATTCATAATTATCTTCACCACATTAAGTTTAACTTGGTAGTGAGAGAAGATATTGTTCACAAAAGCGACACTGAATCAGTGACTGCAGGAACAACACACCTGGATGTTTTCGAGAGGCATGCCCCCTTCTGCAAGCATCATCATGGTGTAAGTATAATGCAAGTTATGCCATTTATGACTAATCATTGTTGTCTGGATATTTCATGCAAGGGTCCCCGCGCCAGTCTTCACACATTGTTTTTTGGATAAAGAGCATGAAAGATCTTTGAGGGTTATTTTACTTAGAACTTTTACATCAGACTGATCCTGATACTAAAAATAAAAAAAGGGTCCGACAATCCTTTTAACTCACAAAAAAATTTATAAATGCAGTCTAAGTATAATATTCAGTAAATTTGGCTTACCTGGAATAAGTTTGAAAGATCAAATTCGCGATCGTCTTGGATCCTTGCTGGATGTCTCATTGGATGGCTAAAATAACTCTTTTTAAAATTTTCCTAAAAGCAAATCCAAAACTTATGTATGACACATTCATTGAAACTGTAATTTAACATCTGTTAAATTCCTGTCTATAGTGAATACCTCTGTATATTGTAAAAGAAACCCACCAGGGTCGTCGCATTGTTCTCTCTTTTATAATATTATCCCGCAAAAGACTTACTTTCTACAGTTGTGGCCAAAAGTGTTGAGACTGACACATATTTTAGTTTACACAAAGTTTCAGTGTTTCAGATCTTTTAGATAGATTTTTCAGTGGTCGTGTGTTTCGACATTTTTAGACTTTTATTGGGAAATACTGTATATGCAAAGACTCAAGCCACGATTCATTCAGACTGATGATGGGCATGATGAAATATGTATGATGGGCATGCAGAAATAAAATGCACCTAATTCATTAAGTGGCACACACCACTTAATGAATTAGGTGCAACTTATCCGTGGCATGTACCTTTATGTGCCTTGCAAGACATAATACTCCAGACAGAGGACTGAGTAATATTGCTGGCGTAAGGAACGCCACCACATTTAATAAATTTGTCTGATGGGTGTTGCCATGCTGCATCCCGTCCCCAGCTCCTCACGCTCAAAATTGGTGTGTATAAATCAAAAGTCACAACATTTTTGGGAAACTTCATGTAACACAAAAATTCTGCAATATTTGAAGATGTTTTATGCCATATTTATGTCATTATCACCGTAAAGAATCGAGGCCACAATATTTACAGTTTTGACCCTTTTTTTTCCAAGACGTCTGCAATTCATCCTGGCATGCTGGATAGCAGCTTTGGGGCCAAATACTGACTGATGACAATCCATTCTTGCCTAACCAGTCTTGTAGTCTATCACAATTTCCATGATTGTTTCCGTCCTTGGTTATCCACCCACATTCAATTGAATTGAGATCTGGGAAGTTTCCTGGCTATGGATCCCAAATTTCAATGTTTCATTTACCAAGCCACTTAGTTATAACTTTATCTCTGATACATGGCTCCATTATGGTGGAAAAGGTATTGTTCATCACCCAATTGCTCTTGGTTTATTGAGAGAAGTTGCTGTTGGAGGATGCTTAGATACCATTCATTATTCCTGGCAATGTACTTAGTCAAAATTGTAAGTGTTCCCACTCCCTTGAATGAAAAGCAACCCCAACCCCACACATGAATGGTCTGAGGATGCTTTACGGCTGGCATGACACAGGACTGATGGAAGGGTTTACCTTGTCTTCTCTAAACAATCATTCCTTTAGAGTAGATGTGCCAAACAGTGTGATAGAGCTTAATCAATGAAAATAACTTTGCCTCAGTCCTCAGCAGTCTAATCCCTGTACTTCTTGCAGAATGTCAGGCTATCCTTGATATTTTTCTTGGAAAGAAGTGACTCCTTTGTTGCCCTTCTTGACATCAGACTATCCTTCAAAGCTTTCACCTATCTGTACATGCAGATGCACTGAAACCTGCCTTTTGCCTATCCCGAGTAAGCCGTGCACTGTTTTTGAACTCTATTGAATCCTGGCACTCACTGTACTTTATTGGGTTCTCTGAAGCCTTCGTCACAGGAATTGAACCTCTGTTTTAATGTTCTTGTTGATCCATTAAATGGTTGAGTTAGGGATAATCTTACAAGAAACAATGTCCTTGCATGTAAAGCCCTTTAGATGCAAATCAATAATGACTACATATGATATTTCCTTGAAGATAACCATGATTAACAGAAGAATACAGTGATTTCAAACAACAGGCCCCTTCTTAAAGGCAGTCTTTCAGCCCCAAAATGCAAATTAATTTGCTTAAACATTTATATAGGGATCTCAGCCTCTAAAAAAATCTTACCACATTTATACATTTTAATGATGTTTGCAGATAAATTTACTTTTATTTACTTTGCAAATAAGGTAGCTTTAGTGCAATATTGATGTGGCCAATGGCTTGGTGCACCAATGCACTCTCTTATTTGCTTATTAAGCTCAGTCCCTTATCTGAATTGTTTGCTGTTAAAATCAATCCCTTTTTCTGCTATTGTGCAATGACAATGATGTATCACAGTGGTGAGTTTACAGCATCAGTACATTTGCTCTTACCTAGCAAGTGCTGTCAGTCAATAAAAGGGATTGAGCTGAATATGCCAATCAAAGGGCATAATCATGCACCAAGTCATAGTCCATGTCAAGGGTACATTGAAGTACCTTCATAGAGGTTTTCCTGCAAATCTAATTTTAAGATGTACATACTTGGTATGATCTTTACAAATACAAAGTTCCCTCTATAAATGTTTAAGAAGTTTAGTTCTCATTTTTGGGGTGAACATCTGTTACCTGATTCATGATGGCCAAACTGGCTGTGCCCCTGGATGGACTTTTACAGTGCTGCTAGAGGTGATTGACAGAGGGCAGCACTGGCGTACTCTCGTCTCTGGCTATGGTCCAACTAAATCTTTAGAGTATATTTTCTCAGACTTGGATTCGTGCTGTGGTTTGGGCAGTCTGCATTTGTAACACATTCTGCATGACAGAGTGATATCAGCTGCCTTGTCCCCGTTAACACTTTCTCGAAGCTAATGAGAAGATCACTGAAATTATATAATCAAGTCATTTTGTGGAAGGGCTGAAATTCAGTGGAAATATTTTTTTTTGTGCGATTAAGATAGTTGTCATGGCAAGAAATCATTTTGCATTTTGTTTTACAATTTGTCTGATTACTCTTCTTAACAATCGTACATTAAGAGTTCATGCAAATTGCCACTATATAACTGAAGTTGCAAACCAAAATGTGTGTCAGTCTCAAAACTTTTGGCCACAATTGTAGACTCTGTATATCCAGCACTGATATTATTGGTGACGACCTGCTCTTATCCTGTGTTTAGTGCTTATTTTTGAAGTGCTCCCTACTTCTTTACAGACCCCTTTCTTCCACTCATGTACAAAAGCTCTATGGCTGTTGTAAAACTACATGGTCCAGCGTGCTCTTACCTACAGCATCCTTTAAGCCATATGATGTATATTGCTGCTAGTTTTCTGCAATGTCATATAACCTAGCATACCTCCATTAATTTCTCATCAGAAAAAAAGCAAAGTTCAGGAATAAAGTAATACTAGCTTGGCCCGTGCAAAATTTTTGCACATTGGTCGTCAGGGGCGCAGGCAATTTCAGAAAAAGCAAGCTGGTCAAATGTAAATGTATTTCATGAGCTGATGAACACAGACGGGTATTTATATATGTAGATTGGTAATACAATAAATTGTTTTGATAAGTAGAGGCCAAAAAATGTTTTCCGGTTGAGATGCCACCTGCAGGTCATTGTGTCTTTCTGCAGGTTTATGAAAATGAATGTTTAAACTGTATTTAGTGATAAAATCGGGAATGTGTGGTTTGTTTGGCTGTTTTCTTGATGAAAGGAGCAAGTTTACCTTTCAAATGGGGTATCATGTGTGTGTGGGGCGAAGTAATCCCCGAAAAAGCAGTGCATATTTACAAATGTATTGATAGTGTGCTTTGGGGTACTGTGGTGCCACCTGCAGGTCATTTTTCCTTACTGCAGGTTTATGAAGATTAATGTTTAAACTGTATTTTGTGATCAAATCATGGATGTGTGGTTTGATTGGCTATTTTCTTACTGAAGGGGGCAAGTTTACCTTTCAAATGGTGTATCATTTGTGTGTGTGGGTGCAGTATGAACGGAGATAGAAAGGAATCACCGAAAAACAGTGTTTAGAAATAATAGAATAGATAGATGTGTTTATCGAACTTACCACAATCCTTATCAGATAGCTGTCACCATGAGGCTTGTCAAGCAAGTATCCTTTATCTACAGATCTCACAGAGCAAAGGGCTCCACCATCTGTTGTGATTTTCAGATTTACATTTTCCCCGGGTCGGACTTGTTCTTCAGAAAAGGTAAGCTTCATCTATTTGTAATAAATGGTGTCAATTTTTATTTTATACCAAAGAAAGAAAATTCAGTATATCTGAATCCAATTTTGCAATATCTGGGCAACAGTTCAGGGCTGTCAGTCAGTGCCGGGGCGTGCTTACAGCCTCTGCTCTCAGTGATGTGAATGGTGACTGTAATTGCTTGGGGCATGTCTGCACGAATGAAAGCCGGCGGCTCCTGAGAGAAATAAAGTTAACTTTTGCCTGGGCACCTTCTTAAGGCTATTAATCAGAAAATGAACCCTTTACCTGCAGGATAGTAGTTAATTTGACATGTTCTCTCTAAGTGGTACACACAACTTAATGTCATCTCTTCCTATCAGTGAAGTGCACCTCTGTGCACCTCAACAGAAATGCTATCCCTGTCATTGACTGAAATAAAATTTCTGGAGTAAGAAACGCCACACTTTTGAATAATTTGACAGGCTGGTGTTGGCTACATCCTACTCCTCTGCTTCCCACTCCGGCTCCACCCCAGTTCCACTCATTTTGATAAAGATGCCCAAAATTCGCCTGAAAATGCCAAAAGTTGCAACACTTTTCCTCAACTTTGCCTTGAGCAAAAGTTTTGCAACTTTTCAAAAATGTTTTATGACAGTTTTCTGGGGTAAAAACTTTGATAGATCGGGGCCAATATGTTTTGAAGTTGAAACTGTCTCTATTACTCGCCAAAAAGCATTGCAAGCTGAGCCTTTTAATAAAGACTTGTGTAATACAACTGTCTGGGAAACCTGGTTAAGGCTTTGAAGAAGGGTTTGGGGCATTCGCAGGACTGATTATGATATACATTTACTATAGTGTTGGGCACAAACCATAAAATGAGCTTCCTTAAAGAGGACTTGTCAACAAATTTTTGATGTTGAACTGGACACACAGTGTAATAGTGGCTGGAGGGCAGAATGAAAAAAATTCCTTTTCTGCGTTTTTTGAAAAAATTTTTATGTCACAGATACTTTTCACTTGGATGTGTACTTCTGCCTCTTCTATGATACTGACCGATCATAAGCAGGCAGCAGCATAGAAGTGCTGAAGGACCTGTGAGATTGTCAACAGGTTCATCTGGGTTGACAGGTCCGTCCTGCCAGACAGAGCGTGCTACCTAAATTATCACTGAAGATACATTACACAGCACAGTAGTTTGAAGCTATTAGCTAGATGAAAAGATCAAAATTGTTACATCGGTGGATTTGAAAGTCTATTTAGTGTTCTCCATAAAAGAAATTGGTGGAAAAAGATTAAAAGGAGCAGTACAGCAGGAGTGGACACTGACAGCTTGGGGCCCCTGTGCAATAAATGTGTCTGGGCCTCCTTCCTTTAATGGCGACAATGCTATATATATATTAGCCACACACACATACATGTATATATATTACACAGACTCCTTTATTATGTATATTGCCATCCCTTATTATACAGTGCCCTCTCTTGTTATGTAAAGTACCGTCCCTTATATATTGGATTAAATAGAGCCCTGTTTTTTATTACAAACCATCCTGTCTTGTTAGATGTATAATGCAATGATGGCTGATGTAGCATAGGAAAGCTTCATTTCTAATGGAGGAGCTGATGGACTGGTTGTCTGGTCACCGCCTCCTCCATCAGCAGTCGTTTTATATCTAAGAAGAGAGGGGACTATGTAATAAAAGTGGGTGCTGTGAATAACAAAATTAACAAGAAAACCGGCCTCTGAATGATTACGTCATCCAGCGGCACTGCTGTTTGTGTGAGAGGAATCACGGGCAGAAAGCAGGATGGATCCCTGCAGCTCTGCTTCGCTGCTATTTTCTCTTGTAGGTAGCGGAGCTGCAGGGATCACTTCCTGCCCACCACACATAAGGGTAATCTGGCCAGGGTCCCTGTTGTGAATTCTCTTTCAGGGCTCCCTCTGGTGGTTACTGTAGGTAGTGGAGCTGGCCAGATTGACAGAGGTCTGCCACCTGATGATGATGATGATGATGACGACTGGAGATCTGGGGTTATTGATTGGAGTATTTAAGTCAGCAGACTTCGTTCAATCCCTGCTGGTGATTGCTTTCCTGTGCATTCTGAGGTCTGATGTCTCCTGCCCTGATCCTGCATTGTTCAGCTAAGTGGTTCATTTGCTAATCCTTTGCATCTGATCTGGTTTTGTCTCTCTCTGCTTGTTGTGTGGGTTCAGCTTGCTCCCTGCTGGGAGATGACCCATCGAAGCGCTTGGATAGCGTGAAACAATCGCTGTCAGCTCCCTCTGCACTCCTGATGTCACTCCCCCAGCCCGACATGTGTAACATGTGCCAATAAATCAAGCAATATCTTCACCAGCTCGTTGAGTGCGACCTCATCTCTACTTGGATATACAGAGCATTGTGAATTCTCAGGTCTAGCACCCGAAGCTACCAGTTATCAGCGCTCCGAATGCCGCACACCAGCTGAGGATATGTGGTAATAGCAGTGCCGTCCGCATTTTTCTTTCATTTTATGCATACATTATTGATTGAAGTATTTAAGTCAGCAGACTTCCTTCAATCCCTGCTGGTGATTGCTTTCCTGTGCATTCTGAGGTCTGATGTCTCCTGCCCTGATCCTGCATTGTTCAGCTAAGTGTTTCATTTGCTAATCCTTTGCATCTGATCTAGTTTGGTCTCTCTCTGCTTGTTGTGCGGGTTCAGCTTGCTCCCTGCTGGGGGCTGTGCTGGACCACCGCTCCATGTTTTACAGCTTGTGTCAGTTTGTTCAGTCCCCTGTTATATTGGTCTCTTTTGCTTTACTTCCAGTTCATACCGGAGTGCTGATATAGTGGGGGTGAAGTTGTGAGACTTCAGTGTTTTTTGTACATCAGACGTGTTGGATTTTTCAGGGTTTTTGCGTGATTGTAGACAGTGTCTTTCCTTTCCTATCCTATCTAGTCAGTTTGGGCCCCATCATTTGCTCAGTCTATTTTCTGCCTCCATTTGTGTTTCATCTTGTCTCACCGACAATATATGTTTGGGGGCTCTCTATTCCTTTGGGGTCTACTCCGGGGCAGTTTAGATTTCACCTTTCTTGCTTTAGGCTTAGTTAGCTCTCCGGCTGTGCTGAGGTGTCTAGGGCATCGTAGGTATGCTCCACGGCTACTGCTAGTTGTGTGGATAGGATCAGGGGTCTGCTATACGCTTAGTTACCAACCTCTTTGGTTTTCTGGTGGATTAGCCTGATCCTGCCATCCTCCTCGGTGACCCATTCATAACAGGTCCCCCTGGAGCCACGGGGCTGGAAAAACAGGCCACCTTTCCCTCATTATTAGCCACCTTGCAGGGTCCCCCTCCACTTCCAGGTCCCGGTGCAGCCACACAGGCTGCACATGCAGTATGCTCGCCCATGCAGTACAGAGTGCACTGATGGACAGGGGGTATATGAGTGAACATTCATTTATTAACATTTTGCAGTAGCCTCTTATTTACAGGATATTAGATTTTCTAGCAGCAGAGGTGTATTATGAGGTTCTGCAACATACTAGGCTGCATACTCCGGGTGGCAGGACCAGTCATCTTTGGTCATGTAACTGTTCTGCCCTCTGGATATAGGGCAGTCTGTTGTGTTGTGTGCTTTGAATAAGGCAATATGTTTGTATTATGTGCTGGGTTAGTTATAGCACCATCTAGTGGTGGCTGAATTTATAGCTGTGTCCTAAATAGCATTTACAGCCTGTGCCTTTAACAGAAGCAATGTATGTGGGATTGAAGCAATGCATTGTGGGAACGAAGCAGTGTATTCTGGGATGAGGGAGATGCCATTTTCTTTTTGTGTATCCCATAGGACCCACATGTTATTTTTGTCCTCCTGTTAACCTTTGTTTTCCTGTAACTTCTCTACTTGAGTCGCTATCTGGGTAAAGCATATCTGGTAAGAATCATTGTTTTCTTATAATGCAGTGATTTACAGAGGTGTTACTCATTGTTTAGCAGCCAGGAGATGTCATTAACTGTTTAGCTGCCAGTTCACAGTGAATGTAATCAGAGACTCATGTATTCCTATGTAATGTTTGCATCACTGTACACTTTCTATAATTGTGTTAGCTGTGTAATCATCTCCCCAATACTTACCCATGTCATTTGTATTCCCTATAGTTTTACCGCGCATGTTCTATACTGTTCACCAATAAACAAGTTAGACTACAGAGAACAGTTTGCCTTTTTGGAACACAGAACAGTGGTTTATGCTGTATGCTGAATTGCACACCGTGTCAACATGTATGAAGGCAGAACAGTAAAACAGATGCTAGACGTCTACGATAGTGAATACGACTTCAGGAGCCACTTGTACCCACACCGCACTGCCACGGATACTGCAGCGGCCGCCATACAGTCAGAAGTACTGAGAGTGCAGCCTGCCAACAAGTGCTTCATCTTTCCCACCACACAGAAGCCGCCGCGCATAGACTGTCTCTATCTTATGTACTCAGCAGTACGAAGCTAAGCGCACAATGTCTCGAAACAGCACATCCTCACTGAAAGCGAGGTCACGAGCAAGCTCCAGCAGGTCGTCATTAGCAGAGCTCGCTGCCGTCGCTCGTGCCGAAGCCGAGGCAGCCAAAGCAAGATCCTCCTTCTCCGAAAGAGAGTTGCACTTAAAGCTGAGACAGACAAAAGCCGCACGTCTGCAGGCAGAGAGAGAAGTGGAAACTGCACTTCTGCAAGCCGAAACCACATGTCTGTAGGCAGAGAGAAAAGCGGAAACTGCACGTTTGCAAGCAGAGTTAGAAAAACTTGCAGCAGACAAGGAGACAGAAGCTGCAATAGCTAAGGCAGAGTATTTGGAAGCTAAGAAGGATCCTGATTGTGACAGACGCAACAACATCCCCGGACCAGATCTAGAGCAGCAAGATCCAGCGCAGCGCATTGCAGAGTATGTCCGTCAACATTCTGGCATGGATGACAGCCCTGACGCACCACATCAACCAGCCTACACCGATTATCAGTGATCCAACCCCGAGTTTCACTACCATAGGCAAGGGGACATCTAGCACAGAGATATCTACCACAGCTACCGTTCCACAGAACAGAAGGTACAGCCTCCACCCAGACTGAAAGGGACACCCTTTGCATCAGAATGGTATTATACGGACAATCCTAAGCCAGAAGCTCCTTACAGGTATGAGGATACACCACACACACAGCATGACAACAGCACACCAGCTCATGTTGGCACTGACCCAGCCACTCTGAACTTTGCGAAGTTCTTTGGTCGCCGGGACCTGGTGACCAAGGGACTTGTAAAATTCACCGATCGAGCTGATAGCTATAGAGCATGATGAGCCTCCTTCCGGAATGCCATTAGAGACTTAAATCTTTCTAGTAGTGAACAATTACATCTACTGGTAAGGTGGCTTGGGAACGAGTCCACTGAACACGCCAAAAGAATCAGAAACATTAACATACATTACACATGGGCCTCCGTATGGTGTGGGAGAGACTTGATGAATGTTATGGGTCAGTAGAGGCTATTGAAAATGCTTTGTATAAAAGACTTGATGATTTTCCCAGAATAGGAAATAAGGGTTATCAAAAGCTCATGGAACTGAGTGACTTGTTAATGGAAGTACAGGTTGCTCAGATAGAAGGAGACCTGCCAGGGTTGGCATTCCTGGACACCGCCAAAGGTGTCAACCCAATTGTTCAAAAACTCCCTTACAACCTACAAAATAAGTGGATCAGTCACGGGTCCCGTTACAAACAGACTCATAAGGTCTCATTTCCCCTTTTCAAGGTGTTCATAGACTTTGTTACTCAACAAGCAAGAGTTAGAAATGACCCCAGTTTTGATTTTACTATGTCATGTAGCACTGCCTCTGGTGTCAAACACAGTAAAACACCAGTGGCAGTTCACAAAACTAATGTTACTCCCACAGGTTTTCCTTACAGGACAAGTAAGACCTCCCCGGAGGAAGACAAACCTCAGGATCTCAGCAAACACTGCCCCCTACACATAAACCACATCCTCTGCTAAAATGCAGAGCCTTCAGGGAAAAGTCTCTAGAAGACTGCAAAGGTTTCCTCAAAGTAAAACAAAATGTTTCAGATGCTGTGCGACGACCTCGCACTTCGCTAAGAACTGTGAAACCAGTGTGAAATGCGAGGAATGTGGTAGCGTGGAGCACAACACAGCCTTACACTCTGGAACGCCATCAGGGGTATCATTGCAGGTAGAAGAGTGCGGTGAAAAGCCTATGTTCACTGACGTAGACACTCCAGTAATCACTTTCCAGTGTACAGAGATCTGTAAGGAACTTGTAACAGGAAGATCCTGCTCGAAGATCTGCCTTGTTAGAGTCTACTCAGCGAGCCACTGAGATAAGGCAATCAAGGTGTATGCAATCTTGGATGATCAGGGCAACAGGTCTCTAGCCAAGTCCTTTCTCTTTGACACCTGCAACATTGCTGGCCCCGGTTCTCCTTACTCCTTGAAAACATGTGCAGGTACTGTCGAGACGAGAAAGGCAATACTGGAGTGCAATCACATTCCTGACAATAGGTCTGCAATACCTATGCCAGAGGTAGCAGCTCACCATCCTCATCTGAAGCGTATAGCCCATCTGATACCGGAACTGGATCAAGAAGCTCCGATTGTCTTACTCCTCGGAAGAGACATACTATGAGTCTATAAGGCTAGAGGACAGATTAACGGCCTGCAGAATGCCCCATATGCTCAGAGACTTGACCTGGGATGGCTCATTGTAGGAGACGTCTGTTTAGGTGGAGCACACAAACCGACCTCAGTCAGTAGTATGTTCACTAATACTCTTGAAAATGGGCATCCATCTCTCTTCCAGCCATGTAAGAGTAGCCTCCTGATAAAAGAGTTGCCACGCAATGCTCCTTTACCTTGTGTGTTAGCTCATCCTTAATAATAATAATAGTAATAATAATTTTTATTTATATAGCGCCAACATATTCCGCAGCACTTTACAATTAAGCGGGGACATGTACAGACAATAAATTCAATACAAGTTAAGACAATTTAAACAGTGACATTAGGAGTGAGGTCCCTGTTCGCAAGCTTACAAGGAAATGGGGGGACACAGTAGGTGAAAAGCACTTGTTATTTCAGGTCTGGCAATTATAATAAATAGGGATTTTAATATAAAGCTGCATGATCCAGTCATCAGCCCGTGTGTTTAAGTGCAATAGTCAAGTATCAAGTGCAGTTATCGTGTGCATGAAGGGTGTGGAGACAGATGAATAGAAGGGTGCAGATTCAGAATAATATTTGGAAGGAGGGAACAGGGCAAAGTTAGTTTACTGAGTAGTTGATGTGGTAGGCTTGTTTGAAGAGATGGGTTTTCAAAGCGCGCTTGAATAGGTTGGGGCTATGTCATGATCCAGGCGTGGATCTGACAGAGTAAATGGACAAAGTGAACTTTTTTCCTTTGGCAAGGTGCCAAAGAGACGTGATTGCCCCCGGTGGCCATTAGAATTACTACATGTGGTGTTTCATTCTAAGTTGCCCGGTGGTGGTTAGTGGTATCGCATGATAGTTTAGGTTTAATATGCACGTAATTAGTATTCAGGTGTGACGCTCTATAAAAGAGTGTCAGGTGGGTTCAATCACTGCTGGTGATATGGTGTCATTTTGAAAGCAAGCCTGGGTGAAGATGGAGCTGAACATGAGTCCTGCGCGGCCCAGCCAGGGGGGACAAGTGGCAGCTATGTTGTCTGCAAGAAAGGCTGGCATGGCGTGGTGGAGTTGCAGTTTATTGTCAGCAGGAGGTGCTTGCATGGCTTGGTCGAGTGGTGACTATGGAGAGTTGCACTTAGCATGCTGGACTTGGTTGTTGAAGAGCTGGACTCAAGCATGCTTGACTTCTTGGCAGAGGCTGACTCATCTTTGGGACTCTGTTACTGGACTGCTGCAATTGGTGATAGACTCTGCTCCAAGGCTGCACTATGGTGAAGGATCCTGTTATGGTGATGGATCCGGGTGGAGGAGAAGATGCATGCAAGTGGTGGGCTCTGTTGCTAGGAGCGTACGCAACAGAGAAAAGCTAAGTGGTGTTTCCCCTGTATTGTCGTCTTTCCTCATGTGTGTTTAGTGCAGTGGTGGGATTAGTTTTCGCACCAACCAATTCCCTAGTGAGGGTTTAGGGTCAGGGCGAGCAAGGGTTTTAAGGTACGTGTGCGGCGCCCGGTGCGGAACCGGCATAGGGAACGTTAGGAGTGCAGGGACACTG
This sequence comes from Dendrobates tinctorius, assembly GCF_039654945.1. Lineage (NCBI taxonomy): Eukaryota > Metazoa > Chordata > Amphibia > Anura > Dendrobatidae > Dendrobates > Dendrobates tinctorius. Next base: position 15,261,220 of record NW_027361814.1, on the reverse strand, counting down.
GCTCAGGGGAGTACAGGAGGTCTCCACGTCCCTATTCCCTATCGCAGGGCCCACCATTGTTAATGTTACCCAAGTTCCCCTTTTATTATTTAAATTCACCTTACTGGAGGCGGGGTTTCCAGACTACTGTATGTATAACGTGTAATACCTAAATTCACCAGTTGGAGGTGGCGTATCCAGCTGAACGTTTTATTATTTAAATTCGCCCCACTGGAGGCACTGTATCCTGGGTCACGTGTGTTATGGGTTCGCCTTGCGGTAACCGCTGCGTCCAGACACACGTGACTGTGACATTATCACTAGCCTTACCTTTTTTTTTCTGGTGAGCTTTTGGCCATGTGGAGTCCTGTGAGCAATTATCAGGGTCTGGGGCATTTGGCCATGTGGAGACCTGTGAGCAACTGCTGCTGGGCATCACTGAGGTGAGTGAGGAGCTGCGTGGTGTTGAAGCAGCTGCGGCAGCAATTATCAGGGTCTGGGGCCTTTCCTCTGGCTCAGCCAGAAAATCAAAATTGCGGCTCTGGCATTGAAGCCCCCTAGAGTCGCTGCTGGGGAGCGGGACTTGCTCATGCACGCGGAGGTACCCAGGCAGGTGGCAGGAGTTGGTGCCTACGGAGCTGCCTGGTATTCCCCGAGGTGAAGGGGTACGTCTCTGTGGTGAGCAGACTGGTGTGATAGTCTACGGGGTTTACGCCAAATCTTCAATATCACCGAAGCCGCCCCCTCCTGGTCGTTTGGAGGTAGGCGACCAGCGAGTGTATATTTCCTCCATATTCCGGTCCCCTTCTCCTCCAGGTGTGAGCAGCAGGTGTGCTGCGGGGGAGTAGGGACAAATCTCACCCCTCGCCATTAACCAACCCACGGAGGCGCAGACCTCATGGTGAAAGGGTTGGAGGGTGGTGTCCCTTGGTGAATAGCGGAGGTGTGAGTGTGGTGACAGCAGGGGGGCGCCTCTGTTGTCGAGTCCAGAATGAGTTCACCAAAATATGACAAATGAATGTGTGGCAATAAACGTTCAGGTCCGGACCTGTGTGTGAACGAGCATGTATGGGTGGCCACCAAAAAACCATCTTGCGGGATGTGTTGTGGAGTCTGATCAGCTCATAGCAAACATACCCATACATAAACTCGTTCCCCAGGTCATCGCTGTGGAGATGAGTGGTGCCTCCAAAATGAACATACATTGCCAATACCAGCGGTGCGTTTGTCATTAACCTGAAGTGTCAGGTAGTGGTGAGGTGAATTCAGGATCTCGGCGTCCCCTCTGTAGGCGTTTCCCTAATGAGGAGTGGTCTTGAGGGTCCAGAGGCCCCTCATTAAGGAGGGGGTACTGTCATGATCCAGGCGTGGATCTGACAGACTAAACGGACAAAGTGAACTTTTTTCCTTTGGCAAGGTGCCAAAGTGACATGATTGCCCCCGGTGGCCATTAGAATTACTACACATGGTGTTTCATTCTAAGTTGCCCGGTGGTGGTTAGTGGTATCGCATGATAGTTTAGGTTTGATATGCACGTAATTAGTATTCAGGTGTGACGCTCTATAAAATAGTGTCAGCTGGGTTCAATCACTGCTGGTGATATTGTGTCATTTTGAAAGCAAGCCTGGGTGAAGATGGAGCTGAACATGAGTCCTGCGTGGCCCAGCCAGAGGGGACAAGTGGCAGCTATGTGGTCTGCAAGAAAGGCTGGCATGGCGTGGTGGAGTCGCAGTTTATTGTCAGCAGGAGGTGCTTGCATGGCTTGGTCGAGTGGCGACTATGGAGAGTTGCACTTAGCATGCTGGACTTGGTTGTGGAAGAGCTGGACTCAAGCATGCTTGACTTCTTGGCAGAGGCTGACTCATCTTTGGGACTCTGTTACTGGACTGCTGCAATTAGTGATGGACTCTGCTCCAAGGCTGCACTATGGTGAAGGATCCTGTTATGGTGATGGATCCGGGTGGAGGAGAAGATGCATGCAAGTGGTGGGCTCTGTTGTTAGGAGCGTACGCAACAGAGCAAAGCTAAGTGGTGTTTCCCCTGTAATGTCATCTTTCCTCATGTGTGTTTAGTGCAGTGGTGGGATTAGTTTCCGCACCGACCAATTCCCTAGTGAGGGTTTAGGGTCAGGGCGAGCAAGGGTTTTAATGTACGTGTGCGGCGCCCGGTGTGGAACCGGCATAGGGAACGTTAGGAGTGCAGGGACACTGGCTCAGGGGAGTACAGGAGGTCTCCACGTCCCTATTCCCTATCGCAGGGCCCTCCATTGTTAATGTTACCCAAGTTCCCCTTTTATTATTTAAATTCACCTTACTGGAGGCGGGGTTTCCAGACTACTGTATGTATAACGTGTAATACCTAAATTCACCAGTTGGAGGCGGCGTATCCGGCTGCACGTTTTATTATTTAAATTCGCCCCACTGGAGGCACTGTATCCTGGGTCACATGTGTTATGGGTTCGCCTTGCGGTAACCGCTGCATCCAGACACACGTGACCGTGACAGGCTAGGTATCAGTCTGATCGTCTGGGGAAGTGCATTCCAGAGAGCTGGCGCAGCACGAGAGAAGTCTTGGAGACGGAGGTGCGAGGTACAGATTGCGGGGGATGTTATTCTTAGGTCATTTGTAGAACGGAGGGCACGTGTAGGGTGACAGACAGAAATGAGAGAGGAGATATAAGGTGGTGCAGAACTGTGGAGAGCTTTGTGTGTGAGAGAGAGTTTATACTGGACCCTGTAGCGAATAGGTAGCCAGTGTAATGACTGGCACAAGATGGAGGCATCAGTGAAGCGGCTGGACAGAAATATGACCCTGGCTGCCGCATTCAAGATGGATTGGAGAGGAGAAAGTTTGGTAAGAGGGAGACCGATCAGAAGAGAGTTGCAGTAGTCCAAACGAGAATGAATAAGAGCAACAGTAAGAATCTTAGCAGTTTCAAAGGTGAGAAAAGGTCGGATTCTGGAGATGTTTTTAAGATGCAGGTGACAAGAGCGACTGAGTGATCGGATATAGGGAGTAAAGGCAAGTTCAGTGTCGAATATGACTCCAAGACAGCGGGCATGCTGCTTGGGAGTTATGGTTGAACCCTCCAGGGTTATTTCGATGTTAAGGGCCTGTCACACTAAGCGATATCGCTAGCAATATCGCTATAACTTGTAACGTTATAGCGATATTGCTAGCGATATCGCTGTGTCTGATACTTACCAACGACCCGCTCCCCCCGCTGGTTATCGCTGATCGCGCGAGAACGTCCTGGACCGTTTCTCGACGTCAGCTTCCTGCGGCGCTTCCTGTGGAGAGATGAGCGACAAGCGTGGACGCGGGCGGGAGGACGCAGGATCGCCTAGTGTGACAGGTAAGTAGCGACCCCCGTCCCCAGCGATGTCGCTGGAGAGATCTGCCTGTGTGGCAGCTCACTAGCGACCACTTAGCGATGTACCAGCGATCCTGACCGCGTCATATCGCTGGTCGGGATCGCTGGCACATCGCTAAGTGTGACAGTACCTTTAGATATAGTGAGGTTAGTAGAGGGGAGAAACACAAGAAGTTCAGTTTTGGAGAGATTTAGTTTCAGATAGAGGGAGGACATGATGTTAGAGACAGCAGATAGACAATCCTTGGTATTTTGAATTAGGGTAGGGGTGATATCAGAGGAAGAAGTGTATAATTGGGTTTCATCAGCATAGAGATGATACTGGAATCCAAATCTGCTGATTGTTTGCCCAATAGAGGCAGTGTATAGAGAGAAGAGGGCTGTGTCCTTGAGGCCTATAGAGCGGAGCATAGAGAGGAGGAGCTGGTGATCCACAGTGTCAAATGCGGCAGAGAGATCCAGGAGAATCATCAGGGAGCAATGACCTGATCCTTCCTGTGAAGACCACGCATGTCAAGATGCGTAGGGTCAAGATCAAGATCACGTAGGGTGCACAGTTTTCCACAGAACAAGAGAAGACAACAAGGTAGCAATGTCCATAGAAGACAGACTGTTTTTGGACATCATGGATCGAGAGATGGTAAGAGATGAGTCAAAGAGTTGGATGGCCCTCTACCATTTAAACCCCAGAGGCAACACTTACCCAACAATAGAGAACCTGTCTACGGTCGATTTGTCTCCCTCAAACGCAAACTTCAGAAGGCACCTGAAATGAGAGAGCGCTTCTTTGCCTTCATGGAGAAAATATTTCAGAATGACCATGCAGAAATTGCACTTGTACTTCCAGATTCCGAAAAATGTTGGTATATACCTATTTTTGGCGTGTATCATCCTAAGAAACCCGGTCAGATAAGAGTAGTATTTGACTCAAGCGCTAGATATGAAGGTGTCTCACTAAACGATGTATTTTTGTCTTGCCCAGACCTCATTAACAGACTTCTAGGAGTACTTCTTCGCTTCCGCAAGGATGCAGTGGCATTCATGGCTGACATACAACAGATGTTTTATTGCTTCCTTGTCAAGAAAGAACATAGAAACTATTTGAGATTTTTCTGGTACCGCGATAATGACCCCTACAAAGACATCGTTGAGTATGGGATGAGAGTACACATCTTCGGGAACCGCCCTTCCCCTGCTGTCGCAATCTATGGTCTTAGATGTTCAGCCAGAGAGGGCAAAGCAAAGTATGGGTCGGATGTTGGATCGTTTGTAGAGAAGGACTTCTACATGGATGACTGCTTGAAATCCACACCCACAAATAAATCGGCAGTTTGTCTCCTAAAAAGGACACAAGAAATGCTCGCTTTGTCCAATTTGAGGCTGCACAAAATTGCTTCCAACAACCAAAAAATGATGGCAGCTTTTCCCTCTCAAGATTAGTCAACTGATCTGAAAGACTTGGATTTAAACACAGACTCCCTTCCCATGCAACGGAGCCTTGGTTTGCTCTGGGATTTGAAGAGAGATGCATTTAACTTTCTGATCAACGAAGAAGAAAAACCTTTCACACGCAGAGGCGTCCTGTCCGTGATAAATGGCTTATACGATCCTCTAGGATTTGCAACCCCTGTAACTAGGCAAGGTAAAATGATGTTGAGAGACTTCACCCAAGAGATCTATGAAAGGGATGATCCGCTTCCCATGGAGAAGAGAGATTTGTGGGTAAGATGGAAGAAATCTTTGGAGGCCTTGTCAGATCTTTATGTGGCACGACCATATGCTTCCATAACATCAACAAAAGTCAAGATGCAAAGGCTCTGTATCTTCTGCGATGCCTCAACCAAAGCGATTGCAGCAGTAGCATATCTGAAAACTACTGAAATTAAAGAACAATGCCACGCAAGGCTTTTTATGAGCCAGACAAAACTAGCGCCATTCCAGGAACACACAATACCCAGACTGGAACTCTGTGCGGCTGTGCTAGCAGTAGAGTTAGCTGAACTTATCTCGATAGAAATGGACCTGGAAATCAAGGACGTTGAATTCTACTCAGTCAGCAAGGTAGTGCTTGGGTACATTTGCAATGAAACTCGACGCTTTTATGTTTTCGTCAGCAATCGGGTGCTAAGGATCAGGAGGTCCACTTGCCCTAAACAGTGGCACTATGTGTCCACACACCACAATCCTGCAGACCACGCAACTAGATCTGTTGAATCAAGACACCTTAAGGACACAACCTGGTTTACGGGCCCTGAATTCTTATACCGTTCAACGCCTTACAGTGACGAATTAGACATCTTTGAACTGGTAGACCCAGATGCAGATGAAGAAATCCACCCTCAGGTATCCGTTCTTCTTATGGTGACTTCAGACAATTACCTCAAATCCCACCTTTTCAGCAGGTTTTCAACCTGGAACTCGCTTGTTCGTGCCATTGCTTGCTGTGGCTCAGTCTTACAAATCAACATCACCCACCAGTCAGAAGTCTTGTAAAGGATGGCACCACTGCAAGCACACCTTTACTGCTCCAAACCTGGAAAATGCCAAGAACATGATCATTCATACCATACAATGTGAGTCTTACGCCAAAGAAATAGACAACCTCAGCAAGGGTCAACCCATTTCTGGGGACAGTGTCTTGAAAAAGCTTGATCCAATCATTGACCAAAATGAGCTGTTAAGAATTGGAGGTTGTCTTCAACAAGCCAAAGTGGAATTTGTGGAAAAACATCCTGTAATTATTCTTGGTCATCATCATGTCACTACTCTGCTCGTACAGCACCATCGTGTTTTGGTGAAGCATAAATAAGGGTCGATTGTTTACCTAAGGAAATCTACAAACTGCTGGATTATGGATAGTCGGGGCAAAGAGATGTGTGAGTAAACTCGTCTTCAACTATGTGACTTGTTGCAAACTCCACGGCGTGACTCAAAACCCAAAGATGGCCAATCTCCTGTCAGACAGACTTAGTATGGATCCTCCCTTTACCATCATCACACTGGATGTATTCAGGCAGTGGTCTGTCATTGCACAGCATACTAGAAGAGTCGAAGCCAACGCAAAACGCTGGGCAGTTATGTTCACCTGTATTTCCATCAGAGCGGTCCACATCAAAGTAATTGAATCCATGGACATTTCATGTTTCATAAATGCACTCCGACATTTCATTGCCATCAGAGGCACCATGAAACACATTTTCTCTGATAGAGGCACAAATTTCGTAGGAGCAGTGAAAGAACTTCAAATTCCTTCCAACCTAGACATTACCAGTGTGGAAAGATACTTGAGTGAGCAGGGTTGCACCTGGACCTTCAATTTACCACACTCTTCTCACATGGGAGGTGCTTGGGAGAGGATGATTGGACTTGCACGTAGGATCTTAGACTCTATCTTCTTGCAAGAAGGTAGCACAAGACTCACACACGAAGGTTTGACTATATTCTTGGCGGAAGTTTCGGCCATCATAAATGCCAGACCATTGACTTCACTCTCCAGTGACACTGAAGATCCAACCATTCTCACTCCTGCTATGTTACTTACTCAGAAAACCAAGACTCCCAGTGCTTCAATGGGAGAATTCAGCAACAAGGACCTCTACAGACGTCAATGGAGACAAGTTCAAAGTCTCTCCAATACTTTCTGGGACAGATGGAGAAAGCAATATCTCTCCATCTTACAGCCTAGGAAGAAGAGGCAGATCGACAAGCAGAACATCAAATCCGGTGATATTGTGCTCATGAAGGACAGTCAGTCACATCGAAATGAGTGGCCTCTGGGCCTCATCACTAAGGTATTCCCAAGCAAAGATGAGAAGGTGCACAAGGTTGAGGTCAAAGTGTGGAAGGCTGGGGAGAGTAAACTATTCCTCAGACCAGTTGTGGAGCTAATTCTATTGCTTTCCCCAAAAGAGCCTGTAAGTGGCATCAGCTGATGCCAAGCAGGGAGTGTTCTGCCCTCTGGATATAGGGCAGTCTGTTGTGTTATGTGCTCTGAATAAGGCAATATGTTTGTATTATGTGCTGGGTGAGTTACAGCACCATCTAGTGGTGGCTGAATTTATAGTTGTGTCTTAAATTGCATTTACAGCCTGTGCCTTTAACAGAAGCAATGCACTGTGGGATTGAAGCAGTGTATTCTGGGATGAGGGAGATACCATTTTCCTTTTGTGTATCTCATAGGACCCACATGTTATTTTTGTCCTCCTGTTAACCTTTTGTTTTCCTGTAACTTCTCTACTTGAGTCGCTATCTGGGTAAAGCATATCTGGTAAGAATCAGTGTTTTCTTGCAATGCAGTGATTTACAGAGGTGTTATTTACTGTTTAGCAGCCAGGAGATGTCATTAACTGTTTAGCTGCCAGTTCACAGTGAATATAATCAGAGACTCATGTATTCCTATGTTTGCATCACTGTACACTTTCTATAATTGTGTTAGCTGTGTAATCATCTGCCCAATACTTACCCATGTCGCTTGTATTCCTTATAGTTTTACCGCGCATGTTCTATACTGGTCACCAATAATCAAGATAGACTACAGAGAACAGTCTGCTTATTTGGAACACAGAACAGTAGTGTTGAGCTTTCCGATACTGCAAGTATCGGGTATCGGCCGATATTAGCTGTATCGGAATTCCGATACTGACTTCCGATACTTTTTTCATATCGGATACCGGAATCGGAAGTTCCCATAATGCTATCAGCCTGCTCGCTTTGATTCAGCCAATGGGAATCCTCAGAAGTGTGGGCACATCCTGTTAGGCATGTAGGCATGTTAACTATTGGCATGGCTGTGATTGGCTGCTGAAATGATGTCATGATGCACTATAAAAGCCGCCGCCATTTCTGGTCACTCTGCTGTGAATTCAGTTAGGGACAGGCTGCTGTTGAAGACTGTGAGGGACAGTTAAAAATAGCGATTCCACAAAACATATAGTGCTTAACCCAGGCTACATAAACCACCACTGTAGCTTTCTTTGCCCTAGCAGCAGTGTTCACAGCTGTCTGCAAGGGCTGTGTGAGTGCAGCTCACGTTGTGGAGTGGGTCCTTCAGCCATGTCTGGTTGTTTTTGTTTTGAGCTGCTTATTTTTCTTAAATTCTATCTAGTGTGCTTCCATCCGTATCCATATACGTTGGTTGCAAACACTAGTATTAGACAGCGGAGCCTTTCTGCAGCCTTTCAGTGCTAGTGCCCACTTAGCTGCACTGTTCTAGGCTGTCAGAGAGGTCTCTGACTGTGTGTGAGTGCAGCTCACGCTGAGTAGTGTGTCCTGCAGCTACGTCTGGTTGTAGGCCGCTCAGCGTGCGTCACTGCCTCACACATATTTTTCTTTAATTGCAGCTCATTTTTTCTTCTCCTATTAGTGTGCATCCATCCCTATCCATCTACATTGGTTGGTTGCAAACACTATATAGGAGTAGATAAAGGAGCCTTTTTTCTGTCTTGTGCCCTTCATCTGCAGCCAGATTAGTATTACCCAATTTTTTTGGTGCCTCATCTTTTGCATTGTAGGTTACCTGCCTGCATTGTAATAGCTCCAGAAAGTTGGTGATACTCTCACTTTCAAATCTTCGGTCACATTCTTTTAGTTTTTTTTCCCCCCCAAAAAAACAACAAAGTTCACGAAACACTACATTTGAAAATTGTGTAGGCCACATTAGCTCCCATTAAAGTGTAGTCGACACACACTTCATAAAATTAGTGTTTCTTATACCTGTAACCAGATGTTCAGGAATAAGCACACTAAGGCCCCCCTTTATACTTTTCTGCCTATCTTTCTCAGTCTAGCAAGATGAAGAAGGCAGGGAGTAAGGCACGTGGCCGTGGGCATGGAGTTTCAGCAGGGAGAGGAAGTGTGGATTCTGCAGGGAGAGGACGTGGGGATTCTGCAGGGAGAGGACGTGGGGATTCTGTGCCTGCTGTTGGCACCAGTGAGTCAGCATCCCCCAGTTTTAGCAGGCAACAGTCCTTTATGCGCAGCTTTGTAGGACCTCACCGTACCCCACTGCTGCGGGAGGAACAAATTGAAGCCGTTGTCGGATGGATGGCAGCTAACACATCGACTTCAATTACTTCCACATCCTCTCAGGGCCAGAGCACCGAAGAGCAATCATCTGTCTCTTCACCACCTGCCAAAGTGGCCAGGCAGTCAGAGAGCCCTGGACAGGAGCCATAACAGTCTCTACTTCTGTTCTCGGAATCTGTTGGTTTGGAAAGAGGGGGCCAGCCAAGCAGCATTTCAGAATGTGAAGAAGAGGGAGTATGCAGTGATGCGCAACTTCTTTGTCCCTCTGAATCTGAAGAGGCGGGTGGGCCAGTGCCTATGGTCAGCACACCTCAGTACGCATCAGATGATGACGAGACACAGGTGCCACTTTCTGGTGCGTACGGTGCTGGCGAGACAACCCAGGAGAAGCAGGTGTTTGAAGAGGGGAGTCTAGATGATGAGGTCCTTGACCCATCATGGCGTGAGGAACAGGAAGGTGGTGGGAGCAGCTCTGAGGAAGAGATTCCCCGAACGGCCAAAACCGGAGGGAGAGGGAGGGGGCAGACTTGGTTGCCTGTAGCCTCCACTTCGGCACCTGTTAGGAGCATTCCACTTTCAAAAGGCAAAACGGGCGCTCCCAAGACTTGCAGTGCGTGGTCCTTTTTTGACACAGTTGCAGATGACATTTGCTTTGTCAAATGCAAGCTGTGTCATCATAGAGACAAAAAAGGGAAAAATGTCAGCAACCTCAATACCACTAATATGTGGAAACATGTGCGGACCAAGCACGAGGTGGAGTTACACAGACACACTGAAGACGTAGGCCAACGTACAGCACCACCTACCACCTCTTTAGCTCGTGATGGGGCCTCTTCCTCCAGCTCACACACAGCTGGTTTGGGTTCCTTACAGGATCGCCAAGGAAGAACCTCTGGCACTGTTGTCCGGAGACCCAGTGACATTCCACCCACAGCACCACGTTCCAAGTCATCCTCACACTCCCAGGCCACTCGACAGCCATCGGTAGCACAGGCGTGGGAGAAAAGGCGGCCATACTCGGCAAAGCATCCCCGAGCACAAGCTCTGAATGCTGGCATTGCCAAAATACTGGCACTTGAAATGCTCTCATTTAGGCTGGTGGAGACTGACACCTTCCGGGACTTCATGGCATTGGCAGTCCCACAATACACCGTGCCCATCCGCTTTTATTTCAGCAGGCGAGCCATCCCTGCCCTGCAGAAACATGTGGAGGCAAACATAAAACATGCGCTACTAAACGCCGTCAGTAGCAAGGTCCACCTGACCACTGATGCGTGGACCAGTAACCATGGACAGGGACGATACCTTTCCCTCACTGCCCATTGGGTCATTGTTGAGGAGCCGGGTACAGATCTGGAGAGTGGCGCTGTACGTGTTCTGCCAACTCCACGTATTGCAGGAATCCAGTCTGTACACATTGACAACTCCTCCTACTCAAGTTCCTCAGAAACAGCGCAGCAGGAGCCTGTTATGACCGATATGAGCACAGCCATGGCCAAACGTCAACAGGCTGTACTCAAATTAATTTCTTTGGGGAATCGAAGCCACACAGCGCAGGAGCTCTGGAATGCCATCAAGCAGGAGAGCGACGTGTGGTTTGTGCCAGCAAATCTCCAGCCGGGCTTGGTAGTGTGTGACAATGGCCGAAATCTGGTGGCAGCTCTTGGCCTAGGCAACCTCACTCACATCCCATGTCTGGCACATGTGCTGAACTTGGTCGTGCAGAGCTTTCTGAGGGACTATCCGGATCTTGATGCACTGCTGCACAAGGTCCGCATAGAGTGCGCTCACTTGCGTCGTTCCAGCATGGCAAGATCGCGCCTTGCTGCTCTGCAGCGCCGATTACGCCTTACAGAACATCGCATCATATGTGACCTACCCACCAGGTGGAATTCTACGCTGCTGCTGCCAGTGTATTATCGGAACGCGTCTTTAGTGCCGCAGGTGGTGTACTAACAGACCGTCGCACGCGACTATCTTCCGATAACGTCGATTGGCTTACTTTTCTGAAAATGAACAAGGCCTGGATCTCCCAAGAATTTGCCAGTCCTCTTCCTGACTAAATAATTGGTTGGCAACTGTATCCAGGTCTCCTGTTGTGTTCATGTTTCTACCACCTGAACTATAATCCCTGGGCTTCAACACAGCCAGTTGTCGCTCAGATGTGTCGTCTGCACAGAGAAAAACACTAGCTCCTGTGTTAGTGGGGTTCAGTAATTCCAGCTGCTCCCCTGCTGTGTGGACGGCAAAGTCTCCTGCTCCATCCACATTCATACTACTACTGATTTTTAACCCTGCTCCACTTAGGCCTCTGGCTCCTCTGTCTCTAGTATTTCCCCTGGCCTACAACCCCGCCAGTGACAGCTCTTAAGTGGCGTCTGCACAATCCACACTTGTTCCTGTGTTACTTGGCCTCAGTCACGTCAGTTGATCCCTTGATGTGTGTCCGGCAAGGTCTCCCGCTCTGTCCACATTCCCATTACTAGTAGTGTGAATGAGGACAGAGCAGGAGACCTTGCCAGACACACATCAGGGTATCAACCGACATGACTGATCCACAGTTGCACAGGAACAAGTGTGGATTGTGCAGACGCCACTTCAGAGCTGTAACTGGCGGGGTTGGTGGCCAGGGGAAATACTAGAGACAGTGGAGCCGGAGGCCATAGTGGAGCACGGTTACAATCAGTAGTAGTCTACAACCTCTATAAAACCAGCTGCAAGTTGGCCTCCGCCTGCTGCATGCTTCATCCTGGCTACAACACAGCCAGTTGTAGCCTGGAAGTGCCGTCCGCACAGATTGAAACACTTGCTCCTGTGTCTGTGGGGTTCAGTAACGCCAGCTGTTCCCCTGCTGTATGGATGGCAAAGTCTCCTGCTGCCTCCAAACTCACACTACAATGCATTTTCTCCTCGCTCCAAGTAGGCCTCAGCCTGCTCGTAGCATTGATCCTTGGCTACAAAACAGCCAGTTGTAGCCTGGAAGTGCCGTCCACACAGATTGAAACACTCGCTCCTGTGTCTGTGGGGTTCAGTAACGCCAGCTGTTCCCCTGATGTGTGGATGGCAAAGTCTCCTGCTGCCTCCAAACTCACACTACTACTGATTTTTCACCGTGCTCCACTTAGGCCTCTGGCTCTACTGTCTCTAGTATTTCCCCTGGCCTTCAACCCCGCCAGTCGCTGCTCTGAAGTGGCGTGTGCACAATCCACACTTGTTCCTGTGTTACTGTGGCTCAGGCACGTCAGTTGATCCACTGATGTGTGTCCGGCAATATCTGCTACTCTGTCCCCATTCCCATTACTTGGTCCACGGTTGTGCCATTGGCTCTTGTTCCTTCTGCTACCCATCCGGGTTCCAGCACCGTCAGCTGGTTCCTGGCAGAGCCTTTGGCCTAGGTGCCTCCTTGTCGGTATCCGAGTTCCAGCAACGTCTGCTGGTCCTTGGTAGTGCTTTGGAGCACAGGTACCTCCTGCTTAGTAACCGTGTTCCAGCACCGTCAGCTGGTCCACGGTTGTCCCATTGGCTCTTGTTCCTTCTGCTTCCCCTCCAGCTTCCAGCACCGTCAGCTGGTCCTCGCTAGTTTCATTTGCTCTTGCAGCTTCTGTCACCGATCTGGGTTCCTGCACCGTCAGCTGGTTCTCGGCAGTGCCTTTGGCCTACGTGCCTCCTTCTTGGTATCCAAGTTCCAGCAACGTCTGCTGGTCCTTGTTAGTGCTTTGGAGCACAGGTACCTTCTGCTTAGTAATCATGTTCCAGCACCGTCAGCTGGTCCACGGTTGTGCCATTGGCTCTTGTTCATTCTGCTGCCACTCCGGGTTCCAGTACCGTCAGCTGGTTCTCAGCAGTTCCTCAGCCTTCTTGTACCTTCAGCTACTTTTCCAAGTTCAAGCTTGTGAAAATGGTTTTTGATTCTCACTCTGGATCTCCCTGACAATGACCCTGAAGACCACACAGAATACCTAAAAGATGACCCTGAAGAAGATGACCAAGAGGACAAAGAACAGGAAGACAACCACCAAGATGCAGAATAACAAGAGACAGAAGACCAAGAAGCATAAAAACCAAAAGCAGAAGAACATTAAGCATAACACTAAAAATCTGAGCAAATGATATTATCTAATTTATAAGCAGAAGAAGACTAAGCAGTGTATGGGGGTGAGTCCATTCCTCCTCGTGGTGCCCCTGGAAAAGGCCTGCTACTACAGGCCAAACTGAACGCGGACAAATCCTGTTGTAAATCTTTTGTGACAGGCTGAACGGAAGGTGTAATCTTCAAACTTTTATAGATAACAACTACAGGAATGCCTGACACAAATAAGAATATGATTAAGAAGAATAGGAAGAAGATGAAGAAGTAGAATATGAAGAAGAATAATAGTTGAATATGAAGAATTTAAAAAAAAAAAAAAATAGAAAGAAGGTGGTGAAGAAGAAGAAGAAGAAGAAGATGAATAAGGTGAAGAAGAGGTTGATGAAAAAGATACTGCTGCTGCTGCTGAAGAGGATGGAGAAAGTGTGGGAGAAGTAAAAAAGAAGGGGAAGAACACAGAAGTAGTGAAACATACATATCTGACAAAATATTAAAGACTTTAACAGTCAATATCTTTGTAACTACGAACGTCTTTAAAAAAAAAAAAAATCCTGCTATTCCATTTGATTGGGCTAAGCCTCTATGGCTTTAATGTCTCCTACACCTCCCACAATACATTCTACATTATTATTAGTTGTTTTTCTTCATGTAGAATTAACCTACAGGGAAATAAAGGGTTTTTTTAATTCCGATATTTATGTTCCATTGACTTGAATGGGACTTCCGGGATCGGAATCGGCGATACCCGATACTTTTTTTAGATCGGCCGATCCATTCCGATACGATATTTTTCAGTATCGGGTGGTATCGCTCAACACTACAGAACAGTGGTTTATGCTGCATGCTGAATTGCACACTGTATCAACGTGTATGAAGGCAGAACAGTAACCCTGATGACATCACAGGTTCTACTTCATTTACATACAAGAGGCAGAAATACACGTCCCCAATGAAAACTATATGATAACACCCACTAGGACTTCACTAAAGTTAGCTTATTAGGTGCCAAATATTTGATTGCTAATATCGCCGCAACAGAGAGGTGAAATAATATATATACAGTATATATACTTTATTCCTCTTTAGAGCCATTATTACATCATATGTCTAGTTAAAACATGAAAAATTTGGTGAAAGATCCTCTTTAATTCTGACCATTAAATCAAATTATGTGCACATAAATATTGACCCTTCTGGTTCCTTTTTCTTTTTGCTATTTTCCTGAAATATCTACTCAGATAACATTGTGGCTTGTCCTGCTATGACCTAGCATTCTTATTTATTCATATCTGGAAAGCAAGTAATCTGTTCAGATAAGCTTCTTACCTTATTTTCTATACACGGTGAAACATAGAAATCAGTAGATCTAGCAATTGTCTCTCCATTGGGCAGAATGGAGTAAATAAGAAGATCAAGTATAGGGAAGAAATTTTCCACGTGGAAACTGATCGGGAATGAACCATGCAGCTCTAAAAATGGGAAAAATGAAAATAAATCCGTTGGTCAATCAATCGTCCACAAGGGATTCTATCAATGACACTTACTTATCCCCATGACCCTCTTGAAACAGACATGAATGCTTGGCCAATCTATGTAAGCAAAATTATAAAGGATTTTCAAGTCAGCTTTGTGTTGAGTGATCATTTGGGCGACATTTCTTTCATGTTTACAATCAGGGTTTATGTTGCAATGAAAATTATTCAACGCCCCCCCCCCCCCCTCCAATTTGGTTTATTAGCAACATTTACAAACTTTCTGCTGTTCGCAATAAATCAATTGAATAAGAACAATTTAAATAGCTCACAAAACTAATAGGCGGGATCACACAAGAGAGTAACATGGACGAGTCTCGCATGTTAATACCCAGCACTGCCTCCTGCACTCAGGAGCGGAGCGTTCGGCTGCATAGCAATACATGGAGTCGCACGCTCCGCTCCCGAGGCCGGCGGCAGTGCCGGGTATTAACATGTGAGACTCGTCCGTATTTCTCGCATGTGTGATTCCGGCCATACAATGAGCGGTTTTTTTTCAAAATTCAACAGAAAATGCCACTTTTACTTATTACTGCAGCCTCAGAAATATTCAGCATCTTAATATAAAAAGTATAAAAATAAGTGCTCATTCACACCGTGGTATAATACGGATGAGTGCAATGGGAGAAAACATTGCATTGCTCTCTGACCAAGGTTATTAACCCCTTAACATCCAGAGGCATTTTTGCTTTTTCATTTTTTGCTCCCCTTCTTCCCAGAGCCATAACTTTTTATTTTTTTGGTCAAAATGGCCATGGGATGGCATGTTTCTTGCAGGATGAGTTGTACTTTTGAACGACACCATTGGTTTTAACATATCGTGTACTGCAAAACAGGAAAGAAATTCCAAGTGTGGTGAAATTACGAAAAAAGTGCAATCCCAGTGTTGTTGTTTTTTTTCTTTTTTACTATGTTCACTAAATGCTAAAACTGACATGCGATTATAATTCTCCAGGTCATAGACACCAAACATGTATAGGTTCTTTTTTATTTTTATCGCCTGTATGTAGTAGAAATGCTCACTTGCTGTGAGCACCGACCACCGGGCGACACTCATAGCAATCCGGCAGTGACAACCATAGAGGTCTGCTGGAGACATCTGGTTGTCATGCCAACTCATCGGGGTCACCGATGTATTTCCGGTGTGCTTGCCGTAAGCGAGAGTTAAATGCCGCTTTCAGATATTGACAGCGGCATTTAACAGATTAACAGCCACAAATGGATTGTGATTCCACCCACGGCTGTTTCAGGCACATATCAGGTGTACAGATCAGCAGTCATGTGCCCGAAAAGGTGTGGGCTTAGCGTCAGAGCCCACACCAAACATGGGGAGTCCAATATCAGCATACTATTACGGGTTAAATGAGTCAGTGCCTCATCTGCAAGTTTTTTCTCAGATCAGAGCAAACTTTGAAAAAAATTACAGCATGCTGCTAATGGATGCAAGAATCAGATTGCACTCACCAATCCAAGTTAATGTGTGCTACAAAAAAGTAACAAGGCACATGGACCATGCGCGTGCCATGCGATTTTTCCACACACATCTCAAAGGAAACCCAACATTTCATCAGCCAACTACCGTAAAATCATAGCCCAACCTTCAGAATAGAGAGATAGAATAGATAGACTAAATAACTATACTAAACGAACACCCTTTAATGCCTTTCATGTGGCAATAAAGAGTATTTAGCCTTATTTCACCTATTAAATGAATAAATAAAAAAAAATTATATGTAGGGTCCCCCTTATTTTTCATAACCCCCTATGGGAAAGCAGACAGCTGCAGGCTTATAATATAAGGCTGAGATGGGCCAGATAACCATGGAACTTCCCAGCCTATTAATATCAGCCCACAGCTGTCTGTGTGGCCTTTGTTGGTTATCTAAAATTGGGAGGACCCTAAAAAATGATGTGGGGTCCTCCCATTTTTGATAACAAGTAAAGGTAATGTGGACAGGTGTGGGCTAATATTAATAGTCTGATAAGGTCCATGGTTATATAGCCTCTCCCAGCCTAAAAATACTAGTTCGCAGATGCCTCAGAATTGGCGCATCCATTAGATGTGCCAATTTTGGCTCTTTACCTCAGCTCTTCCAGATTGAAAATCGGGGTAATACATTTGTGTGATTGATCTGTTGCTGACATCAAGCTCTAGGGTTAGTAATGGAGTACAAGCTCATGACAGACTGTGACAGTGATGGCTGTAATAAATGTCTCACATGAATTTACATAATTCTACATCAAATAGAGGATGTGCTTCCTATACCTCATCATGCCTCAGAACGCCTGACCGGACCGGAGTGGACAATAAAATACCCAAATTCATTATTTATGAACTTTTTAAATATTAATTATATTATATTAATATTTCCCACACAACAGGACTTAGGAATAGTGCAGTAATAAGTACGCAATGTGACTTTTCTGATACTCTATGAAGCCATACCTGAAAAAGTGACCTTATTAGTCTCAAAAGCTTGTTGTTTGTTATTAGCCAGGCTTTAATATTTATTAGAGCTTCTCTGGTTGTTAATATCTCCTATAAACATAATACATAGCTACATACTAGCTTCTGGCAGCATTCCTTAGGAATATTAGCCCGTTCCTCATCAGCAATGGTCTCCAGTTTACTAGTAGTTTTGGGTTGTCAAGAGAGTGAAGAGATAATTGCCTTGGACAGACAAGAAAAACATGAGAAGAATGGTTTGCAAGTTGAAATGTAAAGGATCGCTGGCTATACTACCTGGATGTATCAGAAAGAGGAAGCTGTCATACAGCTGCTAGCAGATTCCTGAGGATGTAAGTGGTCAAAAACATTCCAGTGATTACAAAAGATCTGCAGCAAGATTTGTCTTCAGCAGATACTGAAGTTTAAGGCTGCACAGTAAGGCACATTCTAAACACTAAAGGTCTCCATACTCCTCTACTGACTCCAAAATGCAAGAATAATTGGCAGCACTAAAATGATAAAAAACATATAAATAAGCAACAGTAGTTCAAAGATTATGCTCTGAGGAGTAATGAAATACAATGGGAACTTCTCAGGCCTATGAATCAGCAGGATATCTGGAGGCAGAAGAAAGAAGTAAAATTCTAAAAAAAACTCTGCCTACAGTGAGGCATGGCGGTGCCTTGGTGATATTCTTTTACAGCTTTGCTTTGTCTGGAACTATAAAACTGCAGCATGAGGAGGGCAAGATAGATTCAATCAAGCATCAAGATATCCCAGGAGAAAACATCATGATTTCTGTGACGAAGCTGAGGCTTGGGTTTTATTAGAACTTGCAGCAGAACAATGATCCCAAGTATACCTCAAACTCCACCAGGGCTTGGTTTCAGAAGTAGTCCTGGAAAATTCTGGAGCAGTCATCAGTCACTTGACTTGAATCAATATAACAAATCTTTGGTGAGATTTGAACAAGGCATTTACAGCATGGAACCCATTGAAAATCAAAGAACTGTAGGCCATTGCACATGATGAATAGACTAAGATTCATCAGGAAAGCAGCTAGATACTGGTGTCTGGCTATACATCATATTTTCAGTAGGTTAGAGCAGTCCAAGAGGCTCTATATATTATTAAATACACCTGTTATGAAGGGGTTTTATAATTCTGAAACTAAAATAATCATTAAAATTGACATTTTGTGTCGAATTTGGAGAAACCAATTGGTATATTAGTTTGTTGTAGTATTTAGAGTTCCTGTCTGATTAATTTACTGCAAACATCAAAAAATGTGTACATTTTGGTAATAAATCTATTTGCAATGACAGTTAAATAGTTTTTAGTTAGAACTGTGCATAATACAGTGACAGAAGGAATAAAATGGAGGCAATAACATGATTATTAATTTTGCTGCCCCAGATGGGAAAATTTAGTTTTCAGAAAGTGTTCATACTCAAGAAGAATTAAGTCTGTTCTGTCTCCAGAAGAAAACCATTTTACTTACTTTGGCTATCTTTTTGGTCTTTAATGTTTTCTTTATGTTCGTTAAAAGAGACGACTCCATTTCTGTCTAAGAGCTGTAAAAACATGGAAAGCAGGTAATATGTGAGTAAGAAATACATTGTTCTCATTATTGCTGTTCTTCTATAATAAAAGGCAGGGAAGTAGTTAGGGGAGTCAGCTATTGGGCGCCAACAAACTACTTAAACTTAGCCAGAGAAACTAGACACAGAGCTGAGGTAGAAAACTAAACCTTTGTCTATAATGAAAATAAGCTTAGTTATTGATTTTGATAAAAGGTGTTCAAGAGGTTACTCTTTCTTACAGTGGATACGGAAAGTATTCAGACCCCTTTAAATTTTTCACTCTTTGTTTCATTGCAGCCAATTATTAAAATTGTTGCCCTAGTACACCCTACACCTATCCCTTGCTAGGGAGCTGGGTGGCGCAGGCACTGGCCCCACCGCTGTACATTAAGGAGATAACACAAACGGGGAAACACAACTAAGCTTTACTCTGTTGCACTTGTTCCTGGCAGCAGAGTCCACCACCAGCATGCTGCTCTCCTCCTGAATCGCTGACACCAAGCTCTGTCAGCGCTACCAGGAAATCCCCTATGACTCCTTTCACACCAGGGCTCTGACTGAGCTGCCAGGACCTCTCTCTAGATCCTTTCTCCACCAAGGATGGTTGAAATGAACACTATCACCAACTGTAAGTTGTGCATGCTGCACTTGCAGCAGAAAGGACTTTTCATTTCATCTGTGGGGCGCCAGGGCGTGGGAACAGACCAGCCCATTGCCACGACTACCACCCTGGCCGCCTTACATGTGCAGTAAATGGGGGCATCCTGAGAGGGGAGACAGTTCTTAATAGAGAAGGAAAGAAGATTGTGTTCAGAGAGCGGGAGAGGGGAGTTAGTAAAGTCACACACAGAGCAGAGCCATGAGAAGACCAGGTCCAGAGTACTCCCGTCCTCATGTGTAGAAGAGTTAGTAAGCTATGAAAGGCCAAAAGAGGAGATTAGAGAAAAAAGATGAGTGACAGATTTGGCAGATTGGATTATCAATGGGGATGTAAAAGTCCTCCATGATGAGAGCAGGAATTTTACTGGATAGAAAAAAGGTGGAAGCCAGGTGGGAAAGTGATTGAGGTACTGGTTGGTTTTGCTTGGATGGCGAAATACAACCACCACTCACAGGGAGAAGGGTTTGAGGAGTCTAATGGTCTAAGGAAACATGAGTGAGGGTAAAAGGGGGGATTACCTGGAAACCACATTGTGATGAACGGAGCAGAAAAACACCTCCACCTTATCTGCTCTCAGGTGAGGCGGTTTAACTGCAATGTTGAACTGTAATAAATATTTCAGCTACTGTATCTTGAAGACTGATAACAGAAATTCAAGAGCTTATTGGGATGCTGATATCCCATAACAGATAAATTTGTCCTGGGCTTAAGAAATCAGTTGATGAAGATAAAGGCATAATGAACTCAAAAAGTTAAAGAAAGATAAGTCAATAGAAGCTTGTATGGAATTCTTGAAAGGGATGTTGAGAGAATTCATCGAGATTCTCACACTGCAAAAAGAGAAAGATAAGGCAACACCATGGAAGCTGCGGTGGGGAAGACAATATTTCACCAGGAGAATTAGCTGGGTAGAGGGCAAAATGAGCAATTCTAAGTACACAGTGCTATATGATGGGATGATTGAAATATATGAAGGGGATAAAAACTTTGATGGTAGTGCTTCTTTAAGAGTGGTGATATTAAAAACAGTAGGTTACACTGAGGCTTAGAAGCAGTGGCTTGTGACATAAAGATAATAAAGATGGCTTATGAAACGTAGTAAAGCAATTGGTGAAGCAATGGGATTGGCTAACGATCAATGAAGGTGTGTTGAATTGACAGGTTAAATTGCCAAAAGAAAGAAATCCCATCTGGCAAACAGTACTGCCTAGAAAATAAGCTAGAGCAGCAGTGATTGGATGTATGAAAAGAAGGGACTCTTTGGTAGTACAACGATTGTTGGCTAGTTACATAAGTTTTACTATCATCCTAAGTTACACAAGGTCATTTACAATGTTAGAAAGCAGTGCAAGAAGTGTAATTTGGCAAGAAGGGGAACAAAGAAGGACTTTATAGTCACCTAATTTCCATCATGGAACACTTTACTAAGTTTGCAATTATGTTCTCAAATATGGGTCTGACCATATCTGTGGATGAAGCTTTGTGGGAGAGTTTTATTTTGTCCTCCACATTTAATCTTTGATCAATGTAACTGCTTGCATTCCCAATCCTTAGCTTCTTCAAGAGAACACTATTGCTGAAATGCTGAAAGCAATGTGTCAATCAAACAACAAACTATAAAGTATTATTGAAAGTGCTAATACAGAGATAAATATACTGCTCAAAAAATAAAGGGAACACAAACAGCCTGTTGCAAATGGAATAGTGTTCAATTTATTTTTTTGAGCAGTATATATCTCTGGTACTGAATGGTAAGCTTGTGTAGGGAAGTGGACTGACCCATTGACCTGTCTGAAGAAGAAAAGTGAATGTAAAGATGTGAATTAGTATATGCGTGTGGGGAAACAGCTCGAATTTGGAAGAGATGGTGTAGGACCGAGTTATGGCCACTAGGGGGAGACAAATAGCAGCTGGAAAAGGAGACGGTGCAGTACTGAGGGTTGACCACTAGAGGGAGACAAAAGAGAGCAGGGAAAGGACATAACAGCAGCTAACCACAAAGTCATGGTGGGCGGGGTTACGGGGACTCAGGAGGGGAATTCCCAGGCAAGTGAATCAAAGAGAGAGAGAGCCCCAGGGAGAACCCAGTCTAGGAGGAGTTCAGCGCAGGAGGAGACTGAAGAAGGATGAGCTCTGGAAGGGACTGGAAGGAGAGACAGTCAGGGAGGTGGAGCTGACAGGATAGCCGCAGGACAGAGGACGCCTGTGGGTACCAGACAGACGGACTTGGCCAGGGGAAGCGCTGTGGTGGTGGGCCTAAGGCAGGCACAGTGAAAGAACCGCGAGGGACATCGCCTTAGGAGAAGGCAGGAGGTGAAAGGTACCCAGGCCTGTGCGTAGAAGCTGTCGTGTTGCTGTGGTCGTCGAGAGGATGGCCAATAAAGAGGACCTGTTTGAACGCACGTTGGTTTCTGTCTCCAGTCTGTTCGCGGCAGAAAGGGACCACCCCCCAGTCGGCCCACGATCCTACAAGTGGCGTAGTCAACAGGATCATCACCACCAATTCACACTCAGCGATGAGACAGCACCGAAGATTTAAAGGACCCGGGCTGAGCAGCTTGAAGAATTTGCTGCAATTTATGGACTGGACTAGATTGAAAGAATCCGCAAGGAGCGGGTTGAAGATTGTGATCTGTGGACTTTACTTGACATTATCGGATGGAATTACAAGTACCCAGAAAGTGACTTTGGCAGACCAGTGAAATGTCGGCTGTCGAAGTGGAGGACTATAGCGCCAAAAGAAACTGTCGGGGTGAGTTAAGCCGAGCCCACCCCTGGGGGGAGCGGTGTACATCCAGTGACAGCTGCCCGTTCCCCCTAAACGCTGGAAAATGGGTGGAGGGGCCGGCCAGAGTCCCACCCAGGAACAGGAGTGACATTGCTAACCAGGCTGGGTGCAGCTGCCTAGCGCCATTAAGCTTCTGGACATTGGACACGATGCAACGCTGCAGCTGCCGAGGCCTTGGATGGAGTGGCAATGGCGGCGGGAGATGAAAGGCCGCCGAGTTACCTGCACCTGGGAGTCACTGCCAGTGTACAGGACACTCACCCTGGAGGAAGATCGACCTGGGACCCCACCACAGCTGCTGACGGCTGGACCTGCGGAGCTGGAGGTGACGGTGTGCTTGCCCTTGGCGCAGGCCATGCCGGGGCAGCCACTGGAGGAACCATTGACGACTCTCCCTGCAGAACCATAGGGCCTGGAGGCTGGTCTAGCTGGATGGCGGGATGAAGAGCAGCTGTGCACTCCAGACGACAGGATCGGGAGCAACGAAGGAGCGACGGAGACCAGTGACACTTCGGGCCCTCCAGTTGCACAGATGCACCGACTCCTGGAAGAGCTGCAGGGCGGCCTGATGTGAGCTGCGGTGCTGGGGAAGGTGAGTGTTACCCCGGCCCAGCCGGCGGCACCACAGGCAGTTCCCATCCCCATGCCCCGTACACGAGCCAAGCCCAAGGGCCCCGACACTGGCCCTCAGCCTCCCCCTTCAGCCTACCCTCGTCCAGCACCCCCAGATCCCGATGTATCCACGGCCCATGCAGGGCCGATCGATGTCCACGCCATCGACCCTGAGCTGCCCCGCCCGGCTGCTCCCTATCCCGCATCTCTGGTGCGGAGCAGATCCACGGCCTGCTCACTAAGGCCTGCAGTCACCTCTGCTCCACTCTCGACTCCGGGTGCGGCTTACTCACCGGTACCCGTGGCTGCTTCTGCCCCACTCACCGGTACCCGCGACCGCCTCTGCCCCGTTCTCGGCTCTTGCTGCAGCCTACTCGCCAGGCTCCAAGGCCTATACTGGGCCCTTTGTCTGGATTGCTGATGTCATATCACAGAGGAAGGCCAAAGAGTGGGAGGTCTGGGCGCTGCTACACGAGAAGGGGGAGGCAGCCATGTCTGTCCCTTTGTGTGCCGGGCAGCTTGTATACACGAATGTCGAGAGGAGCTGCGGTTTCATCAGAGAAACGGAGACTGGCCACAAGGTGTACCTGAACATGGCCTCCATTAAGCATGGGAGGGCCCTGCGGATGTGAGACAATGTATCCTTTTACAAGGAATACTGCCCCCGCAGCTACTATGCCTTGGCAGTTATTGTGTACCCTGAGGAATGTGGAACCCCGTTAAAGGAAGGTGGACTCCTGAGTCTCGGGCACTAATGAAACTCGGGGCCCAGGAGCAATCAAGACATCCCGGGGGCACCATGGCTGTGGAGTTCCTTGCTGCTGGCGGAACATTGGCCATCAGGAGATGGCCCGGAGCACTGCTGAATACGGACTACCGGGACTGCTGTGCACTGTTGCGCAGCATGGGGACTGTTCCACGTCCCCTCAGGGGTAAAATACCCCAAGTCTTGATATGGCAGGGATGTGTGGGGGGTACTTTCCGCAAAGGAAGGGGGAGCACTAATGTTTTGTTTTGAAAAATGATGATCCATGCCATATGTTGAAGAAAATAGTTTGTGTTATAATTATTAAAAGTAGTACATGTTGAAATTATGTATAGTTAGCTTAAAATGTTATACAAATAAAATTGTTCAACAGGTCCAAAGTGCAAAACTAGAAAAATGCTTGCCATTACTGATTATACCTGAAGGTACAAGGATGGGTTGTGAAAATTGAAACAGACAGTGGTCCATGGATCTGGTCCAAGGTGACCAAGATACTGTCACAATCCATTTTTGGATCAATGTCAGATCTGGATCCTCATATATAACCTTTTTTCCTTTCAAGTCATCGGGGCTTATGTTAGTTTTTGCCCCCGCTGGCCGCTGGTGTTTCTACAACTTTAGTTACTCTGCTAATGGGTTTTTGCCCCTGGTGGCCGCTGGTGTTACTACACATTGAATTAGCCAGCAGGTGTGACCACCACCCCTCCTTCCTATAAAAGGCCAGCAGCTGCTGCAGATCACTGTTGGTAATATTGGTCATTCACTAACCAACCTTGCTGAAGAGAGGAGCTATCTGGAGCAGTGCTGTTGCAACTTATCTGGAGCCTTGGTGTTTCTGCTGGAAATGGTGTCCGGGTGCTTGACTGCTGAGCAAAGCTAAGTGTTGTTTGTTTTTCCCTGTCTGTTGTTTTCCCTGGTGTTTATTAGTACAGAGGTGAGGACCAGTGTCCGCTCTTGCCAGTTCCCTAGTAAGGGATAGGTGCAGGACAAGTGAGGGACTGAGGTATCCTGGTCGGCGACAGGTTGAAAGAACCTGTATAGGGAATGTGAGGAGAGTTTTGGGTTCTTCCTTAGGAGATCCCCGTTCCCTATGATAGGGCCCACCATTGTAATTGTTTCCCCAGTGTCCCCTTGTCTGTCTTGTGGATTTGTGACCAATGGATCATCGGGTCGCGTCACGCAGAGCCAGACATATCGTGACAGATACCTAAAGTAAAGGAGGGGAGCACCCGGTGACCAGGTAGGCCGGAGCCGGAGAGTTGAATGCAATTCTGAAGGTGAGAAAAGTGGGGGAGAGCACCCGTTGAGGAGTCCGGGTGGTCCTACCCCAATGAAAGAGGAATTGTCATAGAGGTGCACATGCCTGCGAGTAGCCGTAAGCTACTCGGAGCTTGATTGCACCCGGCTCTGTTCAGCACCCCGCGTAGAGCTAGAAGGCTCCGGGCTCTGCTCGTCAACCGGTCACATGGACAAAAGAAGGTGGGTAAGTTCAAAAAGGGAAAACGAAGGGTACGAGATTGTCGGGACGACAATGGTAAAAGGAATGAGGTATGTAGGGAAGTGGACCGACCAATGGACCTGTCTGAGGAAGAAAAGTGAATGTAAAGATGTGCAGTAAATATACTTGATGTGAATTAGTATATTCGTGTGGGGAAACAGCTGGAATTAGGAAGAGACGGTGTAGGACCTAGTTTTGTGGCCACTAGGGGGAGACAAAAGAAAGCAGGGAAAGGACGTAACAGTAGCTAATGCTTAAGAAACCGCAAAGTCATGGTGGGCGGAATTACGGGGACTCAGGAGGGGAATTCCCAGGTAAGGGAGTAAAAGAGAGAAAGCCCCAGGGAGAACCCAGTCCAGGAGGAGTTCAATGCAGGTGGAGACTGAAGAAGGATGAGCTCCGGAAGGGTCTGGAAGGAGAGACAGTCAGGGGGGTGGCCCTGACAGGATAGCCACAGGACAGAGGATGCCTGGGGGTACCAGACAGACGGACTTGGCCAGGGTAAGCGCTGTGGTGGTGGGCCTAAGGCAGCCACAGTGAAAGAACCGCGAGGGACGTCGCCTTAGAAGAAGGCAGGAGGTGAATGGTACCCGGGCCTGTGCGTAGAAGCTGTCGTGTTGCTGTGGTCGTTGAGAGGACGGCCAATAAAAAGGACCTGTTTGAACGCACGTTGGTTTCTGTCTCCAGTCTGTTTGCGGTGGAAAGGGACTACCCTCCAGTCGGCCCACGATCCTATACTTGCATGATACAAAACTGCTAAATATGATATGATCAATGTAAAAAAACATAGTTCTTTCAATAATACTAATAATGTGACATTTAAAAATTACCAAAAATGGGAGGCTTTCGTGCAATTAGACAAATGCCCTTGAATTAACATTTGTCATATAAAAGATCATGATAAATCATCGCAGGATCATAAGGATCCCATCATGCTTGTTATGTATCCTGTAAACAAGAAAACTATTATGGTAATTCCAAATATACAAAATATACAATTATAATTCCAAGAGTAAGAATACTTACAATGTAATAAAAGACAAGATGATCCGTGTCATCATTGAGGTTTTTCCTATGGATGTCATATTCCACAGTCACGGTGTGATCAGTGTTACAGGATATATCGTTCGGATGTTTTTGTATTTTCACTGAGCTTTCGGTTTTAGGCTCATATGGTGAAAGCCACAACGTACTTCGGGAAAGAGATTCAAGAAAAGAATATCTAATATTGTCATAATCCTCATCATCATCATCGTGAACATCAGATGAACAACGTGCCTGAGAAAAGAAGTCACAACTGGGTCTTTACAACATATATGTTTCTTACTAGCTGCTGGCCCGATTCTAAAGCATCGGGTACTCTAGAATATGGCCAGCGGGAGATTAAAATAAAAAATGTGATATACTTACCATCCGACGGCCCCCAGAATCTGTCCCTCCTCTCCACGCTGCCGGCATCTTCCGTTCCCAGTACTGCTTTGTGCCAGAAGACCGTTGCTGACGTCCTCTCGCGAGAGCGCGACGTCATCAGCGGTATTTCGCGCAAAGCAGTACTGGGAACGGTAAATGCCGGCAGAGTGGGAGAGGAGGGACAGATTCCGGGGGCCGTCAGAAGGTGACCACGTTTATGGTACCGAGGGTCCGAAGGAGTCTCTTCTCCTCAGGACCCAGGGTACCGGCTAGCGCCGGGCATCTCCGGCTGCGTCGCCACTGACGCCTGTGCGCCCGGAGATGACCCGCGGCAACCGTCGGGAGATCAGCGGCTAGCGCCGCTGATCTCCAGACGGCACGGTAGCGGTGGCGTGCGTCCTTCTAATTGCGGACTGCACCTGCGCACTAAGCCTGTTGCTGATTGGTTGTGGC
Organism: Dendrobates tinctorius; assembly: GCF_039654945.1. Taxonomy (NCBI): domain Eukaryota; kingdom Metazoa; phylum Chordata; class Amphibia; order Anura; family Dendrobatidae; genus Dendrobates; species Dendrobates tinctorius. The sequence continues at coordinate 15,234,002 of NW_027361814.1, read as the reverse complement.
CTGGCGGCCGCGACCAGTCAGCGCGGCGGCATTTCGGTTACAGACAGACATGATAAGGCGTTTATATATATATATAGATTACAAACGTCAGAAAATCTTCCTATTTTGGAGGGACAGTACAATGAAACTCTAAAATAAGTTTAGAAAATTTATATTCTTGTATTTAAGTGTTAGTAGACTACATGTAATCCATGACATTATTAAAAGAATTAAAAAGTACATTTCAGCATGTAAGTTGCTTTTTTGCTGAGTAATCTACTTTTAAGCAGTATAATGTACTCATATGAACCTTTGTTGAAGTATTTTGAGCCCAAGTTCATTATACGGTCCACATGCAAAGTGCCATGTACTATTACAGAGGTATTCGTTGAGCAATCTCTAGGTTTAACCATTTGGTATGTTATGTTTGGGACATGGGCTTAGACCTCCAATATTTATTAAACAGAAAGGTTACAGTACTCTTCTGAACATTGTGTCCCTTCTTTTTAAATCACTGTGAATTCAGTATCCTTTAAATATGTTGATTAGATTTTTTGTAGTAACTGCATTTGCTCCTTTAATGGAGAAAATCTGCACTGTTCTTCTGCACGGAAATTCAATGCATTTCTATATAAAGATCTTCTGACTGACTTACCATTATAGCTACATAAGATTCCCAATCTGAGGTACTGAGTGTAAATTCTGCTATTCCATTGGAATCCGTCACCAGTTTTACATGTGTCACATTAGAATTCTCATCTATTTGTATAAATAAGGTTATGTCTTCATTAACTTTGGGTTGTCCCATTTCATCTTTGGCTTGAAGCTGAGGGTGAGTAAAGGAACCAGTTGAGCAAACTCATTTCAAGCAGCATATCCTTTTGACATAAAGCCCAAACATTATCTCTATGGATATCCCCCAAATTAATCCCCACCATTCCAATTCACAAGTGTAGCTCCTGAGAGCCTCATATTTTATCACCTCTGGTGAAAGGAATCCACACAGCATTACAAGTTGATGTGAGGCTGTGAGCACTTTAATGCAATCAGAAATTGTCATCATACAGTGGGTTGGGAAAGTATTCACCGCCTTGGCATTTTTCGTGTTCTGCTACCTCACAACATGGAATTTCACTGTTTTTTTGAGTGTTTGAATCGGTTCATGTAAATAGCATGTATTCAACTGTGAACATTTGGTTTTCTTTTTATTGTGAAGCAAACAACAAATAGGACAAAATAACTGAAAACATCAGTGTGTATAATAATTCACCCTCCTAAAGTCAGTACTTTGTAGATCCTCGTTTTGCAGCAATTACAACTGCGAGTCATTTTGGATAAGTCTCTATGAGCTTTCTATATCCTGCCAATGGGATTTTTACTCATTCCTCAAGGCAAAACTGCTCACTGCTCCAGCCCCTTCAAGTTAGATGGTTTCTTCTTGTGAACAGCGATATTCAAATCTGACCACAGATTCTGAATTGGATTAAGGTCTGGGCTTTGACTAGACCATTCCAAAATATTACCACATTTCCCCTTCAACTACTTGAGTGTTGCTTCAGCAATATGCTTTGGATCATTTTCTTGTTGAAAGATGAACCTCCAGCCCATTCTCAAATCTCTGACTGACGGAAACAGATTTTGCTCAAGGAAATTCCTGTATTTCATACTATGCATCTTCCCCTTGACTTGAACTATTTTCCCTATCCTTGCTGCCAAAAAACATCCTCACAGCTTGATGCTGCCAGCACCATGTTTCACTGTGGGAATGGTATTCTTGAGGTAATGAGCTGTGTTGAATTGGCACCAAACATAACATTTACCTTGGCAGCCAAAAAGTTCAATTTTGGTCTCATCTGATCACAGCACCTTCCTCCGTACATTTGGGGAGTCTCCCACATGTCTTTCGGCAAACCCAAAATGAGCCTTACATTTTGTGTGTGTAATGAAAGGTTTTTATCTGCCCACTCTTCTATAAAAGTCACCTCTATGGAGTGGTCATATGGACAGATTCTCCATTCTTTGCTTGGGAACTCTGCCGCTTCTTCAAGCTTACCTTTGGTCTCTGTGCTGCCTCTCAGATTAATGACATCCTTGCCCAAACTGATAGTTTTGGTGGCTCTCTCTTGGCAGATTTCTTGTGGTACCAAGTTCTTTCTATTTGATGATAATGGATTTGATGGTGCTCCGGTGGATCATCAGAGATTAAGATATATTCTTCTAACCCAACCCTAAATTGTATCTCTCAACAACTTTGTCTATGACTTGTTTGGAGATCTCCTTGATCTTCAAGGTGTTTGGTTAGTGGTGCCTCTTGTTAATGGTATTGTAGCCTCTGTGGCCTTTCAGAAAAGGTAAAGACAAAAGAGCTGAATACTTTTGCAAGCCACTGTAGGTGCCAAGGTATAGGATCACAGTCTGTCAAATTGGAGCTTTTCGTTCAACTTGTTGGTAGTAATAGATGATTAGAATAATGTTGGTTTAAAGGGAGTGCATCAGCCCCAAAATGCCAATAAAACTGCATAAACATTTATATAGGGTACATAGACCCTCTAAACATCATACCAGGCATATACAGTTTAACTCACTATGTGCTAAAAAAAAATCTAGCTTTGTTCTCTATGATAAGGAGGACACTTCAGTTCAACCTTGGCATGACCTATGTCTTGGTGCACTGTTACGCACTCCTATTTGCATATTAAGGACAGTCCTTTGTATTAATTGACAGTGTTTCATTGGGAACTGGAGGAGCACCGTGGTCAGCACTAGAGGAGCACAGTAACATGTTCAGAGTGCACAAAATGTGGCAGTGGATCTGCTCTAATACCTTTTTCCTGCCTGTCTTTAGACACCGCTCGAGCTACTTCAGTGAGAAGAATTGGACATTGAAGTGAGCAGGCAGCATGCACAGGTCACAATGTCTTCTCCTCCTCACTAAAGCCAATCACTCACTAAACTTCAAGGTGCACTCTGGAAGGTAAACTAATCATGCATTTATAAAGTACCTAAAGAGTCTAAGATTGGAATAACCCCTCTCTCTGTAACACACATCTTAAGAAAGTTGAAAGAACTTAAAAATTTTCTGGAGTGCGAATTTTGCATAGCTGGTTTTCTTTATGGGGGGCATATTGTAAGTGGGCTGGTGGGTTTTGTGTGCTAGAGCAGCTTTCAAATTCCCGTCTAGCCCTGGTTTACCCCAAAGGTCATAGTAACCGTGGCATCTAAGTGGTTAGACAGTGGCTAAAATCTGTTTCCCCATCGCTTCCTAATACCTCCTCCGCCCACCACTGCCCCCTCCAACCTCCCTCATCTCCGCTGAGGACTTTGCCACACACTTCAAAAATAAGATCGACCAAACAAGGCAAGTCTTTATTGTTCAACCACCACAACCCCTTTGTATACCAGGCCAATACCCAAACCCCATAACCTCCCTCTCCAACATCACTGAAGGGAGGCTTAATTGCCTCTTCTCCAAATCGCACCTCATAACCTGTGCACTTGACCCCATCTCATCCCACTTCCTCCCCAACCTCACCACTACATTTATCCCATCCCTAACCCACCTCTTCAACCTATCGCTAACGTCCGGTACCTTCCCTTCTGCTTTTAAACATACCACAATCACGCCTATCCTTAAAAAGCCAACGCTGGACCCAACCGCTATGTCCAGCTATCGCCCAATATCACTGCTCCCATTCACTTGCAAACTCCTGGAGCTGCACGTCCATGCTGATCTTTCCTCCCACCTCTCATATAACTTGCTCTTTGACAATCTACAATCTGGTTTCTGCCCCCATCACTCCACTGAGACAGCCCTGACCAAAATTACTAACAACCTCCTTACAGCCAAAGCAAATGGACAATACTCTATACTCCTGCTTCTAGACCTGTCCTCTGCAATTGACACAGTTGACCACTGACTCCTACTACAGATCCTCTCCTCTTTTGGCATCCAAAACCTCGCCCTATCCTGGATCTCCTCATACCTTTCAAACCGCACATTCAGCGTCTCCCACTCTCACACTACCTCCTCATCCAATCCTCTTTCTGTTGGAGTCCCCCAAGGCTCTGTTCTAGGACCCCGACTCTTCTCAATTTATACCCTTGGCCTGGGTCAACTCAAAGTCCCATGGATTCCAGTACCACCTTTATGCTAACGACACTCAGATCTACCTTTCTGGCCCAGATGTCACCTCTCTGCTGCCCAGAATCCCGGAGTGTCTATCAGCCATATCCTCCTTCTTCTCCTCTTGCTTTCTCAAGCTAAATGTGGACATATCTGAGCTCATCATCTGTCCTCCATCTTACAGATCTTCCTTACCTGACCTATCTATCACAATTAATGACATCACGCTTTCCCCAGTACCGGAAGTCCGCTGCCTCGGAGCAACCCTTGACTCTGCCCTGTCCTTCAAACCACACATCCAAGCTCTTTCTACCTCCTGTCACCTCCAACTCAAAAATATTTCCAGAATCCATCCTTTCCTCAACTCTCAATCTATTAAAATGCTTGTGCACGCCCTCATCATCTCCTGCCTCGACTACTGCAACATCCTTTTCTGTGGTCTCCCAGCTAACACCCTCGCACCACTCCAGTCCATCCTTAACTCTCCTTGCTACTCTTCCGCTTCTCCCCTCTGTAAAGCTCTTCACTTAGTTCCATTCCCTCAGCATATCCAGTTCAAATTACTAATACTGACCTGCAAGGCCATCTATAATCTGTCTCCTCCATATGTCTCTGAACTAATCTCCCGATACCTTCCCTCACGTAATCTCCGGTCATCCCAAGACCTTCTTCTCTCCTCCACACTTATTCGTTCATCACCCAACAGCCTCCAAGACTTCTCCCGAATAGCCCCCATCCTCTGGAATTCTTTGCCCCAACATGTCCGACTATCAACCACATTCGGATCCTTCAGACGGAACCTGAAAACCCACCTTTTCAAGAAAGCCTACAGCCTGCAATGACCACTACCAGAGATATCACTTCAACCAACACCGGAACTGCTGCAACCCATCAACCTACTGTCTCCTTCCCCACCATCCTGTAGCATGTAAGCCCGAAAGGGCAGGGTCCTCTCCCGTCTGTATCAGTCTGTCATTGTAAGTTTGTTTACTGTAAGTGATATCTGTAATTTGTATCTAACTCCTTCTTATGTACAGCACCATTGAATCAATGGTGCTATATAAATAAATAAATAATAATAATAATAATAATAATAATAATAATAATAATTGCAGGGGACCAATGGGTTTTCCTGACAAATAAAAGCGTAATGTAGGCTCCTGAGTTAACTGGGTTGCATAGGAGAGATTTGCCAGGACAAAACACTGCAGTACAGAAGTATTAGAGTGCATTCTACCAGGAACTTTTTGAAAATATAAAAAAGCAAAATATAAATGTTCAAATAAAGTTACACTTATTCTCATTTGTTAAAAAAAGCAGTAAAAAACATTAAAAAATGTAATTGATATCACCACGTTCATAAAAGTCAGAGATATTTGTTTTGTTATATATCCTGTCAGAATTGCTGTTTTTTTTCTGGCCACCTCTCAATCCCCAAAAAAGTGTAAAAAAAAAAAAATACTTATTACAAAAATATATACACTCATGATAGGTCTAAAAAATTTGAAAACACAAATCAAATTCTTAGTTTTTAAAATTATGTTATAGTTTTTTTTAAATATATTTTGCTATATCAGTTTTGTATCATTGTTTTATTCCTAACCCACAGAATAACAATGGCATTTTTGAAACACTCAGTCATCGTGTGCCTTTAATAGACATGGGTGGAGCTGTGAGATTTAACGTGTGCTGGCAGGAATCAAGTTATATGTCCGGGGGGTGCAATGAGTTGTCATGATGGTTGTCATTCATAGGAGATCGTGCTTTCTGCTATACATAGCAGTGCTGAAGTGCAGAGCTTCTTTTATTGTGTGACATCAGCTAAACAGCAAAAATATATAAATCTGGTATCACCATAATTGCCCCGACCCATAGAATAAAGTCGTCTAATCACTTATACTGCAAGTAAAACTGCGTAAAAAATAAATAAAAACACTTCTTGACTGTTCATTCTGCTTCCCAAAGATTGCAGTAAGGCTAAGCCCTTACACCGGGGTTTCCATGTAAATCTCTGAAATAGGTGATTCAGATGGAGCCCCGGATGGCATCCGTGTGCTATACACAGTTTTCACGGACCTATAGGCTTGTATTGGCTCTCGTCATCTGTGCTGCCAGAAAATAACAGACATGTCTCAGTGTGTTTTGCGTGAACATGAGGTTAGGCTGTAATGCATATGTGTGGGATCAATGAAAAAAATGGATACCACATGTACTGGAAACATGGATGCGTGAAGGAGGCCTTATTTATAGGTGTCATTTACATGTTTGTAATTCTGATTGATATGCATTGTCCTAAAGATGTGTAATATGTGCCCTGTTAGGATTTTGCTCTACTTGCTGATTCAAATAATTGTCACATGATCACTCACTGATTGGTCTGGTTAGTCCAATTAGCTGATTCCTGCCACTGCTGGCTTACACTGTCCTCCGACACAGTGATGCTGAAGGAGGAGGAAGGGGAAGGGTTTGGCAGAGACTGGGGGCACGGTGTCTGTTGTGAGGTTATGTCCAGTGTCTGCCAGACAGGAAAACTATAGAGGGATGTGACCAGCTCCTCCAGAATAAGGAGAGAGCTGTTTACATCCCTAAGTGTGGTATCTAGGCAATAGTGCAGAATGCTGACAGGGTGTATATTATGAACTGTCAGCATTTTTCAGCATAGGAACAAAGAATGGGAAAAAAAAAGCTGGACAAACCCTTTAAGCTCTGAGCAATAGCAAAGAGGTTTAAGAATGCTATAAAGCCCTTTAATACTGATATCTGTAAAGGATTACAAAATAACAAATTTCCGCAATATGATTATCTCATATTTTTATTGGATCCTTCATAAATGAGTATACATATAGTATTGTATATATTGTATGTGGTAGTGTGCTTCATAGAGTCTCATCAGAATGTTAAACAAAGAACCAAATGTTCAGTTTGTACATTATATACTGATTTGATGTGGTCTCTGCCCATTACAGCCTTGTCATACCCACAGGAGCTCTGATCTTCTGTAAGCAGGACCTCTGATCATATCGGTATGGAACCAATCACTTCAGATCATGTATTTATATTTATATTACCCACACGATGTGCAGCCGCATGGGCAGTTATTAGGCAGCTCAATCCTCTCTATATCATACTACATAGTATTATCGTTCCCTCTAAATGCAGCTACAACAAATATACTCCATTAGGAGTCCTTATATGTGTTCCTCATCTAACCATACCTCCTTTTACCCTCACCTACAGGATAATCCACTTCTTTTTTAAATATTGCCTAGCAGTGATCATAATTACCCGGTGACTACTGAAACTCTACTTTAAAAGGGGTATGATCTTATCACTATAATTTCTCTGTATGTTTTCTTTTTTTGTCTGCCGCCAGCTTATTCCCTTTCAATTGTTCAAGGTGTGTCTATATTCTTCAAGGATCATATGGCATCAAAATAACTTATCACCAATGCTCTTTTGGATGTAGTTGTTTTGTATATTTTGTATATATCGTGTATATTTTGCATCACTTCATGATTCTTATTGTATATATTTTTATTTTTTCAGCGACTATGTGATAAAGGCCTTTGTTAGGCCGAAACGTCAGCTGTCGTTTCATCACTGTCAAATAAAATAAAAAGTTCACTTTGAGCATATTCCACGTGTGCAGTGATTTCATATTGACTTCATAGAGTCTCATCAGAATGTTAACCAAAGAACCTTATGTTCAGTTTGTACATTTGCGGCTAGCGGCATTATGTCAAAGTACGGATATTGGGATATGTGGCCCATGTCTTTTCTACAGTTATAGCTCATAGCATACTGTCCCCTTTTTTTACTTGGACCAGCACTCCTCCTATTTGACCCAGGTTTTTTAAATTAGCAGGAGACTGCAAGAGGGGTTCCATCTATTTTTGCTCTCCGTCCACAGTCTGAGAGCTTGTGGAAGTTGAGCTTTTTACATCTATTCACCTGATGTTGATACTGTGTGGCTGGCATTGTTGCTGTGGTTTTGTGCCTGTGGGGCGGTGTGGCCTGGAGTTATGGGGACTCTGCCTCGCAGTATGGGTGCTGTGGAGAACAAGGTCGTCCTCCCTGCTAGTGCACATTGGCGGTGACTGTGGGTTGAGCATGGCGCCGCACCTTTCAGGCTAGGGACCCACTGAAAGGTTCACCGTCACGTGGTAGTGGGCTTCATACAGTCTGATTAGAATCTTAAACTAAGAACCTCATGTTCAGTTTGTAAATTTTTGCCTCGCTGCATTAGATCATAGTATGAATATTAGGATGTGCGGTCCATGTCTACAGTTATAAAACATACTGTATTACATCATAACCACATGAACAAGAATTTCTCTCTCTTAAAATATAAAATTGTTCTCTTGCTTTTACCTTACCTTGCAATGGTATGGAGAGCCTCTAATGTAATTTCTTTTACATGCCATAAATTCGATTGGTTTCTTTTGTATGGCGTTCACAATAGTTAATGCTTTTTCACTATGACCTAAAAGAATAAATACATATTTTAGGAGGGAAGGAGAGTAAACTTTGTCCATGTATTATAATTTGTAACATTTAAGGAATTCATTACTATACTTTTGGTGAATGGCAGAACCTGTAATGATTTATAATAGAAAATCTGTTTTCTATTAGTCCTATCAGCAACACTACAAATGGAGAAATGCTTCACCCTGAGAGAACAGGTGGAATTTTTGATTGTGGTTTTTGTATAGAAAAAATAATGGCTTAGGCTAGTTTCACACTTGCTTTTTTTTGCAGCGCGTTTTTCCCGCAAAAAAACGCATTGAAAAAACGCATACAAAAGCATACAACTGCTGCGTTTTTTTCAAGCATTTTTATGAGCATGCATGAAAAAAACGCAGCGTTTTTATGCGTTTGTAAGCGTTTTTAGTGCGTTTTTACCGCGTTTGCGTTTTTTCCAAACATTAGGTGGCCCCTCACACTAACCCAAACCATGACTTTACTAACCCTAACCCTAACCCTAACCCTTAACCAAACCATACCCTGACCCTAACCCTAACCCTTAACCAAACCATACCCTAACCCTAACCCTTAACCAAACCATACCCTAACCCTGACCCTAACCCTAACCCTGACCCTAACCCTAACCCTAACCCTTAACCAAACCATACCCTGATCCTAACCCTAACCCTGACCCTGACCCTAACCCTAACCCTTAACCAAACCATACCCTAACCCTGACCCTAACCCTGACCCTAACCCTAACCCTTAACCAAACCATACCCTAACCCTAACCCTAACCCTGACCCTGACCCTAACCCTAACCCTAAACCCCTTAACTAACCCTAACTCTAACCCAAACCCCTAAATTCCATTGTCTAAACTAATGTTAAAAAAAAAACGCATGTGCAAAAAAACGCATACATAAGCATGCCAATGCGCACGTATGCGCATCCATAGGCTATAATGGCCATTTTTAGCGCAAAACGTGCGCATATGTGCGCATGCGCTTTTTTGCAGGGCCAAAAAATGCAACATGCTGCGTCTGGAAAATACAAACGCACACCCCAAAAAAACGCAGCGCATGAAAATCGCATACGTGCGCATGCCAGCGCGCAGGTATGCGCACCCATGTTAAATATAGGGGAAAAAACGCATGCGCAGGTATGCGTTTTTTTCCAGCGCAAAAAAACGCAAATGTGAAACCAGCCTTAGGCCACTTTCACACATCAGGTTTTCGCCGTCAGGCGCGATCCGGCGCTTTTGACAGAAACCGGATCCGGCGAAATGCAATGCCGGATCCGGTTTCCCCCCCATTGACTTGCATTTGCGCCGGATCGCGCCGGATGGCCATGCGTTTCATCCGGTTTTCGCCGGATCCGGCAATGTGTCGCGATCCGGCGTCTGGAAAAAACGGCTACTGTAACGTTTTTTGTCTCCGGCGTAAAAGCCGGACACGCCGGATCCGGCGCGTCCGGCTTTTTCACACAATGAAAGCCTATGAGCGCCGCAATGCGCCGGATCCGGCGAAAGCCGGATCCGGTGGCCGGATCCGGTTTTTTTGGTCTGAGCATGCTCAGTAGCTCTGCCCACAAGACATATATAAAAGCAAGACAGTGGGACCCACAGCCACACCCAACATGCCACCCAAGAAAGCAACCAAGCGCAGCAGGAGAAGGCAGGAGACCACTGCAGCACCATCAGCACCACCACCACCCCAAATGGAGCAGCAAATGGAACATGCTGAGGAGGGGAGGCCAGCAGCAGATGAGAGACGGTAATTATCAAATCCCCCATTCCTCCAAACTAGGGCTATTGAATATCAAGATATTCATTGGCCCTTTGTTTCTCTTTATTCAACAGCCGCCCAATAGATGCAGCAGCAGCAGCAGCAATGGCAGCAGCTGGAACACCACCCACAGGCATGGAGTGTGGCCACCAGGAAGACAGCACATCATCTTCTGGGAGCCCTCCCTCGCATCGTCAGCGTTTGACGGTAAGTTTTTATTTCCAAAATCCATCATCTCTGTAATATATGTCTATTCATTGCCTTTTATTTCAAAACAGGATTCACAAGATGAAGAGGAGCTCCCAGAAGAAGAAGGAAGGGGTGGACAGACACTTGGAGTGGGCTCACAATTGGTAAGTTTTTTGCATCAAACACAACATCACACTACACACAACACATAGAAAACAATGTTCTGCAGACCACACACAGCAAACAAATGCCTACATCCAAAGACATAACATTTTTTGTTTTCTTCTCTAGTCTTCCCAATCTGGTGCTCGGCCAAGAGGTCCTCACAGTGCCTCCCAGGGTCGTCGGCGACAGCAACGCGGCGGTCACCAGCATGTAAGTATAAATATTTTTGCTTTGTTTTTTTGCACTTTTTATTTCATTTCTTTTGTGGAGGCTAATTATGTTATTTTTGTCTTTTTCTTTAACAGCCTTCACAGCGTGCTCCCGACTCTGACGGTGAGGATGGAGGACTCGATGTGGACCACCTCATCGATCTCGTCAGAGAAAGGGAGCCGCTCTGGAATATGGCTGACCGCCGCCACGCTGACCTTATCGTTACCCGACGACTCTGGGAGGAAATCTGTTTGCTCCTTGTGGGCCGCTGGGAGGACCTCGATGTTCGGGCCCAGATTAAAGAGCATAAGTATATACAGTACCGGTTGCTTGATGTAAACCAGTGTTTCCCGAACTCAAGTCCTCATGGTCCCCACGGATCATGTGTTCAGGATTTCTATTTACTATGGAAATCCTGAAAACATGACCCCTGGGGACCATGAGGACTGGAGTTTGGGAAACACTGATGTTGTATACTAACCACTTTGTCATTTCTCGTTTCAGGGAACAGAATTGCGAATCGGTGGCAGTCTGTGAGGGATCGTTTCAAGAAGGAGTTCAATAAAGAGATGCGGGCCCCGAGTGGATCTGGAGGACGCAGGAGCAAGTAAAAGTACGCAGAAGCCCTGTCGTTCCTCCGGGAAACAATGGTCACTAGAAGGTAAATATTACACACCACATGTGAAAAAAAATGTTAGATGTAAAATTTTTTTTTCAGCCAGGGCCATACCATGTCAGTATTTTAATTGTTTTTTTTTCTCTTTATTCCACAGCACGGTGAGCAGCACTCGGGAGCCTGCACGATTGGACCCTTCTGAGGCGATCCCTGAGGAGACCGGCACCGAGGGACACTTCGACCGCCCCGGTACATCTGCACCTTCCCAGCCTTCCCACACATTCGACCCATCTGTCCCATCCACCAGCACAGGAGCATCGTGGCCGCCTACATTACATGAAGCTGCTGGTGAGGAGATCGCTTTCCCTTTACCCCACCCTTCTGCCCCTGCCACCTCTAGTACACCTGCGGGTACTGGGCAGCAGCGGCAGAGGGGTCAGGAAAAGACTTATGCACCAGAGTTCTTGCATCTGAATGCATCTTTCCAGAACTGTCTAAAAGTCTTGTCAGAGCAAATCTCCGCAGGCTATCAGCAGATCAACTCCAGCATTCTGGAGGTGAAGACACTTCTGCAAACCATGCATTCAGAAGCAAGATCTTCGCCAAACCACACCTTTTTCAGGTCTGTTGTGGAGCGCATGGAAACGCTCTCTCCTGCCCAGCAGATGCATGTAATGCATTCATGCCACGCTGCTCTCCAGCAAGTTACCTCCCAACCTCCTCCTCCCACCACAGTAGTTCCTCAACCTGCACCCCCTCCAGCCACTTTCCATCCTCCCCCTCCTATTACATCTACACCCCCTCCAGCCACTTTCCATCCTCCCCCTCCTATTACATCTACACCCCCTCCAGCCACTTTCCATCCTCCCCCTCCTATTACATACCATCCACCTCCCCAGCACCATCCACCTCCCCAGCACCATCCACCTCCCCAGCACCAGCAACCTCCCCAGCACCAGCAACCTCCCCAGTACCAGCAACCTCCCCAGTACCAGCAACCTCCCCAGTACCAGCAACCTCCCCAGTACCTGCAAACTCCCCAGTACCAGCAACCTCCCCAGTACCAGACATCTCCCCACTTCCAGCAACCTGCCCCGTACCAGACATCTCCCCACTTCCAGCAACCTGCCCCGTACCAGACATCTCCCCACTTCCAGCAACCTGCCCCGTACCAGACATCTCCCCACTTCCAGCAACCTGCCCCGTACCAAACTCCTTCCCCATACAACTTGCCATCAACATCATCTGCTCCTACAGTCCCTGCCCAACCCTCCACTCCACCACCCACCACCTCTTCTGCTTCCCACATGTCCACCCATTCTGTAGTTTTTTCCACACCTTCACCTCTAACTGTTCCTTCCCCACCACGATCCCAGTCCTCTCTCCACACTCCCAGTGTCGAAGTGTCCCGCAGCCCCTCCAGCAGTATTTCCACCACACACTACACAGATTTATAATGTGTGTATTTAAATAAAAATGACCAGTTTTATGGTTTCAAAGCTTTATTAAACAAGTTTATTAAAATTTTAAAAAAGTTTACTAAAAAAAACATTTTTCAATAAAAGTTAAATTATTTTACACTGGTTGTCTGTCATTTCTTTCTGCGGCGAAAAAGGTTAAATACAGGGTATTTAAAAGGTGAAATGGTATTCAAAACTAGGTATATAACTGTGGGTAAATTTTAGCTTTTTGCCACAGTTGTGTTCCTGGTTGTGTTTGAAGCAAAGTATTTCACCTAAAAAGTTGTGTTTATTGTTGGTGATTTCCTAACAATGTACACAACTTTTGTTAAAAGGTGAAATACTTTGCATAAAACACAACCAGGTACACACCTGTGGCCTAAAGCTAAAAATAGTAAGACCATGACAAGATAGCCAACTTTGGTTGGCAAAGGTATATACTGTTGGTCCAGAAGGTACACAAGTTTGGTTAGGGCACAAATCTTTCACACTCTGTCATCCTGCCAGTGTACTCTGCCTTGAGGTGACATAAAGTATATTGCAAAATTGTCCCTCATTACTGAAACCGTCACAGAACTTCTAGTGGTAATGTCATGGTAATCTTGCAAGGTGGTTTCTTCAGAGGTGTCCTCAATTGAAATGGGTTCCTTGCAGATAACAAAATTGTGGAGTACCACGCATGCTTTGATCACCTCGTCCACAGTTTCTGTCTTGAGGTTGATCGCAGTCAATAGGACCCGCCATTTGGCTGTCAGAATACCAAAGGTACATTCAACCATTCTTCTTGCTCTTGTGAGGCGGTAATTAAAAATGCGTTTTGGTCTTGTCAATCCTCTGCTAGAGTGCGGTTTCAAAAGGTGTTCTGACAGCTGGAAGGCTTCATCCCCTACACAGAAAAATGGCATAGGTGGACCAGATGTTTGCGGCAGCGGTCTAGGTGGTGGGAACTGGTAGGTGTTTCCATACAGTTTACGCCCCATGGCAGACAGTTTGAAAACTTGAGAGTCATTGGAGCGGCCATAGGCCCCAATATCAACCGCAATAAATTTGTATTCCGCGTCAGCGATGGCCATGAGGACAATTGAAAAATATTTCTTGTAATTGAAATATTCCGATCCCGATCCAGCTGGCTTTACAATGCGGATATGTTTCCCGTCCACAGCGCCCAAGCAGTTTGGAAACTGACATATCTGTTGAAACTTGTCAGCAATTTCAATCCACCTCTCTGTTGTGGGCTCTGGTAAAAACTCTTCAGCTAAGGAGTCCCACAGTGCACGGCATGTGTACTTCACAATTCCAGATATGGTGGAAATCCCGAGTCTGTACTGGAAATGCAGTGACGAAAGGGATTCTCCAGTTGCAAGAAATCTGTGGGGAATTAAAAAACAATAAATTAGTTTTAAATCACAGCATTACATACCAAAACTGACCTATAACACTTGGAGATACAAACTACCACCAACAAGATTGCAGTGAAAGTGTGCTCTGATGCGAGCATATCCAATAAATGTGGCTTACCTTAAAGTCACCATCAGACGCTCTGCGGGTGAAACAGAGAAGCGGCAATAGGTGTCCGCTTTTCTTATGAGGTGTGCAATGCGCTCCACCAAGTAATCAAAATTCTCCATTTTCATCCTAACATATCCAAAAAATTTATCCGGGTTTCGTCGAAGGTCCATGCAGAGTGTAGAATAGACCCCACGCGTCATTCTCTTGGCTGTGATGGGGTGGATCCACAAAAGTCGTCTACGATGCCTGATGCGCTGCTGTCTCGCTCTCTCCTTCTCCAGAACAATCACCCTCAAACGATTCGCCTCCGCTATAAAATCCGCCAAATTCTTCCAAAATATTTCCAATGACAACATCCATCTTCGCCAGTAACTTGCTCTTCTCTCCAACCTGCACTTTCTCCTCTACAACCTGTCAAAGAAGGGCTGTAGGAACATGCTATATATAGTTTTCCAGTAGCCAATCCCGTTCGGAAGGCCACAAGGGTCAATTTTAAAAACCGGATCCGGCGTAATCCGTCGAAAAACGGATAGAAAAACGGATGAACCGGATGAGACGGATCCGGTTTTGTCTGTCAAGAAAAAGACGGATCCGGCAGAAAACCGGATCCGTCACATCCGGTTTTACGAAACATTTGCCGGATCCGGCGTTCCGGCACGACGCCGGATCGCGCCTGACGCCGAAAACCTGATGTGTGAAAGTAGCCTAACAAAAATCATGTCCACAACCCACCAGTAAAGTCAGAATGCACAAACTGTTCCACACATGTGTAGAGCAGAGAGTTCCAGAGGACACAAAACTAGTAGGGATGAGCAAACGTGTATCTGGGTGCTTGGATGTACTTGGTGCTCGATTTAAAACTCAAATCCCTGAATGTTTGGCGTCTGTTACACAGCTAATAAGCATGTGGGGATTGCTTGCACATCACTGTAATACCCTAACCATCTTGGTTGTGGCATTACAGTGATTGGCTTGCCATGTGACATCATCAGGGGTTATAAAAGAACAGGCGCAGCCTGGCTCGGCACTGCACAGGCTCTGTGACAGTTCATATTGGAGGGAGACAGTGGTTGTCCAGGCCTGTGTGTGCACATTATAATGAATCAGAGTCCTGTACTGTTGATACTAGTTCTGAAGCTGAACCGTCATACTCACATCCCTTCTAATCATTTGCTCTGCTGTTTGTATCACATACATTCTGCATTTAGTCTATTGAGGGAGAGTTGCAGGAGCAGGGACAGTGGCAGAATACAGTCTGTGGAAATGGATTAGAGCTGTGCAGACTCTTGCAAAATATATAGCTGCAGCATTTTTGTGGGTAAAAAAATATATATTCTTCGATCCATTGAGTATTATGTGCTTTGTGGTACATTTTGGTGTTATATAACACTCCAAAAAAGTGATGAATTTTTTTTTCTGGATTAAATTACTCACTCAGAGTATTCCATTCTCTGGGGTACATTTCTGTTTTATCTAACACTCCAAAAAAAGCATGTTTCTGACATAGAATCTGTATGCGTGAGTATTTATTTTATCAGTCCACAAAAGCACAAAATTTTTTTGCTGGGTTAAATTTCTCAGACAAACAGTATTTCGTGGCATGGGGTACATTTATGTGATATCTAACACTACAAAAAAGCATTTACATTTTTTATGGGTTAAATTACTTACCCATACAGTATTCTGTAGTCTTGGGTACATTATTGTGATATCTATCATTCCAAAAAAATATTCAGGCATTTAGCTGGGTAAAATTTCTCAGCCACACAGTATTCTGTGCTGTGGGGTACATTTATATGATGGCTAACACTACAAGAAAGCGTTTAAAATTATTGGGGGGTTAAATTACTCACCCATACAGTATTGCATGGTTTGGTGTTGTGAGTTCATTTTCCGGTCCACCATGTCATGATACCAGTGCTGGGTGACCGGCACTTCTGGGGTTAATGTTCTGATCTCAATGCAGACTCTCACCTGCACACCTGGGACCTATTATGGTGGCCTCTCATTGGTTCTGGGGAGGCTTCTTATAGCCTCAGGAAGCTCCCATCCCCCGTCAGTTATACTTTTGCCCTTGGCATTGTGTGGTGACCCCTGAGTGTGTTTGTGCTGTGTTCTGGTTACTTGATTCTCTGTGTATGACTCGGTCTGCTCTCTGGATATCGCTTTTGATTCTGCCTGGTACCTCCTATGTCAGTTTGGTTTTGATCTCTGCTTGGCCCTGATTATCCGTTCTGTCTCCTCCCTGGTACTGTACTGATATCTTGTGTATGACCTTTGGCTTTGTCTGACCTCCCGTCTGTTTGTCCCTCCTGTACCTCGCTGGTCTGTACTATGCATGACCTCTGCTTTGCCTGACTCTTAGTTCTCTAGCTTCTCTGAAAGCAGGATGCTAAGCCCCGCCCCCTTGCAGTCACAAGACTGTTCACATGACCATAGGTCCTATGCCGGCTTGCTGAACTTCAGCATCCACAGGTCCCGTGCATCGGTACTTTCTGGCAGCACCTGACCCCGGTACCCCTACATTGCAGGTGAGTCCCTGCTCAGCGGAGGCTGCACGCCAGCGCTGACAGGATCCTGACACTCAGGACACGTGCACTGGCTCAGTGAGCAAGTACAGTGCGGTGTTCTTGACATTATAACTGAACATTGCAGTTTTTTTTTTTCCTCTAAAAAAAAAAAAAAAAAGTGTGTTATCCTCATGGATCCCATACAAGCTTTGGCTGATCAGGTCAAGCACCTGACCCAAATGTTCCACAAACTTAATGGGGAACAGCACACGATGGCCCAGACCCAGCAACAGTTGGTGGATACTGTGCAGGGGGCTGTCGCTACAGGGGCTTCTAGTGCTGGGGATAGAGATGTGTCATTGGCATTCCCAGAATCTCCGGTCAAATTGCCCGACCTTTTCTCAGGGGATAAAAAGGAGTTCAGGTCTTTCAGAGAAATATGCAAGCTTTTTTTTTCTCTGAGGCCCCGCTCTTCCGGGGATGAGTTCCAGAGGGTGGGGGTCGTCATTTCCCTACTTCGGGGGGCTCCACAGGCATGGGCTTTCTCTCTCTCCTCCTCTGCTCCTGAACGCATGTCTGTGAATTTGTTCTTTGAGGCTCTGGGGCACATTTATGATGAGCCTGATAGAGTGCGTCTGGCAGAGGACATGGTGATGAGTGTCTGTCAGGGGAAACACTCAGCTGAGTGGTTTTGTACTGAATTCCGCCACTGGGCCACAGAGGTCTATGGAACGACGCTGCACTCCGAGGACTCTTTCGCAGAGTCTTGTCAGAGCGGCTGCAGGATGCCTTGGCGTTACATCCCCCACCTAACTCTCTCGAGGACGCCATGACCCAGGCCGTCCGGATGGACCATAGGCTGCGGGCCAGAGGGGTGATGCAGGTGGAAACTCCATTATTCCCCAGTAGAAAAGAGACTGCCCCTGAGCCCATGGATGTAGGCGCCCTCTCGCTGAAGGATACGGAGAGGAAACGCTGGAAGGACAAGCAGTTATGCTTTTACTGTGGTAAAACGGGACATTGGAAAAGGGAGTGTCCTGATTGCCCGTCTTCAAACCCGGTCGGCGGGAAACGACTAGGTCTGGGTAGTCAACGGGGAGACTACTCAGACCCTCAGGTACCATTTTCCTCGTTTTCTAAAGTGTTACTGCCTGTGGAACTGTTTGTGGACGGTAGTTCTTTTTCCTCTACAGCATTCGTGGACTGCGGATCATCTATTAACCTCATTGACTCCCAATTGGTCACACACTGCAAGATAGGGACAGTTAGGCTCAAGGTTCCGATCAAGGTGATGGCTATTGACTCCTCTCCCCTCACTAAGGAGGGAATTCTCTGTATGTCTGACGTGTTTTCGCTCAGAGTGGGCGCTACTCATGTGGAAAACCTAAGTTGTTTTGTGCTGGACAATCTGCCTGCAGGGTTGGTGTTGGGCATGCCCTGGTTACAACGCCATAACCCAGTTATTAACTGGAAAACGGGGGAGATTGTTCAATGGGGGTTTAATGATTTTGAGTTATATGATAAATCTGCACTGCTGGTTGAACCTGTTAAATCTGTGTCTATATCATCTGTCGAGCTGGAAGGTATTCCGGAATGCCTGAAGGACTTCGAAGATGTGTTCTCCGAAAGCGAGGCCGAGACGTTACCGCCACATAGACCCTTTGACTACGCTATTGAGCAGGTCCCGGGGGCTAAATTACCTAAAGCCCGTCTGTTTAATTTGTCCGGTCCTGAGCGCTTGGCTATGAAGGAGTACATTGCTGAAAGTCTGCGCAAAAGACACATACGTCCTTCAGTCTCACCTGTGGCGGCAGGTTTCTTTTTTGTAAAGAAAAAAGATGGCGGGTTACATCTCGGTCTCGACTTCTGGGAGCTTAATCAGATTACTGTATGGAATACGTACCCCCTTCCGTTGATTCCCGATTTATGTAACCAACTATCAGGGGCAAAGTGGTTTTCTAAACTGGATCTTCGGGGGGCATATAATTTGATAAGGGTCAGAGAGGGGGATGAATGGAAAACCGTGTTCCTCACGACTGAGGGACTATTTGAAAATTTAGTCATGCCGTTTGGTCTTACCAACGCCACCGTCATATTTCAGAATTTCATCAACGTGGTATTCTCGGATCTCATTGGTCGTTTTGTCGTTATCTACTTAGATGATATTTTGATATACTCCCCCGACAAGCATTCTCATTTGGATCAGGTACGAACTGTTCTCCAAAGACTGAGAGAAAATCATCTGTATGCCAAATTTGAGAAATGTGTATTCTGTGTGCAAGAATTATCTTTTTTGGGGTTAATTGTATCCGGTGAGGGTTTTCGCATGGACCCCAAGAAGGTGCAGGCCATTGCGGATTGGGTGCAACCCCGAGATCTTAAGGGTCTTCAGCGCTTCTTGGGGTTCGCCAATTATTACCGCAAATTTATCCGGGGATTTTCGCAAGTGGTCAAACCTCTCACGGATCTAACATGCAAAGGTGCGGATGTGAGAAATTGGTCCTCGCTCGCAAAAGAGGCCTTTGCGACGCTGAAAAAATGTTTTATGTCTGCCCATGTCTTGATACAGCCAGATCCTT
Organism: Dendrobates tinctorius; assembly: GCF_039654945.1. Classification (NCBI taxonomy): domain Eukaryota; kingdom Metazoa; phylum Chordata; class Amphibia; order Anura; family Dendrobatidae; genus Dendrobates; species Dendrobates tinctorius. Next base: position 15,214,412 of record NW_027361814.1, on the reverse strand, counting down.
CCAAGCCATTTGTGGTGGAGGTGTATGCCTCCGAGGTGGGGGTGGGGGCGGTGTTGTCCCAAGGGCCTGCCACTCTAACCAAACTCAGGCCATGTGCCTTCTTTTTCAGGAAGTTCTCTGCTGCTGAAAGAAATTATGATGTAGGCAATAGAGAGCTTCTTGCGGTTAAGTTGTCGTTTGAGGAATGGAGGCACTTTTTGGAGGGGGCCAGTCACCCGGTTACTGTGATCACTGATCACAAAAATTTGTCTTACATCGAGTCTGCTAAAAGATTAACGCCCAGACAGGCCCGTTGGTCACTTTTTTTTTTCTCGTTTCCAGTTTACTATTACATTCCATCCAGGGTCAAAGAATGTCAAGGCTGACGCCTTATCTCGTAGTTTTCACCCTGTGTCTGTCCCTGAGCCACCGTCCTCCATTCTGCACCCTGGGGTGGTGTTAGCAGGGATCTCGTCTGAATTGGAACGGGAAATTGAGGGGGCCCCGTCGCTGGTCCTGCGGCCAAGCCAGGGGGCAAGTTGTTTGTCCCAGAGCAACTTCGCCTTAAACTCTTGCAAGAGTTCCACGAATCCAAGTTGTGTGCTCACCCTGGTATATCAGCCATGCGACTGGCGGTGGCTAGGATGTTCTGGTGGCCTACTCTGGGTTCTGATATAAAGAAATTCATTTCTGGTTGTGGGGTCTGCGCTCGTTCTAAAAGCTCCCATAGCCAGCCGGCGGGGGATCTGATGCCCTTGGAAGTTCCCGAAAGACCGTGGACCCATCTGTCCATGGATTTTATTACCAATCTTCCCTCTTCCAGGGGTAATAAGGTGGTATGGGTAGTGGTGGACAGATTTTCTAAGCAGGCTCATTTTGTACCCCTGTCCGCATTAGCTTCTGCTGAGACCTTATCCAGATTGTTTGTGCAGCATGTGGTCTGCTTGCATGGGGTACCCCTGAATGTGGTGTCTGATCGTGGTGTGCAGTTTGTGGCTAAGTTTTGGCATGCTTTCTGCAAAAAATTAGGGATATCTCTGTCCTTTTCGTCTGCATACCATCCCGAGAGTAATGGTCAGACGGAACGCACTAATCAGTCTCTGGAACAGATCCTCAGATGTCTGACTTCTGCTAAACAGAATGACTGGTGTGATATACTGCCGTTGGCTGAATTTGCCTTCAATAGTCAGGTGAGTCAATCCACTGGTATGTCCCCTTTCTTGATCAACTATGGGTTCAGTCCTCATTTTGGTGAGTTTTCTCATCTGGATTCGGGGTGCCCCGGGGCTGAGGACTCTGTTCAGAGGTTAAAAGATACATAGGCAGAAGTCCAGCGGCGTATATCTAGGTCTCAAGGCAGGTATAAGTTTTTTGCGGACAGGAAACGAACAACTGGTCCCACGTTTCGGGTGGGAGAGAAAATTTGGCTCTCCACGCGAAACATTAAGTTAAAGATTCCGTCAGCCAAGTTGGGCCCCAAATTCATTGGCCCGTACAAGATTGTGGAAAAAATCAACCCAGTAGCGTACAGGCTGTGCCTTCCACCCTCTTTCAAGATCCCTAACGTCTTCCATAGATCTCTACTGAAGCCGTCCGGGGAGGATCCGAGTCCGCTGCTCCTCCGGTTTCAGTTGAGGGACATATGGAATATGAGATTGGTCACATTGTAGATTCTAGGTTGGTACGGCGGTCAGTACAGTACCTAGTTCATTGGAAGGGGTATGGGCCGGAGGACAGGTCTTGGGTGCTGGCCCGGTTGATGCATGCGGATCGTCTGGTTCAGGCTTTCCATGCTAGGTACCCGGGCAAGCCTGGGGGTCCAGAGGCCCCCCATTGAGAGGGGGGTACTGTCATGATACCAGTGCTGGGTGACCGGCACTTCTGGGGTTAATGTTCTGATCTCAATGCAGACTCTCACCTGCACCACTGGACCTATTATGGTGGCCTCTCATTGGTTCTGGGGAGGCTTCTTATAGCCTCAGGAAGCTCCCATCCCCGTCAGTTATACTTTCGCCCTTGGCATTGTGTGGTGACCCCTGAGTGTGTTTGTGCTGTGTTCTGGTTACTTGATTCTCTGTGTATGACTCGGTCTGCTCTCTGGATATCGCTTTGGATTCTGCCTGGTACCTCCTATGTCTGTTTGGTTTTGATCTCTGCTTGGCCCTGATTATCCGTTCTGTCTCCTCCCTGGTACTGTACTGATATCTTGTGTATGACCTTTGGCTTTGTCTGACCTCCCGTCTGTTTGTCCCTCCTTTACCTCGCTGGTCTGTACTGTGCATAACCTCTGCTTTGCCTGACTCTTAGTTCTCTAGCTTCTCTGAAAGCAGGACGCTAAGGCCCGCCCCCTTGCAGTCACAAGACTGTTCACATGACCATAGGTCCTATGCCGGCTTGCTGAACTTCAGCATCCACAGGTCCCGTGCATCGGTACTTTCTGGCAGCACTTGACCCCGGTACCCCTATATTGCGGGTGAGTACCTGCTCAGCGGAGGCTGCACGCCAGCGCTGACAGGATCCTGACACTCAGGACACGAGCACTGGCTCAGTGAGCAAGTACAGTGAGGTGTTCTTGACACACCAGTTGTGAGTTCTCCTTCCAGGCTTTCTCTGGTGGTAACTGGAGGTAGTGAGGCTAATTTTATCCGTAGAGATCTGCCACCTGATAATGAGGATGACGATTGGACCTCAGGAATCTCAGAATGGATTTAAGACAGCCGATGTCCTATTCTGGTGCTGGTGATTCCTTCTGCTTGTCAGGTCTTGGTCTTCAGCTCTGTTCCAGTCATTTCAAGCTACGTTTTTCTGCTAATGTTCACACTTGATTTTGTTGGTCTATTCAGTTTTTTGTGTGGTCAGCCAGCCCTGGCTGGGGCTGTGCTGAATTTCCACTCTTATTTATCTGTATTTGCCAATTTGTTTTTTTGTCCTTTATTAGATTGGCCTCTTTTTGCTCTGTATCAGAATATTTCAGAGTGCTGATTTAGTGGGAGAAGTCTAGTGACTTCAGGGTTAATTTTGCCATCAGAAGTGTTGGACATTATTTTGGTAGGGTTTTTGGCAGATTGCAGACAGTGTCTTTCCTTTCCTATTCTGTCTAGCTAGTTTGGCCCCATTGTTTGCTCAGCCTATTTTCCTGCCTATGTTTGTGCTTTTATATTGTCTCACCGTCAATACATGTGTGGGGGCTGTCTTTCCTTTGGGGTCTGCTCTGGGGCAGTTAGTTTTCCCCTTCTCTTGATTTAGACTTATTTAGTCCTCCGGCTGTGACGAAGCATCTAGGATCATCGTAGGCACGCTCCACGGCTGCTAGTTGTGTGGTTAAGATCACGGATCTGCAATCTGCATAGTTACCAACCTCTCTGGTTTTCTGTGACTTAGCTTGTTTAATCTTTTTCTCCTCGGTGACTCATTCATAACAGAATCACCAGCCATACCGCAGATTCTAGGGTACTCAAAAGCAGGAAAAAGTTGTTAAAAAGAAAAAAGTGTCAGAATTTTTTTTTTAATTTATTTTTTCCTCTTTTTTTTTTTTCTGGGGCCGTAGGAGGATTTTTTTTTTTTTCCTAATGGAGATTAAGCAATTGTCTGATCGTGTAGAGCAACTTGCTGCTGAAATACAGGGAATTTCCACCTACCTCATTCAGTCACATGCTGCGGAACCTAAGATCCCTACTCCTGATGTGTTTTCTGGGGATCGGTCTAAATTTCTGAATTTTAAGAATAATTGTAAATTATTTCTTGCCTTGAAGCCTAACTCATCGGGGAGCTCTGTGCAGCAGGTTAAAATTGTCATCTCCTTGCTGCGCGGCGATCTCCAGGATTGGGCTTTTTCTCTGACACCTGAAAATCCTATTTTGACTAATGTGGATGCATTTTTTCAAGCCTTGGGGTTGTTGTATGATGAACCTAATGCTGTTGATCAAGCTGAGAGAACCCTGTTGGCATTAAACCAGGGTCAGGATTCTGCAGAGTTATACTGTCAAAAATTCCAAAAGTGGGCGGTCCTTACTACATGGAATGATAGTGCTTTGGCAGCTCTCTTTCGGAAAGGTTTATCAGAGACTGTAAAAGATGTTATGGTGGGATTTCCTGTTCCCTCTGGTCTGGATGATTCTATGTCATTAGCCATTCAAGTTGATCGGCATTTACGTCAACGTAAAACTACACGGGAGACGCTTCCACCTTTTGAACAAACTTCTGAACCTATGCAATGTGATGGGGTTTTGTCTAGGGCACAACGTCAGGAGTTTAGAAGGCGTAATAAGCTGTGTTTTTTCTGTGGATATGCCTCTCATACTATTTCTGTCTGCCCTAAACGAGAGAAACGTTTTGCACACACATTTGCTGTGGGCAGTGTACAACCTAAGTTCCTTTTGGCAATTACTCTGATCTGCTCCTTATCCACGTTTTCTACTAAGGCTTTCATGGATTCAGGAGCAGCGTTGAATCTGATGGATTTGGACTTTGCTAAACGTTGTGGTTTTTCCATGACTCCTCTGCGGACGCCTATTCCTTTGAGGGGTATTGATGCTACTCCTTTGGCAGAGAATAAACCTCAGTTTTGGACCCAGGTGATAATGCGAGTTGCCCCAGACCACCAAGAAAATTGTACATTTTTGGTACTGCATAATTTGCATGATACTATTGTTCTGGGTTTTCCCTGGTTGCAAACTCATAATCCAGTTTTGGATTGGAAGTCTGTGTCTGTGGTGAGTTGGGGTTGTCAGTGTGTTCTTAGGGACGCTCCTGTTTTCTCCACCTCTCCTCAGTCCCATGATATTCCTTATTATCTTGCTGATTTTTCTGATGTATTTAGTTAGAGTAAGTCTGCGTCTTTGCCTCCTCATAGGAGTTATGACTGTGCTATTGAGTTGATGCCTGGGTGTAAATTTCCCAAGGGTCGGCTTTTCAACTTATCTGTACCCGAGCATGATGTTATGCGATCCTATATTAAGGAGTCATTGGAGAAGGGTCATATTAGACCATCCTCGTCACCTTTAGGTGCTGGGTTTTTTTTTGTGGCCAAGAAAGATGGTACATTAAGACCGTGTATTGATTATCGTTCCCTTAACAACATGACGGCTAAACATATCAGTACCCATTACTTCTGATGTCTGATTTATTCTCCAGAGTTAAGATTGCTTGCTGGTTTACTAAGCTTGACCTCAGGGGGGCGTATAATCTTATTCGCATCAAGCACGGGGATGAATGGAAGATGGCATTTAATACTCCGGAGGGACATTTTGAGCACCTGGTGATGTCTTTTGGGCTCTTTAATGCCCCTTCTGTCTTCCAGTCCTTTATGAATGATATTTTCCGTGACTTTGTGGATATGTTTTTGATAATCTATTTGGATGATATTCTGATCTTTTCTAGTAATTGGGATTCTCATGTGGAACACGTCCGGACTGTGTTCCGGATTTTGAGGGAGAATTCCCTGTTTGTTAAGGGATCGAAATGCCTTTTTGGTGTACAGAGCATTTCATTTTTGGGATTTATCTTGTCTCCATCGACTATTGAAATGGACCCGGCCAAGGTACAGGCCATTTATGATTGGGTTCAGCCTACTTGTTTGAAGGCCCTCCAGAAGTTTTTGGGTTTTGCCAATTTCTATCGTAAATTTATAGGTAATTTTTCAGGTATTGTCAAACCACTGACTGATCTGACCAAGAAGGGTGCTGATATGCTGAATTGGTCTCCTGAGGCTGTCTCAGCATTTCAGGAGCTTAAGCGGAGATTTACTTCAGCTCCAGTTTTACAGCAACCTGATGTCTCACTTCCATTTCAGGTGGAGGTAGATGCTTCTGAGATTGGTGCAGGAGCTGTTTTGTCCCAAAAAGACCCTGTGACTTCGAAGATGAATCCCTGTGCCTTCTTTTCTCGAAAGTTCTCCCCATCTGAACGCAGCTATGACGTGGGGAATCGGGAATTGTTGGCCATGAAATGGGCATTTGAGGAGTGGAGACATTGGTTGGAGGGAGCTAGACATAAAGTTGTGGTCCTCACCGATCACAAGAATTTGATTTATGTGGAGTCGGCCAAATGCTTGAATCCTAGACAGGCTAGATGGGCCTTGTTTTTCACGCGTTTTAATTTTGTGGTCTCTTTTCTTCCGGGCACTAAGAATGTTAAGGCAGACGCCCTTTCTAGGAGTCTCTTTGCCGATTCTCTTAATGTGACCGAGCCTACTACCATCCTAGGTGAGGGGGTAGTTCTTTCTGCCATTTCGCCCGATTTGAGACACACCCTGGAGGAATTTCAGGAGGATAAACCTGAGCATTGCCCTATGGGAAAATTGTATGTTCCTGACCAGTGGAGAAAGAGAGTGATGTCTGAAATTCATTGCTCCGCATTGGCTGGTCATGCAGGTATTTTTGTTACCAGAGATTTGGTGAGTCGGTCTTTTTGGTGGCCTGCCTTATCTTGTGACGTCAGGAATTTTGTACAGTCCTGTGGGACTTGTTCTCGGTCTAAACCCTGTTCTCGTTCTAGTGGATTGCTGATGCCCCTGCCGGTGCCCAGAAGGCCATGGACCCATATCTCAATGGATTTTATTTCTGATCTTCCTGTCTCTCAGAGAATGACTGTTATCTGGGTGATTTGTGATAGATTTTCGAAGATGGTCCATCTTGTACCACTCCCAAAGTTGCCATCTTCCGCTGAGTTGGTGCCCTTGTTTTTATAACAGGTGGTTCGGTTACATGGGTATCCTGAGAACATTGTGTCGGACAGAGGAGTCCAGTTTGTTTCCAGATTCTGGAAAGCCTTTTGTTCCAATCTGGGGATTCAGTTATCCTTCTCCTCTGCATTTCATCCCCAGACTAATGGGCAGACTGAGAGAACAAACCAGACCTTGGAGTCTTATTTAAGATGTTTTATATCTGCTGATCAGGATGATGGGGTTTCATTTTTGCCCTTGGCCGAATTCGCACTGAACAATAGAGCTAGTTCTGCCACTTTGATGTTACCCTTTTTCTGTAATTTTGGGTTTCATCCTCGATTCTCTTCAGGGCAAGTGGAATCTTCGTCCTGCCCAGGTGTGGACACTGTGGTTGAGAGAATGCAGCAGATATGGGACCAAGTAGTGGATAAGTTGTCACTCTCTCAGGAAAAGGCCCAGCGATTTTCCAAGCGACGTAGGACCATTGGTCCCCGGTTTAAAGTGTGTGATATGGTCTGGTTGTCATCTAAGAATATTCCTATGAAGGTTGCATCTCCAAAAGTTAAGCCAAGATTTATTGGACCTTATAAAATTTTGGAGATTCTTAATCCTGTTTCTTTTCGATTGGCTCTCCCAGTTTCGTTCAAGATCCATAACGTATTTCACAAGTCTCTGTTGAAGAGGTTTGTTGAGCCAGTGGTTCCTATGGTGGCACGTCCTGACCCTGTGTTGGTTGAAGGCAATGTGGAATATGAGGTAGAGAAAATATTGGATTCTCGTTTGGTTAGACGGAGACTCCAGTATTTGGTCAAATGGAAGGGTTATGGCCAGGAGGATAATTCTTGGGTCTCTGCCTCTGATATTCATGCCAATAGATTGGTTCATGCTTTTCACCGGGCCCATCCTGATTGGCCTGGTGGCATGTAAGAGGGTTCGGTGACCCCTCCTCAAGGGGGGCGTACCGTTGTGAGTTCATTTTCCGGTCCATCAGTTGTGAGTTCTCCTTCCAGGCTTTCTCTGGTGGTAGCTGGAGGTAGTGAGGCTGATTTAATCAGTAGAGATCTGCCACCTGATAATGAGGATGACGATTGGACCTCAGGAATCTCAGACTGGATTTAAGACAGCTGACGCCCTATTCTGGTGCTGGTGATTCCTTCTGCTTGTCAGGTCTTGGTCTTCAGCTCTGTTCCAGTCATTTCAAGCTACGTTTTTCTGCTAATGTTCACACTTGATTTTGTTGGTCTATTCAGTTTTTTGTGTGGTCAGCCAGCCCTGGCTGGGGCTGTGCTGAATTTCCACTCTTATTTATCTGTATTTGCCAATTTGTTTTTTTGTCCTTTATTAGATTGGCCTCTTTTTGCTCTGTATCAGAATATTTCAGAGTGCTGATATAGTGGGAGAAGTCTAGTGACTTCAGGGTTAATTTTGCTATTAGAAGTGTTGGACATTATTTTTGTAGGGTTTTTGGCAGATTGCAGACAGTGTCTTTCCTTTCCTATTCTGTCTAGTTAGTTTGGGCCCCATCGTTTGCTCAGCCTATTTTCCTGCCTGTGTTTGTGCTTTCATCTTGTCTCACCGTCAATACATGTGTGGGGGCTGTCTTTCCTTTGGGGTCTACTCTGGGGCAGTTAGTTATCCCCTTTTCTTGCTTTAAACTTATTTAGTCCTCCGGCTGTGACGAAGTGTCTAGGATCATCGTAGACACGCTCCATGGCTGCTGCTAGTTGTGTGGTTAAGATCAGGGATCTGCAATCTGCATAGTTACCAACCTCTCTGGTTTTCTGTGACTTAGCTTGTTTAATCTTTTTCTCCTCGGTGACCCATTCATAACATTTTTGTGGTATATTACTGTGATATCTGTCAGACCAAAAAAGTGATTAAAACATTTTCTGAGTTAAATTTCTGAACCACACAGTATTCTATGGTCTGGGGTAGATTTATGTGTTATTTAACACTACAAATAAGCTTTTAAAAATTTGTTTGCGTTAAATTACTCACCCATATATTATTCCGAGTTATGGGGTACATTTCTGTAATATCTAACACCTCCAAAAAGTTTTGAAAATATTTTCTGCATTCAATTCCTCATCCATATAGAATTATGTGGTCTGTGGTATATTTATTTTTATGTAACACTCACAAAGTGTATAATTACTCTTGAGTCAATAATTAATCCATATGGTATTACATGCTCTGTGGTACATAATGGTGGTATTTAAACAAAAAAATGCTTTGACTGCAGCTGGTGATCAAATTTTCCATCCAGATGTGAACCATTCAGCTGATCCCGGCCGCAGATGTGTGACGTGTCTACAGGCAGAGGAAGCTGGTCACATTAAAAGGGGTTTCCCCACGAGCGAAAGTTCATTTTAAAAATTGTCTGTGTCTGACCGTGTATGGAGCACACATCTCCTCGGCAGGGGAGGAAGCAGAAGACAATACTGACATTACAGCAGGGGATCACAGAGGATTCATTTTTTGAGGTAAAATATTTTACTGACTGTTTTTAACCCCTTCACCCCCAAGGGTGGTTTGCACGTTCATGACCGGGCCAATTTTTACAATTCTGACCACTGTACCTTTATGAGGTCATAACTCTGGAACGCTTCCATTGATCCCGGTGATTCTGACATTGTTTTCTCGTGACATATTGTACTTCATGTTAGTGGTAAAATTTCATTCAAATAACTTGCGTTTATTTGTGAAAAAAATGGAAATTTGGCAAAAATTTTGAAAATTTCGCAATTTTCCAACTTTGAATTTTCATGCCCTTAAATCACAGAGATACGGCACACAAAAAACTTGATAAGTAACATTTCCCACATGTTTACTTTACATCAGCACAATTTTGGAACCAACATTTTTTTTTGTTAGGAAGTTATAAGGGTTAAAAGTTGACCAGCGATTTCTCATTTTTACAACACCATTTTATTTTTAGGACCACATCACATTTGAAGCCACTTTGAGGGGTCTATATGATAGAAAATACCCAAAAGTGACACCATTCTAAAAACTGAACCCCTTAAGGTGCTCAAAACCACATTCAAGAAGTTTATTAACCCATTAGGTGCGTCACAGGAATTTTTTTGAATATTTAAAAAGAAATGAACATCTACCTTTTTTTCACAAAAAAAATACTTCAGGTTCAATTTTTTTTATTTTACCAAGGGTAACAGGAGAAATTGGACTGCAAAAGTTATTGTGCAATTTGTCCTGAGTACGCTGATACCTGATTTGTGGGGGGGAACGACTGTTTCGGCGCATGGCAGAGCTCAGAATGGAAGGAGCGCCGTTTGACTTTTTCAATGCAAAATTGGCTGGAATTCAGATCGGACGCCATGTCACGTTTGGAGAGTCCCTGATGTACCTAAACAGTGGAAACCCCCTATAAGTGACCCCATTTTGGAAACTAGACCCCCCAAGGAACTTATCTAGATATGTGGTGAGAACTTTGAACCCACAAGGGCTTCACAGAAGTTTATAACGTACAGCGGTACAATTAAAAAATCATATTTTTTCCACAAAAATGATCTTTTCACCCCAATTTTTATTTTCCCAAGGGTAACAGGACCCTAAAAGTTATTGTGCAATTTGTCCTGAGTATGCTGATACCCCACATGTGGGGGTAAACCACTATTTGGGCGCATGGCAGAGCTCGGAAGGGAAGCAGCGCCATTTGACGTTTTTGGCTGGAATTGAGATCGGACATCATGTCGCGATTGGAAAACCCCTGATGTACCAAAACAGTGGAAACCCCCCACAAATGACACCATTTTGGAAACTAGACCCCCTAAGGAACTTATCTAGATGTGTGGTAAGAACTTTGAACCCCCAAGGGCTTCACAGAAGTTTATAACATAAAGTCGTACAATTAAAAAATCATATTTTTTCCACAAAAATGATCTTTTCACCCTCAATTCTTATTTTTCCAAGGGTAACAGCACCCTAAAAGTTATTGTGCAATTTGTCCTGAGTACGCTGATACCCCACATGTGGGGGTAAACCACTATTTGGGCGCATGGCAGAGCTCGGAAGGGAAGCAGCGCCATTTGACGTTTTTGGCTGGAATTGAGATCGGACACCATGTCGCGATTGGAAAACCCCTGATGTACCTAAACAGTGGAAACCCCCCACAAATGACACCATTTTGTAAACTAGACCCCCCAAGGAATTTATCTAGATGTGTGGTGAGCACTTTGAACCCCCCAGTGCTTCACAGAAGTTTATAACGCCCGGGAGTGAAAATAAAAAATTCGTATTTTTTCCACAAACATGATCTTTTAGTCACCATTTTTTTTATTTTCCCAAGGGTAACAGGAGAAATTGAACCCCAAAAGTTGTTGTCCAATTTGTCCTGAGTACGCTGACACCCCATATGTGGGAGAAAACTACTGTATGGACACACGTCAGGGCTCGGAAGGGAAGTAGTGACGTTTTGGAATGCAGACATTGATGGAATGGTCTGCGGGTGTCATGTTGCCTTTGGAGAGCCCCTAATGTACCTAAACCAGTGGAAACCCCCCACAAATGACCCCAATTTGGAAACTAGACCCCCTAAGGAACTTATCTAGATGTGAGGTGAGCACTTTGAACCCCCAAGGGCTTCACAGAAGTTTATAATGCCCGGGCATGAAAATAAAAAAATCGTATTTTTTCCACAAACATGATCAATTAGTCCCCAATTTTTTTCATTTTCCCAAGGGTAACAGGAGAAATTGGACCCCAAAAGTTGTTGTCCAATTTGTCATGAGTACGCTGACACCCCATATGTGGGAGAAAACTACTGTATGGACACACGTCAGGGCTCAGAATTGAAGTAGTGACGTTTTGGAATGCAGACATTGATGGAATGGTCTGCGGGTGTCATGTTGCCTTTGGAGAGCCCCTAATGTACCTAAACAGTGGAAACCCCCCACAAATGACACCATTTTGGAAACTAGACCCCCTAAGGAACTTATCTAGATGTGAGGTGAGCACTTTGAACCCCCAAGTGCTTCACAGAAGTTTATAACGCTCGGACGTGAAAATAAAAAAATCATTTTTTTCCACAAAAATGATATTTTTGCCCCCAAATTTTTATTTTCCTAAGGGTAACAGGAGAAATTGGACCCCAAAAATTGTTTTGCAATTTGTCCTGAGTAGGCTGATACCCTACATGTGGGGGTAAAACACTGTTTGGGCGCATGGCAGAGCTTGGAAGGGAAGGAGCACCATATGACTTTTTCAACTCAGAATTGGCTGAAATTGAGATCAGACGCAATGTTGCATTTGGAGAGCCCCTGATGTGCCCAAACAGTGGAAACCCCCAATTCTAACTCCAACCCGAACCCCAACACACCCCTAACCCTAATCTCAGCCCTAACCCTAACCCAAGCCCTAACCCTAGCCCTAACCCTAGCCCTAACCCTAACCCTAACCCTAGCTCTAACCCTAGCCCTAACCCTAAACCTAGCCCTGGCCCTAACCCTAGCCCTAATGGAAAAATGGAAATAAATACATTTTTTTTATTTTATTATTTTTCCCTAACTAAGGGGGTGATAACGGGGGGTTTGATTTACTATTTGTGGCGCTTTTTATTCCGATTTTTGGGACGCAGAATGAACAAAAACCAGCGTTTCATGAATTTCTTTTGAGAGTGTGCGTTTACACCGTTCCGCGTACAGTAAAATTGATAAAGCGGTTTTATTTTTGGGTCAGTACGGTTACAGCGATACCTCATTTAGGTCTTTTTTTATGTTTTGTTGGTTTTATGCAATGAAAACTATTTTATATAAAAAATAATTATTTTTGCATCGCTTTATTCTGCGAGCTATAACTTTTTTATTTTTTCGCTGATGATGCTGTGTGGCAGCTCGTTTTTTGCGGGACAAGATGACGTTTTCAGCGGTACCATGGATATTTATATGCGTCTTTTTGATCGCGCGTTATTACACTTTTTGTTTGGCGGTATGATAATAAATCATTATTTTCTGCTTCGTTTTTTATTTTTATTTTTTAAGGGGTTCGTTAAAGGGGTTAACTAATGGGACAGTTTTATAGGGCAGGTCGTTATGGACGCGGCGATACCTAATATGTGTACTTTTATTGTTATTTTTTTATTATTTTCAAAAAATGAATTTATTGGGGAATATTTTTTTTTTTTTTTTTACTAATTTATTTGGCGATTTTTTTTAATTTATTTTTACATTTTTTTTTTAATTTTTTTTTACTTTATTACATAGTCCCAGGTGGGACATCACTGTCCTGTGACAGATCGCTGATCTGTCACATCACAGATCACTGTGACAGATCAGCGATCTGTCACAGGCAGTGCCGAAGGCTTCCTCATGCCTGCGCTTTGCAGGCACTGAGGAAGCCATCTTCCTCAGGCTCCCGAAGGCCACCGTCGCCATCTTGGATTCGGGGGCCTGGAGGATAGGAGCCCCCCGCAGCAGCGCTGCACATTGCGCTGCCGTGGGGGGCTCAGGGAAGCACGGAGGGAGCCCCCTCCCTGCCGATGCTTCCCTTTAATTCCCGGTACACCGCGATCATGTTTGATCGCGGTGTGCAAGGGGTTAACGTGTCGGGGGCGGTCGTGACCGCCCCTGACACATTGTGCCGGGTGTCAGCTGTGATAATCAGCTGACACCCGGCCGCGATCAGCGGCGCTCACCACGTGGGCGCCGCTGATCGCGGTAGACGTACTATCCCATCCACGGTCATACGGGCCCGGGTACCGTGGACGGGATAGTACGTCGGATGTCAGGAAGGGGTTAAACAATTTTTTACCTCACAAAATGTATCCTCTGCGATCTCCTGCTGTAATGTCAGTATTGTATTTTGCTTCCTCCCCTGCTCAGGAGCTGTGATATGTTCTGTACACAGTCAAACACAGACAATTTTTAAAATGAACATTCGTTCGTGGGAAAACCCCTTTAAAAAGCAAATATTAACGCCAACATGGCTCCTCCTAAAAAGTACACCAATGACAATGAAAGGAAAGAAGCAAAGGCACAACGTCGAAGACAACAACGGGCAAAAGAGACTCTTGAAGAGCAACAGCATCGCTGGAACAAAAACAATGCATATAAGCACCTGCCCCCATTGTGACATTACCGCCCTCCCGATGCGATAGCATCAGGCCTCCATCTAGTCTAGGAGACTTTTTTCCCACGCACATTAGTTCACTTCAGGTCAGCCGGGGACTCCCTCTGATGTCACTGAGGCTGCGGGGAGTCCCCTGGCTGACCTGAGGTGAACTAATGAGCGTGGGAAAAAAGTCAGAAAGTTTCCCATGGTTATTAGTTCATCTCTAGGCAGCCAGGGAGGCTGCGCAGAGCTGAAATAAAGTCATTCTGCAGTAGATTACAGTGAGGCTGGTCGCATTAGCACCGGTCCTCATTGTAAACTATTTAACCCCTTGTGAAGGATTGCAGCATGGGACATGACTGAGCAGCGGAGAGATAAGGATATAGTTGCTTTTTTATGTTATTTTTTTGCAGGTCATGGTTTTATTTTGGATTACCAGAGGAATAAAAATTTGTCAAAACCTAGGTGTCTTTCTTTCATTAAAATACTTTTTAATTAATGTCTGTGTTTTTTAACACTTTCATAGTCTAGGGTTAATAATGGATTGGTGTCTTATTGACACCTCTCCATTATTAATCGGCTTAATGTCACCTTACTATCGAATGGTGACATTAACACTTTGTTATTAACCCATTCGCAACCACTACAGGGCAATGGGTATAGAGAGGATAAGTGCCAGAATAGGCACATCTTATAGATGCGCCTTATCTGGGGTGTCTGGGGGCAGATTTTTGTAGCCAGGGGGGCCAAAAAAAATTGTCCCTCTCAAGGCTATAAAAATCTGCCCTCACTCACCTGCTTTACCTCTCTGGTTGCGATTTTACCGCGGGAGCCCACACTTTTTTTTTTTTACAACGAATTAACTCCTTAAATTAACACCTAGACATCCCAAATTTTGCACACAAACCCTCATCTAATTATTAGTCAGGGACATTTAAAAAAAAACATGAAATGAAATGGTTTACTGTATATAAACCATGTGTCATTTCATGTCGGGTTGGGAAATGATTTTACAGAAGTCGGCAATTGAATTAGCGGCTATTCTACTATGTTGAAATCTATGAAATATAAATATATATACACTGTATATATGTGTCTCAATGACATGTATATATACATATATGTATTCTATGTATCTATATCTATTCTTTCATTTTGTGTTTTAACCTGCCATAGGGATCCATTATATGTCCATTTTGCAAGCCTCCGACAAAATATCATCAGACGGATGCTTAGATGCAAATAAAATCGGATCATCGCAGGAAATTCGCATGACAGTCGGATCACTGGTCAGGAAACATTTGTGCAATTTCGGACCGTAAAAATCGGACCGATTTTTTTATCGTTGTGTGTGACTCCAGCCTAAGAGTACCACTACATGACCGTTTGAACAGAATGTGTATGAGGTTCTCCATTATGTCTAATACAGTGTGTATCTGAGTCCCTCTTACATCACATTTTTGGCAGTACCTGCTTCCTTCATAAATTACACTGAAATTTCCAATTTTTTACTAAAAATTTCAAATTTAGTTTACTTAAATTATTTTTTTAAAAATCATTTTTAAATATTGCCTTATATAACAGTCATTTTACAGGAAAGAATGTTTCCAAACATTTTTTTTCATGTAAACTCCAATTTCTTGTCAATTTTGAATGTTTTTGTCAGTCTTTAAAGTGGAGTAAAAGTGTTACACCATTGTTCTCAGCAGCGATATGATAGTCAGAGATGATTCCAGGCGTCTTCCCTATCCTGTTCTCCTTCCATTCAGCACTTTTTCCATCCATTTGAACATTTTCATTGACCCACAGACCTCTTTGTAGGGTCTGATGGAAAAAGGCTAGGGTTTCCCATGTCTCCCATTGTACTCGTTACTCAAAACAAGCATTCGAACATTAGGTTCAAGTAACAAGCATGTGAGCATTTTAATGAGCTCGCTCATCTTTAAAAACTAGCCAAAGAGATTGTTCTTCCTGGACAGAAGCAGCGACCTGCTACTTAAGCTCACAGAAGTCTTTAGGTCACAGATATCAGCTACGTGTGCAGGAGACGCATACAGCAATTCAGAGGAGACAAAATCTCAAAACTTGTGTCACTGTCCAAATATTCAAGAAATCACATTTACTTTTCTTGGAGTGATAATTACAGCAGATATTCTGCATGAAGAGCTCACTATTTATGCTACGTGGGAACATGGCCTTGGGGTCTTTTTATAGACTTAGGCATAATAAATAATTCCACCTGTCTTATTAGTTCACAGGGCAGAGAAACTCCCTATATTATGTGATACTGCAAAGACACAAAAGAACATCAGGAATTATAATAATACCTAATTTAATCATAATTTCTGTACCTCAATCTTTGGATTATTTTCAACAATTCCGAAATTGGTGAAATTGCTAGTCCAGTGACAGCCTAAATTTCCAGGATTATTCCTGTCTCAAGCTTAAATGTTTGATGTTCACACAAAATCTATCCAAAAGTGTGGCTGGGGTTCACTGGCTGGCAATGGAGGCAGGACATATAAGTCCCTGTGCTACCAACACTAAGGTTAGTTTCACACTAGCGTATGGAGGAGCTGCGGAGGGATGCGGACTTCCTCCGTGATGCTCTGCCCATGGCTGCACCTCCTCCGGTTGGCTGCGCCTCCGTCGGCATGCGGCCTGCGTAACCTATCTTTAGCATTAGGTACACAGGCCGTGCCGATGTATGCGGATGTCTCCGCATGTATCGTTTTGACAGTGCGGTGACCTGCGCCGAACGCAACGTGTTGCATTTTGGTGCGGTGGCCGCACATTCAAAACGACGCATGTGGAGGCATCCGCATACATCGGCACGGCCTGCGTACCTAATGCTAAAGATAGGGTAGGCAGGCCGCATGCCGATGTGGGCGGAGCTGACCGGAGGAGGTGTGGCCATGGGCAGAGCTTCACGGAGGAAGTCTGCATCCTTCCACAGCTCCTCCATATGCTAGCTTGAAACTAGCCTAACGTTGGTACGTATATGCTATAAATTTTTGCAATAATCATAGCTGCAGCATTCATTAATGGGAATCCGTTGGTTGCTACTGAGCTGCTTATAGAAGCAGAATGAGAAATTGTAATGAGTAGATGATCGGGAATTCCATTCCTGATCCAGTAGGAAATGAACCATCATGTGGCATCTTTTTTCATCATGTTGATGTATTGGTAAAATACAGAAGATGGATGGAAGTGATTGACCCTTTATGTTGTGGCTGAATTTTGGCCCACAATATAAACCACAGCGGCAGGGTAGAAGTATCCAATTGAACTGTAGACTCCAAATTCCAAGATGCATTTCAAATGAGCCATACAGTGACATAAGAAACTTAGCCTATATAAATCATATAATCAGTGTACCTGTTATGGTACAGGGCCAGAGAAAATTCAAATGCAAATCAGGGTTCTTCGGTGCACCCTTGGCATGACCAAGAGCTTGGTGCAGCATTTACATGTTCAGGATTCCATCTACATCAGATTGACAGTTCTAGCTTCCCAGAGTGAGCACTGCCTGAACTCAGCCCACATGGGTGTGCATGCACACTGACACTGCCTGAGCCCGGGCAGCACGTAACACAGTGTCATTGCTTGGGTGCACATAGTGGGTAGACTCGTTTTTTATGGTTTCCTTCTGTGGATACTATTTGCAAGTTGTAGTGTTGAGGAGCAAGGGAGAAGAACGCACCTGCAAGACCAATTTAGGCAGTATTCATGCAAATACGCACATACACAAGTAAAGTTCAGCCAGCATTCACTTTTGGAAATTAGCATTGCCACTCAAATGTGGAAGACAGCTCTCAACATGCAATATGAGGGGACTTAACTGCGCACCAAACTCTTGGCCATACCAAAGGTTCATTAATTGCATTCCAATTAAAATTTATGTTACAGGTGTTTTACTGGTTTGATTTTTTATTGGGGATAAATTCTGATATCACTGTATTGGTAATTTAAAATGGATTTGGGGGTGACAGACTCACTTTTATGTGAAGGTAATTTTGTTGTTAAAAATGTCATCACCGCTGCAGGGTTTTCCACCCATCACTTACCTGTGATGCCTTCTGTCAGTTTCGATTTGATTTGAAAAAAATGATTGATTGCTTGAGTTGTGAAATTAAATTTTTTAAGATCAATATCTCTGGAGAAACATCCATTGCTGTCAGTCTACAAAGAAAATGTTCATATATGTTAATCAACAAGGAATATCACAGGGGCATGGTTGTTGTGCTCTACATTATACATTGCAAAATGATTCTGAAATTTCTATTGTGTAGTTTCAAGCACATTTTTGTTGTCAACTCCTCTCAATTTTTTTCTTGTTCTGATATTTTGACTATTTTTGCTTAAATTAGAAAAAATGTAAAGAAAAATAGAAAATACATGTGTCTTTTTTTTTCTACTTTTTTATAACTACAAAGGGCAGCTAAAAATATTTTAAATTATCTTCCCTTTTTGTAGAAATTAATTTTATGAAAAAAAAGGATTATTCCAGCTCCTTTAAAAATTCCAACTTTTATTCAAAATACAATCATATATAAAAAAAATCCTCATAGTGAGTGGAGGTAACTTAGAGGCATAAGAGGTTCCAGCAACGTGTTTCAATCTAAAAAGCTGTGACAAAGATCTAGGAGGTGAAAAAACAGAAAGGAGGGCACCACTGACTATAATAAAGACCAAAGGCATGTCAATGATAATGGCATGAAACAGAAAAAAGCGACTTGCCCATAGAAAAGGGAACACTACATTGATAATGTATATAGTAGACAAAATATATTTTTATTAAGCAAAAAGGACACATACATGATGCAACACTAGACCCATAAAAACAATTAAAAACATGCAAAAGCACAAACTGGTCATGTCATATATGTTTATGATACAATGACCCTCCCACATCCAAAACCCACAGATAAAGGCAAATAAGTTTAGACAATATAAACCGCATACATTTAGTGTGCAAATGGTTAAAAAGTGATCTATAATGCCATTTTATATATAAAGATAGGCTATTCACAGCACCAAGCCAAAACATGAGAAAAAAACAGTGTACCTCTGAAGTGGTTTAAATCAATGCAGCAACCACCATATATTACCAGAAAACGAGAGGGCTGGGAGCCGAATCAATCAGGGCTCCTACAAGCATGATGGTACATCAAAAGTAAAGTGCATGGTGCAAATGTGGGATGGAATGGTGGGGGGAGCAAAACCCCACGCGTATCGCCACTACCCAGGTGGCTTTCTCAAGGGAGGATGAAGTGGTGCACACATAGGCCATAGCCATGGGCCAGGGTAATCTGTGCCTGTCGCGGGAGCGGGTCTAGGAGTCCCAATGTTTTAACATTTTCAAAAAATTTATTCTGAGGCCCTCCTGTACATTTTTTCAAGGGTGCATTGCAGTTCTTTTTTCTCATTTTTGGCATCCCTTGCATTTAATGCATAGGCTTTACCAGTCTAGGAGTCCCACGGTGTTTAAAATTTGCAAAAAAAATTATCCTGAGGCCATCCTCTACATGTCTTCCAGGGTGTATTGCAATTCCTTCTTTACATTTATGCTAGGCTTTTCATTTAGTGCATACTAGTGTAATGTGTAATCTTTTTAAAATTCTCTCTCTAGACATGAGTCTTTGAGAAAATGGCCATAAAGAGTGACTCATCACGCATTTCCTGCGCACATAGGTCCTCCTCTTCTGTGGCTAGTCTGCTCACGCACTGCTAGTTACTCTCTTCACCTGAACTGCTCTAACCCTCTGCTCTTTACTAGTTACAGTGAATGCGGCTTTCTCCATGCCATTGTTGTTTAGAGGTGATTCTTCAATTTGTAAAACAGCAATGGTGGTAAGATTTTCACTTTCTACATAGTATTCACTCAGCACGTCAACAGCTTTACCTTCAATCAAGTCAAGTTATTGCTTTTTCCTATCGTTTTCTATTACTCCTTGTCTCATATCAGTATCATCCGATGGAAATGAGTGTTGCTTCTGGTCACATAAATCTCTTGAACAGGCTACAACATGATAGCTGTTTTCCATGAATTCTTGGACAAATTTAAGCTTGTTGTAGTCATCTGTAGACAGTCATTCACAAATGAAGGCAAACATGGCCCAAGGCAGTAGTTGTGAGAGATGGCCTCATCACAATCTTTTTAGATTTCAAAAGTCACAATCTTTTTAAAATTGTAAAAAAAATATTCAGAGGCTATCCTCTACGTGTCTTTCAGGGTGTATTGCAGTCAATACTTTAAATTTTTGATAGGCCTTGCACTTGGTGTATAGACTTTACTAGTAAAGCAATCCCACATTTTAAAAAAAAATGTTAAAAAATGAATACTGAGCCCATCCTCTTTGTGTCTTCCTTGGTGTATTGCAGTTCCTCCTTTAAATTTTTGCTAGACCATGCACTTAGTGCATAGGCTTTATCAGTCTAAGAGTCCCACCTTTTAATAATGGGAAGAAAAGTTTTATGAGTCTCACTCTCTAATAATGGGTAAAAACTAGAGTTGAGCGAAACAGGTCGGTCAGATTAAAAAATCGCCGACTTTCGCCAAAGTAGAGTTTCGCTTATCGAAACCCGACCTTAGCGTAAGGTCGGCCATGAGGTCGCCGATCAGCGCGCCAAAGTCGCGTTTCAAATGATGCTTTCAGCGCCTTTTCTCACCCAATGATGGAGCACGCACACTGTGGGCAACGCGATGACATGCGCAGCGGCCAGCACCATCTTAGAGAAGGGCATTGAAGTGATTGTCTGGCTTTGTGTGGTGTCACAGTGGGTATAAAAGGCTGTGAACGCCGACCGCCATCTTACTTCTGCCGATCTTACAATAGGGAGTGGTGCTGCTGCTGATTCTGAACAGGGAGAGCGTTAGGCAGGGAAGAAGAAAAAAAAACTGCTTCTGCTGATAACGCTTTTCACTGTACAGTTAGTGTGCAATGAAAGGGGAGGATTTTTGTTGTGTGCCGCAGCACTGGTGGAGATTAGGCTGCCTTTTAAGGCTACCTGCTAGCTGCATTGCTGTGTGCACACTGCTGTTAAAACTGCTTTTTTCAAAGCACTCCAAATTTTATTATTTTGTCCTGGTGAGTTACTGAGCGTTCATTTTTTCACACACCGTCTAGCGTTGTTTGCTCCTCACACACTACCGTGTACCGGCTGGTATCACGGACAAATAGAAGCTATCTGGGTGTGACTCTGGAAGAAAAAGCTGAGGAGTTTGTCCGTTTTTTCCAGACCTACACCTTAGAGTCGTGTCCGTTTTTCAAACAGTTTCGTATATCTGCTGTTTGATTAAGGTCAAAACTAGACAGAGACAGCGTGTGTCAGTCCGTATACAAATACATGGAGCTTGACAATTTTACATACACACCGTACAGCGGTGTACGCTCCTCACACACTACCGTGTACCGCCTTCTAGCACGGACAAATAGAAGCTATCTGGGTGTGACTCTGGAAGAAAAAGCCGAGGAGTTTTTCCATTTTTCCAGACCTACACTTTAGAGTCGTGTCCGTTTTTGAATTGAGGTTTTTGGCATAGAAATGGGCACTGTAGGTGTGTTTACTGTCTTCCACTCTCTCGACTTTGCTTCCCCATTGACTTGCATTGGGTTTCATGTTTCAGTCGGCCTCCAACTTTTCCCTATAGTCGGCTGATTTCGTTCAACCCGACTTTTGCGAAAGTTGGGTTTCAGGAAACCCGACTCGACCCGAAAAAAGGCAAAGTGGCTCATCTCTAGTAAAAACCTGTTTTCTGAGACCCTGCTGTATGTGTCTTACAGGATGTATTGCAGTCCCTCCTTACACTTTTGCTAGGCCTTGCACTTAGTACATAGGCTGAATCAGTCTAGGGATCCCACCTATTAATAATGGGAAAAAAGGTTTTCTGAGTCCCTCCTCTGTGTTTTTCAGGGCGTATTGCAGTCCCTCATTCTAATTTTTGGTAGCCTTTGCACTTATTTCATAGGATTTTTGAGTCTAGGAGTCCCATTGTCAAACAATTTTAACAGAATGTCTATGAGGCCCTCCTTAATGTCTAATACCGGGTGTATCAGAGTCTCTCTTCATTCTACTTTTTGCCAGATCTTGCATTGCTTACATAGGCATTGCAAGTTTAAGAATCCCTCCTTCATAAATTAAACAGGATATGTTTGACCATGTCACACACATCACATGCCCAGACAAGGTAGTAAAATGTTAAAATAATTTTACTGGTAAATGTTTTTTTCATCATTGAAAGCAATGAGAAAGTGCAAAAGCGCAACAACATAGGCTAAGGGATGGAGGAGGTGTTTTTGTTTTTCTTTTTTTTAATTTGCCTTATATACACAAGTCATTATCCAGGAAAGAATGTTTCCTAACTTTTTTCCTGTAAAATCCATTTTATATTTGATTTTGGATGTTTTATTGTCACTCCGTTAAAGTAGCATAAGACTCTGACAACATTGTTCTCAGCAGCGACCTGATTATACTCGTTACTCGAGTCGAGCCCATCCGAGTTTCCGACCTGCTCGATTCCAGTAATGAGAATTTGAGCATTTTAGTACTCGCTCGTCACTAATAATTACTTTCTCTTATGAAAACTACTTCAGATTGTTTGGGACATGTAGTAGAATAAAGACCAGAGAAGAAAAATTGAGTGCTACTGTGACACCCCAGAGTCTGGGGTATCACATTCCCCCCCAGTTAAGTTCAGTACTCGTGGACTGAGGAAACATAACAAGAATTGTTAACAACAACAATTATCGGAAATCTACAAAGTCTTCAAAATGTAAAAATTATCAAAAACCAGACAAGAAAAAGAAAACCATAGCACAGTTACTGCAGCGACCAGTCCTTATGCTGCTGTGCAGGAATTGTCTTTGAGCTTGTACCTGGAGTTTGGTTGGTGGGAACCACCTTAGCCCACTTTGTGTGTCGTCCCTGGGCGTGGCTACAGGGCGCTCTGTAGATGGGCCTGTTTTTCGGCCACGCCGGCAGCTTGTTTTCAAGGCCAAGTTGGAGTAACTATTTACAAATACAGTTCTGACCACACATAGTCCTGTGGCCCAATTGTCCTTTAACTGGTTATTGCAAATACTTAAAAAGGTTCTTACAGTAAGTCTCTGTAGGCTCTCATGCTTAACGGTTACAACTATACATTCTTATTACTTTATTTACATTACTTAATCTATGTAACGGGCAGGGATCTGACCTCTAGTACTACGAGTGGGTCTACGCAGTATAGGTATTTCTGATGACCTGTTCTCTGATGTCTACTGTTGGTGCATTAGTCACGCGCTATAAGTAGACTTGTGTAAGATAGGTATTCTAGACTGCTTTCTCTCTACTCCTAGACTCACCATGAGATTGTCAGATTCGCTGTTAGCAGGGGACAGATTTCCGCATTCCTCTGCAGATGTGGTATCTGTTACTGAAGCAATTTCATTTAGAGTCTCTTCTTCATCTGGTGCAGTAGGCTGATGAAAGGTTAGTACTGGTACTACTATTGCCTGATTTACTTGTGTCCACGTCTGAGGAAATTCTCCAAGTATAGTTTGAATCTTATCTTCCACCTCTACTATGGGTTGTGGAGTGTCTTGGACTTCTTTCTTGTCCTTCAATTGATCAGGACACATCATTAGATGATCTCTTGAGACTGCTTCGAAGGTTTCTCCTCCATCTTTGCTGATGATACATACTTTGGTGTTATTAAAGTCTGAAGGTATCACAGTGTATGGCTCTGCTTCCCACTGGTTATCTAGTTTGTTAACACATCTCTTTCTTTTAAGTACTTGTTCTCCTGGTGTCAAGGGAACTGCAGGCATGTTGGTTGTAATTTCTTTCCTGTCTCTGTCTTGCTTGTCTGTGGATGGATACCATGTTTTGGCATAGGTGGTTTCCTTCATTGGAGACTGCCCTTCCCGTGGTTGTTCCTTCCCAGGAAAAGACCTGGCTAGTCATTGCTTGCATTGAGAAACATGTGATGGTGTCTCTGCGGCTTGTGTTTTGCATATTTTTACATATTTCCCATAAGGGATGGGGGCATTGCTCTAGAATCACTGCGTTGAGAAACATGTGATGGTGTCTCCGCAGTGTTTGATGTTGATCTCCATGAGTTCATTCATCCTCATTTTTCACAGTTTTCTACTAGGCATTGCTCCTACTGGCCAGTTTCCTACTCCACACTGAGGGGCAATACCCCGAAACAGCTGTCTGTGGATGGATACCATGTTTTGGCATAGGTGGTTTCCTTCATTGGAGACTGCCCTTCCTGTGGTTGTTCCTTCCCGGGGAAAGACCTGGCTAGTCATTACTTGCGTTGAGAAACATGTGATGGTGTCTCCGCGGCTTGTGTTTTGCATATTTTTACATATTTCCCATAAGGGATGGGGGCATTGCTCTAGAATCACTGCATTGAGAAACATGTGATGGTGTCTCCGCAGTGTTGGATGTTGATCTCCATGAGTTCATTCATCCTCATTTTTCACAGTCTTCTACTAGGCATTGCTCCTACTGGCCAGTTTCCTACTCCACACTGATGAGGGGCAATACCCCGAAACAGCTGTCTGTGGATGGACACCATGTTTTGGCATAGGTGGGTTCCTTCATTGGAGACTGCCCTTCCTGTGGTTGTTCCTTCCCAGGGAAAGACCTGGCTAGACATTGCTTGTGTTGAGAAACATGTGATGGTATCTCCGCGGCTTTTGTTTTGCATATTTTTACATATTTGCCATAAGGCATGGGGGCATTGCTCTAGAATCACTGCATTGAGAAACATGAGATGGTGTCTCCGCAGTGTTGGATGTTGATCTCCATGAGTTCATTCATCCTCATTTTTCACAGTCTTCTACTAGGCATTGCTCCTACTGGCCAGTTTCCTACTCCACACTGATGAGGGGCAATACCCCGAAACAGCTGTCTGTGGATGGACACGATGTTTTGGCATAAGTGGTTTCCTTCATTGGAGACTGCCCTTCCCGTGGTTGTTCCTTCCCGGCAAAAGACCTGACTAGTCATTGCTTGCGTTGAGAAACATGTGATGGTGTCTCCGCGGCTTGTGTTTTGCATCTGTCTTGATTGGGACAAACTTTTCTCCACACATTCTTGTACTTTGCGGTATTGTTGTTGCCGCTCTGTATTCCAGCCTGCATCTAGTGATGTTGTCTCTGGTGTTAAGACTCCCATGTCTAAATCAATGTGTAACTTGCCAGGTCTTGCTCTCATCAGTTGGCCGGAGTGAAATTGGTGGAATTTACCGGTATATGATTATATAGATCTACCAGATCTGGCAAGTTCTCTTGCCACTGGTTTCATTCTTCCAGAGGTAAGGTCTTTAATAAGTCCATGACCACCTGGTTCATCTTCTCACACATACCATTTGTCTGTGGATGGCACTGCGTCGTTCTGATTTTCTTGCAACCGTACATGTTACAGAACTCCTGGAACACTTCTGCCTCAAAGGCTGGACTTGGGTCGGTGAGCACTTGTTCAGGGTATCCGTGCAGTCGACAAAAGTGCTGCTGAAATGCCTTGGCTGCTGTCTTCACTGTTTGGTCTTTAACAGGCACGACTACCAAGAACCTTGAGTAATGGTCCACGATTGTCAAAGCATAGGTGTAGCCACTCCTACTCGGAGTTAGCTTCACGTAATCCAAGGCTACTAGTTCAAGCGGCTGTTTTGTAATGATCGGCTGTAATGGGGCTCGCTGGCTGTTTCAGTCTTTTCTGCGCAGGTTGCATGGGCCACATTCTCGGCACCACTTCTCAATGGAACTCCTCATGCCAACCCAGTAGAATCTTTCACAAAGTAGGACCTCCAACTTCTTCCAACCGAAGTGTCCTGCACCATTGTGGTACGCCTCCAAGACCATTGGCGCATCCCTCAAAGGGCCAACCCCCAGGAGTAAGACGACCAGGCCCACCAAATTGGCGAGACAAGTACGTAGGAGGACGACCAGTCTTGCCTGTTGTGATTGATGGTTTTCCGATGAACGCTTTACTGGACACCTGCTCCCAGGTGACAACGATGCAATATGTTCTTTTTAAGCAGTACTGGGCTGATTCAGACATTACTCACCGCCCAGATAAAGACCTTACCATATTTGCCAGCAATGGTCAGTCCTTGCCTCAGATGGGATATAAAGAGGTGACCATCAAGATTGGCCGAGTAGAATTGCAATCGCAAGGTTTGATTATATTTGATATTGACAAACGAGAATGCCATCCTATTATCACTTTAGGCACTAATGTAATTGAAAATTGTATTGGAGAAATTATTGTTTTGTTACAACAGGTAGCAGAGACCGCCAGCTCCAGTCAGCAGCGGGTCCTGCAAAAGGAGATCAGAGCCCTGATGCAGAGACAACAGGTAGAGCTGTCTGGTGGCGATGTCGGCACTTCTCCACCATTGTTTTCTTTTTCTGCAGAGGAATGCGGAAATCTGTCCCCTGCTAACAGCGAAACTGACAATCTCATGGTGAGTCTAGGAGTAGAGAGAAGGCAGTCTAGAATACCTATCTTACACAAGTCTACTTATAGCGTAGTGACTAATGCACCAACAGTAGACATCAGAGAACGGGTCAGGTCATGAGAAATATCTATACTGCGTAGATCTACTCGTAGTACTAGAGGTCAGATCCCTGCCCATTACAGAGATTACACAATGTAAATAAAGTAATAAGAATGTATAGTTGTAACCGTTAAGCATGAGAGCCTACAGAGACTTACTGTAAGAACCTTTTAAGTATTTGCAATAACCAATTAAAGGACAATTAGTCCTGTGGCCCATGTGTGGTCAGAACAGTATTTGTAAATAGTTACTCCAACTTGGCCTTGAAAATAAGCCGCCGGCATGGCCGAAAAACAGGCCCATCTACAGAGCACCCTGTAGCCACGCCCAGGGACGACACACAAAGTGGGCTAAGGTGGTTCCCACCAACCAAACTCCAGGTACAAGCACAAACACAATTCCTGGACAGCAGCGTAAGTACTGGTCGCTGCAGTAACTGTGCTATTGTTTTCTTTTTCTTGTCTGGTTTTTGATAATTTTTACATTTTTAAGACTTTGTAGATTTTCATTAATTGTTGTTGTTAACAATTCTTGTTATGTTTCCTCAGTCCAGGAGTACTGAACTTAACTGGGAGGGAATGTGACACCCCAGAGTCCGGTTGTCACAGTGACATCGCCTCCCTCTAAGAGGTGAAGTCATGCTTGGAGGCAGAAAAGGGGCCCCCATGCCAGGTAATAGATTAAATCACAATTCCTGCTGCAAGTCAGAAAAGGGAGCTACCTTATAAATTCTGGCCACCAGATGGGGTTGATGAGTCAGCTAAGTCAGCTGAGGGAGTTGTCATGGAAACGAGAGCAGCTGTGAGGAGAAATGACAAGGCAGTTAAAACGTGAGGTAAAAAGATCTTTCTGGAAGGTCCAGTCAGTTCAGAAGGGAGCTGATCTGAGAGGAGTTGAAGACAGGCAGCTGATCTGTGAAGAAGGAAAAGGACACAAGCAGAGATGGAGAGGCTCTGGGAAAGCTAAAATACTGCATATAGCAGACCCCTGAGCGAAGCGCTAATAGGGAGAAAAGGGATGTCAGAGTCCTGGGTGGACAGGAGCTGTATGTCCTGCCGCCAAATCTGGAAGTACAGGGAACTGTAAGTTCCTGTGCGACATTGAACACCTGAGGGCACGACAGCAGATAAAGAGCCCGGGGCCGAAGGTGAAAAGGACAGTTCCCATGGAATAGGCTCATGCTGACAGCCGTACAGGTTAGTGAAATCATCACGCAATTGAGGGTCGCAGCATAGTTATAAACAACGGAGACCCAAACACAAAGCGCAGAAGGAAGGTCCTAAATCCCCAAATGGCAAAGGTGGATCCCCTGAATGCCTCCAGGCGAACCGGACTCATTCCATCACTAGTGTTGAGCGATACCACCCGATATTGAAAAATATCGGATCGGATTGGATCGGCCGATATAAAAAAAGTATCGGGTATCACCGATTCCGATCCCGGAAGTCCCATTCAAGTCAATGGAACAGAAATATCGGAATTGAAATAAAACCTTTCTTTCCTTGTAGGTTAATTCTACATGAAGAAAAACAACTAATAATAATGTAGAATGTATTGTGGGAGGTGTAGGAGACATTAAAGCCATAGAGGTTTAGCCCAATCACATGGAATAGCAGGAATTAATTTTTTTTTTTTTAAAGACGTTTGGAGTTACAAAGATATTGACTATGTTAACCTCTTTTATATTTTGGCAGATATGTATGTTTCACTACTTCCATGCTCTTCACCTTCTTTTTTACTTCTCCCACACTTTCTCCTTCACGATCCTCAGCAGCAGCATCTCTTTCATTAACTTCTTCACCTTATTCATCTTCTTCACCTTCTTCCTATTATTCTTTTTTTGTACATTATTCATATTCTTCTTATTCAACGAATATTCTTCTTCATATTCTACTTCTTCATCTTCTTCTCCTTCATCATATTCTTATTTGTGACAGGCATTCCTGTAGTTGTTATCTATAAAAGTTTGAAGATTACACCTTCCGTTCTGCCTGTCACAAAAGATTTACAACAGGATTTGTCCGCGCTCAGTTTGGCCTGCAGCAGCAGGCATTTTCCAGGGTCACCACGAGGAGGAACGGACTTACCCCAATACACTGCTTAGTCTTCTTCTGCTTATAATTTAGATAATATCATTTACTCTGATTTTTAGTCTTAATGTTCTTCTGCTTTTGGTTTTTCTGCTTCTTGGTCTTCTGTCTCTTGTTGTTCTGCATCTTGGTGGTTGTCTTCATGTTCTTTGTCCTCTTGGTCATCATCTTTAGGGTCATCTTTTTGGTCTTCTTCGGTGTGGTCTTCAGGGTCGTCTTCAGGGTTGTCGTCTTCAGGGTCATCGTCAGGGAGATCCAGAGTGAGAACCAAAAACCATTTCAACAAGCTTGAACTTGGAAAAGTAGCAGAAGGTACAAGAGAACCAGCTGACGGTACTGGAACCCGGATGGGTAGCAGAAGGAACAAGAGCAAATGGAACTAGCGAGGACCAGCTGACGGTGCTGTAACCCGGAGGGGCAGCAGAAGGAACAAGAGCCAATGGCACAACCGTGGACCAGCTGACGGTGCTGGAACACTGTTACTAAGCAGGAGGTACCTGTGCTACAAAGCACTACCAAGGACCAGCAGACGTTGCTGGAGCTCGGATACCGTGAAGGAGGCACCTAGGCAAAAGGCACTGCCAAGAACCAGCTGATGGTGCTGGAACCCGGATGGGTAGCAGAAGCTGCAAGAGCAAATGAAACTAGCGAGGACCAGCTGACGGTGCTGTAACCCGGAGGGGCAGCAGAAGGAAAAAAGCCAATTGCACAACCGTGGACCAGCTGACGGTGCTGGAACATGGTTACAAAGCAGGAGGTACCTGTGCTACAAAGCACTACCAAGGACCAGCAGACGTTGCTGGAACTCGGATACCGAGAAGGAGGCACCTAGGCCAAAGGCACTGCCGAGAACCAGCTGACGGTGCTGGAACCCAGATGGGTAGCACAAGGTACCCATAATAAACAAAGTTGCAAGGCCGCCAGCAGGACGCAGTTACCGAAACCCACAGTCCAACAGGGGGTGCTTGTCCTATTGGCACTACGGAACCAGCCTTTATTACCAGAACCAGCAGACCACATAGGAAGCACCGAAACTGCAGGCACCATGGACTTGGCTAACCCGACCGCAACACGACAGGACACCGTATTGGTGGCAAAGTGATGTTGACACTACCCAGAAACAGCAGGCGTGCTGGAACCAGGCTGGGCAGGAGGGAGTACCCGTGCCAAGGACACTGCCGAGAACCAGCTGATGGTGCTGGAACCCGGATGGGTAGCATAAGCTGCAAGAGCAAATGAAACTAGCGAGGACCAGCTGACAGTGCTGGAACCCGGAGGGGCAGCTGAAGGAACAAGAGCCAATGGCACAACCGTGGACCAGCTGACGGGGCTGGAACACGGCTACTAAGCAGGAGGTACCTGTGCTACAAAGCACTACCAAGGACCAGCAGACATAGCTGGAACTCGGATACCGAGAAGGAGGTACCTAGGCCAAAGGCACTGCCGAGAACCAGCTGATTGTTCTGGAACCTGGATGGGTAGCAGAAGCTACAAGAGTCAATGGAACTAGCGAGAACCAGCTGACGGTGCTGGAACCCAGAGTGGCAGCTGAAGGAACAAGAGCCAATGGCACAACCGTGGACCAGCTGACGGTGCTGGAACACGGTTACTAAGCAGGAGGTACCTGTGCTACAAAGCACTACCAAGGACCAGCAGACGTTGCTGGAACTCAGATACCGAGAAGGAGGCACCTAGGCCAAAGTCACTGCCGAGAACCAGCTGACGGTGCTGGAAACCGGATGGGTAGCACAGGGTACCCATAATAAGCAAAGTTGCAAGGCCGCCAGCAGGACGCAGTTACCGAAACCCACAATCCACACTTGTTTCTGTGTTACTGGGGCTCAGTCACGTCAGTTGATCCCCCTGATGTGTGTCCGGCAAGGTCTCCTGCTCTGTCCACAT
This sequence comes from Dendrobates tinctorius, assembly GCF_039654945.1. Taxonomy (NCBI): domain Eukaryota; kingdom Metazoa; phylum Chordata; class Amphibia; order Anura; family Dendrobatidae; genus Dendrobates; species Dendrobates tinctorius. The sequence continues at coordinate 15,184,153 of NW_027361814.1, read as the reverse complement.
TCCCACTACTAGTAATGGGAATGTGGACAGAGCGGGAGACATTGCCGGACACACATCAGGGGATCAACTGATGTGACTGAGCCCCAGTAACACAGGAACAAGTGTGGATTGTGCAGACGCCACTTCTGAGCAGAAACTGGCAGGCTTGGAGGCCAGGGGAAAAACTAGAGACAGTGGAGCCAGAGGCCCAAGTGGAACACGGTTAAAAATCAGTAGTAGTTTGAATGTGGAGGGAGCAGGAGACTTTGCCGTCCACACAGCAGGGGAGCAGCTGGCGTTACTGAACCCCACTAACACAGGAGCTAGTGTTTTTCTCTGTTCTGACGGCACTTCTAAGCGACAACTGGCTGTGTTGAAGCCCAGGGATTACAGTTCAGGTGGTAGAAACATGAACACAACAGGAGACCTGGATACTGTTGCCAACCAATTATTTATTCTGGAAGAGGACTGGCAAATTCTGGTGAGATCCAGGCCTTGTTCATTTTCAGAAAAGTAAGCCGGTCAACGTTATCGGAGGATAGTCGCGTGCGACGGTCTGTTAGTACACCACCTTCGGCACTAAAGGCGCGTTCCGATAATACACTGGCAGCAGGGCAAGCCAGCACCTCCAATGCATACTGGCTTAGCTCTGGCCATGTATCCAGCTTAGAGACCCAAAACTTGAAGGGGGAAGAGCCATCTGGGAGTACACTGACTGGGCAAGACATTTAGCATTTAGTCTGTCACCATCTAACGGAAACGTTGCCTCCTGCTGACTGGAGCCGTCTGTGATGGTGTAGACATTTGTGGCGGACACACAAAACTTTGCCACATTTGGGCCATAGTGGTCTTGCCTTGTGCTGAGGCGCTGCCTCTGCTCCCTCTTTGTGCCAAGCTTCCTCCGCTGCCTCGCCGCACAGAGCTGTTTTGTAAAGCACTAGCAGCACTGCTGTCGGGTGGAATGAAGAACATGATGGACTGCACCAGTGTGTCTTGGTACTCCCGCAGCTTACGCTCCCATTTCAACGGTGGTATGAGGCTTTGTAAGTTGTCCCGGTAGCGAGGATCTAGGAGGGTGTACACCCAATAATCAGTCGTGTTGAGAATGTGGGCGATGCGACGGTCGTTTCTCAGGCACTGCAGCATGAAATCAACCATGTGCTGAAGACTCCCACATGCCAAAGAAACGCTGTCCCCTGCTTGAGTCGTCATCTCTGCCTGCTCTGCATCACCCCACCCTCGCTGTACATACTGACTAGAGCATTGTGTACCTCCCTCCTCTGCAGAGATGTCTTCCTCCTCCACTGACTCCTCCTCATCCTCCTCAAAAAGTGTCCCCTGCCTAGGCCTTTGTGAGGAACCACGTAGCGCAGACTGTCCAGAAGAAGATGGCATTTGTGACTCCTCATCCTCCACCTCTTCCAAAACTTCCTCCCTTAGTGCTTGCAGTGTTTTTTGAAGCAGGCAGATAAGGGGGACAGTCATGCTGACTACGGCATCATCTGCACTTGCCATCCGCGTGGAATCATCGAAGGCACGCAAAACGAGGCAGATGTCCTTCATAGAGGCCCACTCAGTGGTGCTGAAGTGTGACCGGCGCACAGTGCGACTTGCTTGCGCCTGATGCAGCTGGTACTCCATGACTGCTGCCTGCTGCTCACACAACCGCTCCAACATATGTAACGTTGAATTCCACCTGGTGGGTAGGTCACATATGATGCGATGTTCCCGAAGGCGTAATCAGCGCTGCAGAGCAGCAAGGCGCGATCTTGCCGTGCTGGAATGCCGCAAGTGAGCGCACTCTATGCGGACCTTGTGTAGCAGTGCATCAAGATCCGGAAAGTCCCTCAGAAAGCTGTGCACGACCAAGTTCAGCACATGTGCCAGACATGGGATGTGAGTGAGGTTGCCTAGGCCCAGAGCTGCCACCACATTTCGGCCATTGTCACACACTACCAAGCCCGGCTAGAGATTCGCTGGCACAAACCACACGTCGCTCTCCTGCTTGATGGCATTCCAGAGCTCCTGTGCTGTGTGGCTTCGATTCCCCAAAGAAATTAATTTGAGTACGGCCTGTTGACGTTTCGCCACGGCTGTGCTCATATCGGTCGTAACAGGCTCCTGCAGCGCTGTTTCTGAGGAACTTGAGTAGGAGGAGGAGTCAATGTGTAGAGACTGGATTCCTGCAATCCGTGGAGTTGGCAGAACACGTACAGCGCCACTCTCCAGATCTGTACCCTGCTCCACAACATTGACCCAATGGGCAGTGAGGGAAAGCTTTCGTCCCTGTCCATGGTTACTGGTCCACGCATCGGTGGTCAGGTGGACCTTGCTACTGACGGCGTTTAGTAGCGCATGTTTTATTTTTCCCTCCACATGTTTTTGCAGGGCAGGGACGGCTTGCCTGCTGAAATAAAAGTGGCTGTGCACGGTGTATTGTGGGACTGCCAATGCCATGAAGTCTCCACCAGCCTGAATGAGAGCATTTCAAGGGCCAGTAGTTTGGCTATGCTAGCATTCAGAGCCTGTACTCGGGGATGGTTTGCCGAGTATGGCCGCCTTTTCTTCCCATGCCTGTGCTACCGATGGCTGTTGAGTGGCCTGGGAGTGTAAGGATGACTGGGAACATGGTGCTGTGGGTGGAATGTCACTGGGTCTCCGGACAACAGTGCCAGAGGTTCTTCCTTGGTGATCCTGTGAGGAAGCCGAACCAGCTGTGTGTGAGCCGGAGGAAGATGCCCCAACACGAGCTGAAGAGGTGGTAGGTGGTGCTGTACGTTGGCCTACGTCTTCAGTGTGTCTGTGTAACTCCACCTCGTGCTTGGTCCGCACGTTTCCACATATTTGTGGTATTGAGGTTGCTGACATTTTTCCCTCTTTTGACTTTCTGATGACACAGCTTGCATTTGACAAAGCAAATGTCATCTGCAACTGTGTCAAAAAAGGACAACGCACTGCAAGTCTTGGGAGCGCCCGTTTTGGTTTTTGAAAGAGGAATGCTCCTAACGGGTGCCGAAGTGGAGGCTACAGGCAACCAAGTCTGCCCCCTCCCTCTCCCTCCTGTTTTGGCCGTTCGGGGAATCTCTTCCTCAGAGCTGCTCCCACCACCTTCCTGTTCCTCATGCCATGATGGGTCAAGGACCTCATCTATACTCCCCTCTTCAAACATCTGCTTCTCCTGGGTTGTCTCGCCAGCACCGTACGCACCAGAATGTGGCACCTGAGTCTTGTCATCATCTGACGCATACTGTGACCATAGGCAGTGGCCCACCCGCCTCTTCAGATTCCGAGGGACAAAGAAGTTGCGCATCACTGCATACTCCCTCTTCTTCACATTCTTGAATGCTGCTTGGCTGTCCCCCTCTTTCCAAGCCAACAGATTCAGAGAACAGAAGTAGAGACTGTGATGGCTCCTGTCCAGGGCTCTCTGACTGACTGGGCTCTTTGGCAGGTGGTGAAGAGACATATGGTTGCTCTTCAGTGCTCTGGCCCTGAGAGGACGTGGAAGTCATTGAAGTCGATGCGTTAGCTGCCATCCATCCGACAACGGCTTCAATTTGTTCCTCCCGCAGCAGTGGAGTACGGCGAGGTCCTACAATGCTGCATATAAAGGACTGTTGCCTGCTAAAACTGGGGGGATGCTGACTCACTGGTGCCCGCAGCAGGCACAGAATCCCCATGTCCTCTCCCTGCAGAATCCCCATGTCCTCTCCCTGCAGAATCCCCACGTCCTCTCCCTGCTGAAATTGCGCGCCCACGCCCACGTGCCTTACTCCCTGCCTTCTTTATATTGGTAGACTGATAAAGATAGGCAGAAAAGTACAAAGGGGGGGGCTTAGTGTGCTTATTCCTGAACAGCTGGTAACAGGTATAAGAAACACTAATTTTATGAAGTGTGCGTGTGGACTACACTTTAATAGGAGCTAATGTGGTCTACACAACTGTCAAATGGAGTGTTTGGTGAACTTTATTTTGTTTTTGTTTTTAAAAAAAATTAAAAGGATGTGACCAAAGATTTGAAAGCGATAGTATCACAAACTTTCTGGAGCTATTACAATGCAGGCAGGCAACCTACAATGCAAAAGATGAGGCTCCAAAAAATAGGGTAATACTAATCTGGCTGCAGCTGAAGGCCACAAGCAATAAAAAAGGCTCCTCTATCTACTCCTATATAGTGTTTGCAACCAACCAATGTAGATGGATACGGATGGATGCACACTAATAGGAGAATAAAAAATGAGCTGCAAAAAAGAAAAATATGTGTGAGGCAGTGACGCACGCTGAGCGGCCTACAAGCAGACGTAGCTGCAGGACACACTACTCAGCGTGAGATGCACTCACACACAGTCAGAGATCTCTCAGACAGCCGTGAACAGTGCAGATAAGTGGGCACTAGCACTGAAAGGCTGCAGAGAGGGTCCGCTATCTACTCCTATAGTGTTTGCAACCACCGTATATGGATACGGATGGATGCACACTAATAGGAGATTAAAAAATGAGCTGCAATAAAAGAAAAATATGTGTGAGGCAGTGACGCACGCTGAGCGGCCTACAACCAGACGTAGCTGAAGGGCACACTACTCAGCGTGAGCTGCACTCACACAGACCTTGCAGACAGCTGTGAACACTGCTGCAAGGCAAAAGAAAGCTACAGTGGTGGATTATGTAGCCTGGGTAAAGCACACTATGATTGTGAAAATCGCTATCTCTAACTGTCTCTCACAGTCTTGGGCAGCAGCCTGTCCTTAACTGAATTCACAGCAGAGTGAACCCGAATTGGCGGCGGCGGCTTTTATAGTGCATCATGACATCATTTCAGCAGTCAATCACAGCCATGCCATTAGTTAACATGCCTACCAGGATGTGCCCACACTTCTGAGGATTGTCATTGGCTGAATCAAATCAAACTGGCTCATAGCATTATGGGAACTTCCGATTCCGGTATTCGATATGCTAAAAGTATCGGAACTCATTATCAGAATTCCGATACAGTGAATATCGGCCGATACCCGATACTTGCGGTATCGGAATGCTCAACACTATCCATCACCTGTATGTGGTACTCCGGATTACAACCACTTTCTCTCATTTCTCTGCATCCCAATGTTCACAGCCATTTTGACTATTAATTTAACATCTTTGCCCTGGGACTATTGCTCTACCTGTGGAGAGCTATTTTGACCTCAGCTGTGACACACCAACAGTCTCAGGGGAACAACACCACAGCGCTGGTCACCTCTGACCAGAATACCACAGGTGGCATCATGTATTTAACCATCTATAAACTTTATCTTCATTTTTACCACATAAATACCACACAACTTTCCCCTATTTTATTAATGGACGCCTCTGGGCCACGGACGGGTCGCCGCCGCTGTGACACCGTCCCCCATTGAAGTCGACGAGCCCGGTACAGAGTACCCCTAGGCCCCGCTGGGCGCTCCACTACTATGAGTCATGTGTTATGCCAACAGTAAAACATCCTGAGACCACTCATGTGGGGTTGTGTTTCATCCGTGGAGTGGATTCACTTACAATTTTACCTAAGAACATTGCCATGAATAAACAATGGGATCTTAACCTCCTCCAAGAGCACCTTCTCCCAACGATCCAGGAGCAATTTCATAATGAACAATGCTTTTTCCAGCATGATGGAGACCAAGTCTCAAAGTAAAAGTGATAACTAAGTGGTTCTGTGAGCAAAACATTGACATTTCAATCTATGGCCAGGAAGTTCCACAGATTTTAATCCTATTCCGAACCAGTGGTCAATCCTCACAAAGCGGGCGGACATATAAAAACAGAGGAAATGTGATAAGCCCCAAGCACCGATTAGACAAGAATGGGAGGTAATCAGTCAGGATTTAGCCCAGAATTTGATATCCAGCTGCCAGGGCAAAAGGCAGAAGTCATGAAAAATAATTGTAAACACTGTAAATATTGAGTCTTTTTAGAAACTTGATGTAATGGTCAATAAAAGTTAAAAAAAAAAAAAACCTTATGAAATGCTGATAACTGTTCTTCAGTAACTATAGAAATATCTGACTTAAAGATCTAAAAACATTAAAGAAGACAAATTTGTGAAAGCATATTGGTGTGTCTCAAACTTTTGGCCATGACTGTACGACGTATGTAGAGTAAATTACAAAGTATCCACCATTAGGATTAGGAAACGATCACAACCTATATCCTTGCCATCACTTCATAATGACCTATGCTCAGATCAGAGCTTTTATAGAAAGCTCTCCTGTAAAAGTCAACGAGTCAGAGCGAGTCTATGTCCATATAGCTGCGGGACAAAACAAGTACCGTATATACTCATGTATAAGCCGAGATTTCCAGCCCATTTTTTGGGGCCGAAAGTCCCTCTCTCGGCTTATACAGGAGTCATATACCTGGGAGTCGGCGGGGGAGGGGGAGCGGGGTTGTCAGAGATCATACTTACCCCCCCTGGCGCTGTCTCTGCAGCCCCCCCGCTTCTCCACGGTCTCCCTTCCTGCCTTCAACGGTCAAGTGGTACCGCTCATTACACTCATGAATATGCGCATATTCATGAATGTAATGAGCGGTATCACGTGACCGCTGAAGGCAGGAAGGGAGACCGTGGAGAAGGGGGCTGCAGAGACCACGCTAGGAGGGGGTAAGTATAGTGATATTCACCTCTCCCGGGTCCATCGCTGCTCACCGAAATGCCCCCATATGCTGCGCCCATAAGATGCTCCATATATTATGCCCCCATATGCTGCTGCTGAAAAAAAAATGCCATACTCACCTCTCCTGCTCAGGACCCGGCACCTGAGATATTCACCTGTCTGGGGTCCATCAGTGCTTACCGCTGTCTGCTGCATCCTGTGTCAGTGACGTTTAGGCAGCAGAGGGCGCAATGACGTGGTTAATGCACGCTGCGCCCTCTGCTGGCTGAACAGTCACTGACACAGGATGCAGCAGACAGCGGTGAGCAGTGAAGGACCCCGGACAGGTGAATATCTCCGGTGCCGGGTCCTGAGCAGGAGAAGTGAGTATGGCATTTTTTTTTGCAGCAGCGTATGGGGGCATAATATATGGAGCATCTTATGGGGGCAGCTTATATGGAGCAGCATATGGGGACATTCTATAGAGCAGCATATGGGGGCATAGTCTATGGAGCAGCATATGGGGGCATATTCTATGGGGCAGCATATGAGGGCATATTCTATGGGGCAGCATATGGGGGCATAGTCTATGGAGCAGCATATGGGGGCATATCCTACGGGGCAGCATATGGGGGTATATTCTATGGGGCAGCATATGGGGGCATAGTCTATGGAGCAGCATATGGGGCATATTCTATGGGGCAGCATATGGGGGCATATTCTATGGAGCAGCATATGGGGCATATCCTATGGGGCAGCATAGGGGGGTATAGTCTAAGGGGCAGCATATGGGGGCATATTCTATGGAGCAGCATATGGGCAGCATATGGGGGCATATTCTATGGAGCAGCATATGGGGCATAATCTATGGAGCATCTTATGGGGGAATAATCTATGGAGCATCTTATGGGGCCATAACCTTTATGGAGCATTATATGGGGCATATTATTCTATGGAGCATCTTATGGGGGCATTATTAACCTTTGTGCAGCATTATATGGGGTGTATTTTGTATGGAACATCTTATGGAGCCATCATGAACTGTATGAAGAATTATATGGGGCTCCTGATTCAATATGGATATTCAAAAACATTTAACCTACTGATGTCTCAATTAATTTTACTTTTATTCGTATCTATTTTTATTTTTGAAATTTACCAGTAGCTGCTGCATTTTCCACCCTAGGCTTATACTCGAGTCAATAAGTTTTCCAAGTTTTTTTGTGGCAAAATTAGGGGGGGTCGGCTTATACACGAGTATATACGGTAATATGAATTTCAATTTAGTCTTAGTGACCAGTGTGAAAATTGCAAGATTTCTGCATTTTTAAGCTATAGATGATGTTAATAAAATACCATAGATTTAAGATAAAAATCTGATTAAAAAATATGTCTTATTATGATGGCACATTCCCTCAAAGGGAAAATACAAAACAATATACAATTTTTTTTTTGCATCAAACTTTTTCTCACCTTCTCTCCCTTAAGATGGAAGCAATTTGTGTCACTTGTGTCTTCTTCACTGCTGTCATAATCAGATTGCTGCATGTGCCCGTATTGCCATACATCAGAGTTTGCTTGGAAACACACAGAAAGATCTATGACCCCTTCTACCGGCTTACCATAAGTATACCTGGAAATTAAGACACAAGTTATAGATGCTGGTGCCTTCTCATGGGTTGTTCAGTTACTCTGTACATACTGAATCCAATTCAGCAGTTTAATCCTCACTTATAATAAACTCACTGTCCGGTGTTAATGTATGAATCTATCAAAGTAATTTTTATGTCATCTTGAAGTGATTGCCAATCACTGACTACAGAGGGCCAAAGGTCTGGACAGCGAGCCACAGTCTCTAATCAAACAATTCAAAGTGATCAGTAGACACAAAACACCATGATTACATTTTCAGGACACAGACAATTTTAAAATTTTTCATTTTTGCGCTTTCATTTAATTCCTCCGTTTTTTCAAGAGCCATATCTTTTGTTTTTTTCTAGTTTCACAGCCATCTAAGGACTTTTTTTTTCTTTGCGGGACGAGTTGTAGGTCACCACTCATTTTACCACTTGATGTACTAGCAAATAAGACAAATAATTCCAAGTGCAATCTAATGGCAAAAAAAAAAAAACACAATTCCAGAATTTTTTTTATAAGTCGTTTAGTGCGCTGTAAAACTGACCTGGCGATTAAGTCTCTACTGGTCAATACAATTATGGTGATGCCATACTCGTACAGTTATCTTATTTAAGTGGTGAAAAAAATTCAGAAATTTGTAAATAAATAACATTTTGTTGCATCGCCTTATTATGAGACCCGTAATGTTTTCATTTTTCTGTCAATGAAGCTGCATTAGAGCTTGCGTGGTAGGATGATGCTTTTATTGATATCATCTTGGGGGTAGATGAGATATTTTTGATAGCTTCTTATTATAGGTGTTGTGGTGACTGAGAAATGTCCACTCTGGTGTTTTGATTTTTTCTTTCTCTTTACAGCATTTACAGATAAGTTTAATTCACTTTATATTTTAATATACGGTGTGTGTATATATATATATATATATATATATATATATATATATACATTTATTTATTTACTTTTAATGATGGCTAATTTGGGGGTGATTCGAATTTTCAAATATATTTTTATATTTTTTCTTGGGGATCCCTAACCCAGGGGCGGACCTATCACCACTACAGTCAGTGCAGGTGCACTGGGGCCCAAAGGTTAAGGGTGGCACTTGAAGGCAGGAGTGTACGCATCGGCTATAAGGCCCCTCAGTCAGTAAGAGAGACCAGTAGGGCCCCTCCTACTCCCACTCGTAAGAATTCTGGTACGCAGATGGATTTGGTACTCACATGATTCCTATTTAAGCAGTAAGGGTGTACCTAATTTTTCACTCACTGCTTGTTCATTTGAGTCTTGTTTTTGTTGCTATACCATTAAATGTAATTAGAATTAAAAACAGTGTAGCTTTTCTCATGTGTGTATATAGCCATAAAAAGGAAGTTATTTAACATATAAAGAAGCACTCCTATCAAAGTGTTTATTTTAATATATTGCAGAAACCATATTATACAGCACTCTGTACTTATAATTGCTCATTTTGCCTTTCTACCCAGCTATTTTTTCTGATTTCTTTTAGGTCTATGACATTACTTGATTAAAAACTGACTAGCTGAATCCTTCTAAGCTGTATGTGGAAACAGGAGCATTCTTTTTTGCCTATAGCATAATTCTTTTCACAAGAGAAGAGTTTCCTACTTAGATATAGGAGTGAATGTTCCTCACCATTTATTTCTCAACAACATGGCTCCCAATCCAACTTCTGAGGTGTCTGTCTGGACCACAAACTCCTTACTGAAGTCAGATGTGACCAAGACTGGCTGTTTACATAGAGTGAGCTTCAACTCTTGGATTGCTGTCTCAACTTTGAAAGACCACTTGGCCATCAACGTCTTTATGCCCTTAAAGTCGGTTAGGGGTGCGACTGTCATGGCGAAATTCAGAATTAACCGCCTATAGTATTCCACAATTCCCAGAAACACCCTTACTTGTTTCTTGAAGACTGGTTGTGGCCAATTTTGGATTGCCTCTACTTCGTTCACTTGCGGCTTTATTTCACCTCTCCCAACGTTATAGCCTAAGTAATTGGCGAGTTCCTTCAACATAGCGCACTTTTTGGGGTTTGTGGTAAACCTTGCTTTCCTCAGCCCATCCAGTACTGCCTGGGCCTTTTGCAGATAATTTCACCAATCCGGGCTGAAGATCACAACATCATCCAGGCAAGTTGCGGCTTACTTCTTGTAAGGGGCTAGGATCCAGTTCATGGCCCTCTGGAAAGTGGCTGGGGTTCCCTGCAGCCTGAAATTTATTCTGGTGTATTGGAAGCAACACTCAGGTGTATAGAAGGCCATCTTCTCCCTGTCACTTAGGGACAGGAGAATTTGCCAGTACCCTTTTGTTTGGCTATGGGTTGTGATGTATCTGGCTGACCCAAGCCTCTGAATCAGTTCATCGATCCGAGGCATTGAATATGCATCGAACTTGGACACCTCGTTCTGCTTCCTATAATCAAAACAAAAGCGCTATTCTCCATTGGGCTTCATCACATGGACAATGGGAATGGACCAGCTGCTCTTTGACTCCTCAATAACACACAGGCTCAACATTCTGTTCACCTCCCTAAAAATCACCTCACAGTGGGCTTTGGGAATTCAATAAGGCTCTAGGATTACCAGCACATGCAGTTCCATCAAGATTTCGTCTTCGACGACCTACATATATCTCGGCAACTCTGAAAACAGGTATCGGTTCTGCTGAAGCAGTTCTGGGCACTGTTGTTTCTGGGCTGGTGACAGGGTCTCTACCACTGTGAGCTCCTCAACTCTGGCTTCCAGGCATGTAGTTTCAAACGGGACCCTGTCTTGCCATGGCTTAAGCAGGTTGACGTGGTACATCTTGTAGGGTTTTCTTCTCCCTGGCTGGTGGACCTTATAGTGGATGTCACCAAGCTTTTCAACCACTTCATATGGCCTCTGCCACTTGCTAAAAATTTACTTTAGACAGTGGAAATTAGCATTAACATCCGATCTTCAGGGCTAAACCATCTCAGCCATGCCAACCAATTATAGACTCTTGCCTTGGCCTCTTGTGCCTGAAGGAGGCTCTCTCTCACAATCGGCATCACCATCGCAATCCTTTCCTGCATCTGGGCAACATGCTCGATGGTGCTCCGGTGCGGTGTAACCTCTGTTTCCCATGTCTCCTTTGCAATATTCAGAAGTCCCCGAGAGTGCCAGTCATACAATGGCTTGAACGGTGAAAACCCCTGTGGAGTGTGGCATGTCCCTAATAGAAAACAGAAAAAACGGGAGTAGGCAATCCCAGTCTCGGTCATCCTTCTCCACAACCTACTTGAGCGTGGAGTTCAAGGATTTGTTGAGCCTCTACACCAGGCAGTCTATATAGAGATGGTACACCAATGTCCTGAGATGTGTAATCTGGACAGCCTTACACAACTCCCTTATCACTCTGGACATAAAAAGAGTTCCTTGGTCTGTCAGAATCTTCGTTGGCAGGTCTATCTGTGAAAAAATATGGACTAGCTCTCATGCTATACTGCAGGCAGAGGAGTTTCTCAGTGGTACCACCTCCTAGTACTGTGTTGCACAGTCCATAAGCACCAGATATATTGGTGCCCTCTGGTGGACTTAACTAGGAACCCGACAAGATCCAAGGTAATTCAGTCAAATGGGACCTATATAATGGGTAATGGCATTAAGTCTCAGGCGCTGGGATTCTCACACTGCACAGGGTAGATCCCAAGCCTCGTCTGCTTCTGCGGCTGTGGTCTCCCATTCTTCTTTGATTGCAGTGGAGCCTGCTCAGCAAAGATGTCAGTCTGTGTCGTGCTCAATCTCATGCTGTTCATTTAGTTACTGCTAGCTCTCCAGCTACAGCTATAGTAACTAGCCATAGGCAGTGGCGAATAGATGTTTCCTGGGGCTAAGTCCAGGAATCACCCTACTGAGCATGCTCGTGAGATGGCGACCTCTCATTGGTGGTCGGTCATCAGCTGATCAGGTCCTGTGGCAGTTCCGGATTCGTCCATGAGCAAGGTCCTGTCTGATTGGACAAGAGTATTAAAAGGCCTCAGATGCACACACCCGTGTGCTAGTATTATTCATGTTTCATGTGTCTGTGTGAACACAGAATCTGTGTGATCCTTATCAGCGTGTTCAGGGCCGGCTTTACGCTGCTAGGAATTCCGGCTTATCCGGAGAGAACTTTGCTCATGTGGATACAGGGCTGGCATTAGAACCATTAGGAATTCCGGCACCACCAGAGAGGAGTTCTTTGTGTGCACTTGCTGATTATGTGGGATTACAGCAGCTTACACTCGTGAGCGGGTTACATTCTCTGTGAAGTTAACAGGGGTTCGTCTCTAGCTCCATTCCTCTAAACTTTGCGCCAAGCTTCACTGGTCTGTTTAGATGCAGCTCTATTTCTGTGCTCACCCCTCTAAGATGTTATCAGAGTGGGTAATCTGCACTCAGTCCACACAGGGTGACGTTTAACCCCGTGTGTTCTTTGTGATCGCTCGCTGCACTGTTCTGCCATTAATTACCCACTGACACCAGATTATCATCTCTACACGGTGGACCCCGGGTTGCGATTGCACTTTATTGTTTATTTTATTTATTGTGATCCACTAACCATAACGCTAAGAGACTATGTAAGTGAGAGATTAGAGCAGTTAGATGATGGGAGGAGCACAATGGGCTGGTGAACAGCCTCTCACCCACTTTTCACTGTTCGCCAAAACCTGGCCCTTAACCTTAACATGGCCGATTAACCCCTCACAGCATTTAGTATGCATCTCACTATATATATATATATATATATATATATATATATATACATACATACATACATACATACATACATACACACACACACACACACACACACACACACACACACACACACACACACATATATATAGTGAGGGGTTGTACTCACTCGGGTGCAACAGGACAACAAGAGGCACGTTCCTTTAAAACTTCATATGGGTTTCTTGCTTCATAAACCCAGAAGCACAAACAAAAGTGAACAGCATTTACATCGGGCAAAAACAATAAACATATAAGTCTATAGCAGGAAGGACTCTGCTCTGCCATGCCTGTGGGCACACAGGCTGGGGTAATGTGCAGCACTCAGGCTCAGTCTGTAGCCACATGCACAGGAGGCCTTCTCCCTCCCAACACACAGCCCATGTGCCAAACAACATCCTCCATTATATAGGCTGTAACTACACCCAGAGGTGAGGAATGTGAGTAGCCAGACCCAATCATCTCTCATCAATTACGTGGCCATTAGCCTCCTTACATATCTCCCCTTCTGCCTAAAGCTGTGGGGCTTGGCACTAGCAGACAAGGGATTCTTGACAGGGCATTGGCATTACCATACAGCTTCCCTGCGCTATGTTCCCCATGGAAGTTGAAGTCTTGCAGGGCTAAGAACCAGCAGGTGACCCTAGCATTTTTACACTTTGTTTTCCTCATTCATCTGAGTGGGGCATGGTCGGATACCAATCTAAATTTACGTCCTACCAGATACTACTGTAATGTGTCAACAGCCTACTTTATGGCCAAGCACTCTTTCTCCACGACTGAATAATTCTGCTCACATGAGGACAGCTTCCTACTCAGGTAGAGAATAGGGTGCTCCTCCCCTTGTATCTCCTGGGAAAGGACTGTTACTAAACTGACATGTGAGGCATCTGTTTGGAGTATAAATGATTTCCTAAAGTCAGGGACCACCAGAATCGGTTGATTACATAGAGACCCTTTCATTTGATGAAAAGCCGTCTCTGCCTCTTCAGACCATGTAACCATTACTGATTTCGTACAATTAAGGAGATCAGTCTGGGGTGCGGCAATCATGGCGAAGTTCGGGATGAACCTCCTGTAGTATCCCACGATTCCCAGGAAGGCTCTAACTTGCTTCTTGGTCAGCAGTCTCAGCCATGTTTGAATT